>NC_064042.1:8528539-9128539 GCF_932526225.1 Nematostella vectensis
ATATATTTTCATTTTGGAAAATATTATCATTTGTAGACTATTTAGTAGCAATGCAATTGAACAGTTTATTTTTAGTCGGATTTGAAATTTCACAGTGATCAAAGTTTATTCAGTTCGATAATTTAATGTATATCTACTTTGCATCGTTCCTTTTGCGACAAAAAAAGATTTGTCATACCAGATGGACCTAGGTCCGCCATGTCAGCTGCTATTTGTGATCCTAGCACAATACCAAGTGTTAGAATGCATCCATTTCCATCGGCTAACTCGTGGAAGCCAGTAAAAACTTCGATTGAATTTTAAAAATTAAGTATAAAAGTATGTTTTGAGATGAATATTTCGAGATTACATAACATGATCTTCAAATATTAAGCAAAAAGAAAGGTTTGGGTCATTAGGGCTTTTTAAAGGCCTTCAGTGAGTTTTTTTTGTTGAATTTTATAAACGACTTTTGCACGTCTTTTTGTGTCAATGTATTTGCCCATGTACAGATGTATAACCATTTTCATACAAGGTAAGATATTATGTGTTAATGTTGATGCCTATTAGATGGCAAAGAATCGTTAGGGTATAGAAATAGGCGTTCGTTTGAATAAAAAACACAACAAGCACAGCAAGAGTCAGAATAATATAAAATAGGCTAACTTAATATTTATCCTCGTTCAACGTCTTTGTCTCGCAAAGTAATCAAAGAAGACACTTCTTTTATTTGTTCTCTGAAAGGCGTTGACATCGAGCCTTCAACAGACGAATTAGAGATCCAGAATTGCTCGAGCAGAACTTCTGTATGGATATAAAGCCGGTAAGGTCTTCTTAGTAGCATGCTCAGGCCAGACGTCAAAGAGAGACAGTTTCGTGGAGCTCCATCTCGTCGTTGTCAGTAGCAACGATCACGTGATTTCCGCCACTGTATGTCATTATCAGGTATCGCCGTAGCATGTAGCCAATGGAAACAAAGATGAGTCCGCTGACCAGTAGTGTACCGAAAACGATGCTTAGCACGTATGTGATACTGCCGCCGGGCGCGCGGTGCTTGTCGGGTGCTGGAATAAAAAAATATGGTTAGAAAAACACTTAGCTAAGAAGCATTTTTAGTCGAAGCCCCCTTCTCACACACTTGGCCACCCGTGGAAGCACGGGTGGCCAAGTGTGTTAGCGCGTCGGCCTCTCACCGCTGTGGCCAAGGTTCGAATCCTGGCTCAAACTGGGGATTTTTTCCGGGTTCCTGCCTTGGTTCGAATTTGTGTCACAAGTGAGTTGAAGTTATTCTCCCGTGTTTCCAGTCTTCTCGGATAAGGACACTAAACCGGAGGTCCCGTCTCTTCAAGCTGCACTACATTAACCTGAACCGAAGGGACGTAAAAGAACCACTGGGGACGCAATAAACCCTCTGGCAGTGACCACCCCCAGTGACAGTGCTTACAATGCTTACTAACAATACACTCAAGGGGGTACTTGATTTAGAGCCTAGCTCTGTTGTGCCTTCCGCACCAGTATAACTGGTGAAATAGAATAGATACCCCTTTCCGTATGGTTCTTACCCTAATTGTTTCAGTAGTGTCTCCCACCCATACAGGATAAAACTATGTACTAACTCCCTCCCAACCCCCTAACCCCCACCCCTGACAGGCATCAGCATATACCTCCTTCCCCCTTCTTCTCCTAATGATTGTTCAAATAGTATCTAACCCAATATGTCAACACTATGTCACGCCATAGCATATACCCCACTTCCAATCCTCGATGGTCCTCACCTGATAATTGTTTTTGTCGCGTCTCCAACCCAACAGGTCCTAGGGCAAGACTAGGTAGTCCCCCACACGCCATAGCATATACCCCATTTCCAATCCTCTATGGTCCTCACCTGATAATTGTTTTTGTCGCGTCTCCACCCCAAAAGGTCCTAGGGCAACACTATGTAGTCCCCCCACACGCCATAGCATATACCCCACTTCCAATCCTCTATGGTCCTCACCTGATAATTGTTTTTGTCGCGTCTCCACCCCAAAAGGTCCTAGGGCAACACTATGTAGTCCCCCCACACGCCATAGCATATACCCCACTTTCAATCCTCTATGGTCCTCACCTGATAATTGTTTTTGTCGCGTCTCCACCCCAACAGGTCCTAGGGCAACACTATGTAGTCCCCCCACACGCCATAGCATATACCCCACTTTCAATCCTCTATGGTCCTCACCTGATAATTGTTTTTGTCGCGTCTCCACCCCAACAGGTCCTAGGGCAACACTATGTAGTCCCCCCACACGCCATAGCATATACCCCATTTCCAATCCTCTATGGTCCTCACCTGATAATTGTTTTTGTCGCGTCTCCACCCCAACAGGTCCTAGGGTGACACTATGTAGTCCCCCCACACGCCATAGCATATACCCCACTTTCAATCCTCTATGGTCCTCACCTGATAATTGTTTTTGTCGCGTCTCCACCCCAACAGGTCCTAGGGTGACACTATGTACCACAGACCGGGCCGCCACACCCTCCCCCTGCCCTCTCCTCCGTCTCCTCTCGCTAGCTTGACATCCTTGGTGACAGCGGGACTGCGGATCATCCTTATGACACACGAGGACGCGGCAGTGAAGGTAGATAGTCTTTGACTTTGCGTTACGGAATTTGAATGGCGCCATCTCGAAGCGCTGTGCTCGCGACGCCATGGAGTTGAATTTGACTGTGTCATCAATCGCGCAACTACAAGAAAAACACACAACCCTATCAAGACAATGTCACACGAGGCAATTTTTCAAGCAACTTGCAATGCAACGATGACGAATAAAAAATTGCAGATTGCAGAAACATAATACACAGGGAAATTTTTCTTTAAATGTCGCTAAAAATATAAACAAATTTTACTTGCAACTTGCAATGCAACAAAAAAAATACACCACAAAATATGCTTCGCGGAACATCATTGCCTTTAGTAAAATCAGCATCCATACCCAAATGCGACCATCTTCATTATTCCCCCCCCCCCCAAAAAAAAAAAAAAAAAAACGCCGTTACCAACAACACCGAGCAAGAAATAACCCCATCACGCCTTGCCCTTCGAATACATACAAACTGGAATCCTTGACGATCACTGGGGGCTTGGTTAAACTCTTCCATGCTCCTCGATACATGACTTATTGTATCTGTCTTCACATACACATTCTAACAAACCACCACCACCACATATATCGTCAAGATGAACTACTACCTCAACAGATAAACACGCCGGCATTACTCCTGCTCGAAGGACAAGTACGTACTAAGTTGAATCGTTGAACACACTTATATGCTAAAGTTAGATTTTACAAAAATACATTACCGTCGCCTTGCCACCACAACATCACCAAGATCTCCCCCCTCCTCACTTCCATTGTTGCCTCGCCTTGCAAATAAACAGGTATACTTCGCCCTAGGGCGTGTACGTTAGAGCCTACTAGAACACTAGAGCCACAACACAGATTAACACCATTCCGATTATACTTATGCCACCACAGCAACATTCCCATCCCCCTCTCGCAACCTTCGCCCTACCCCTTATCTATAAACGAGTACTGCGTAGGGTCGTTGGGATCTACGGAGGGCGTGGCGACACACTGGTACGCTAGAGCCACGAGGTTCTTGTCGCTCGCGAGTAGCTTGGTCTGCGCGTACAGCCTCTCGGAGGTTGGGTTCACATTCACGGGGTACTCAGAGACATCGAAGGGTTTTTTGTACTGTGAGGAGCGGAACAGATCCATCTCAAATGAGAAGTTACCGAACCCCTCTGGAAGACAAGAAATCCAATGTGTAAGAGCCTCATTTTTTAACTATCGCGTGACATTCTATCTATTATCGTGACTTATTTTCTTTGCGTGACATACCTTCGACTACCGTGACCCTTTTGCGTGGCTGGAAGCTCGGTACGCCGATGGTACGCTTCTTGTAGAAAGTACAGCTGAAGGGAAACTCCACGATGTGCATTCTGCTCCTCGAGCTCACCACTTGGGCCGTCACACTGGATAAAACGGACACGCTATGAGACGTGATGCAATATACTTTAGCAAAAAACCTGTGTTTACAGGGCAGCCCTCACACTGACGGACACGGATTAGAGCCGCATTGTCACCAGTTCACTTCCGGAGGTCCGACGGAAACCTCAACCGTTAAAAGACAGAATCTATTAGAATCCGAGATATTTTACATGCCATCCGCTCTCAATTATCAATCACATCCTTGAAGAAACTTGCAATATACACACTGCTTTCAATATTTTGAAATATTTTTCGCGTTTTCCGTTAAAAATCATCGGAGATCGTAACGTAATCGACCGGAAGTAAACTGGTGACAATGCGGCTTTAAGCTGTGATGCAATACAATGTAGCGAACAACCTGTGTTTACAGGGCAGCCCTCACACTGACGGACACGGATTAAGGTGGGATGCAATACAATGTAGCGAAAAACCTGTGTTTACAAGGCAGCCCTCACACTGGATTAAATGGACACGAAATGGGGTGTAATGCGGAATTGGGTGTACAAGAAAAAAATAAATACAGGATGGTCTTCACGTTGGATAAAGCAAATTGGCAAAGCACTTTTATATTTAGAACAGTCTTTGCACTGGAGACAGGGGAGACGTTAAATGAAAACATTTTGCGAAGAAACCCTAATATGCAAGACAACTGTTACACTGGATATAACGGCCACGAAATGAGGCGTCACATAAAGCATAATTGACACGTGATTGACCGCGCCCTATTACCTGTTATAATAAGTAACGGACATGTTCCTGTGCTTGGCGGTGGTGCCACACCCATCCAGTCTGGTTACCATGGTGACGTGGGAGCTTGACTTCTGGTAAGGTCCGCACGACTCGTTTCTCAACCGGAAGGAGTTGTGGTCGAGATCAGGAAAGTGATGAAGGGCGAGGTCGATTCGGATCAGGAGGGAGGAACAGTTCACTGTCATATCGAACACTACCTCGGGGTCGGGGGGAGGAACTATGGGAGCTAGAACACAAAAAGCGTAAAGGCGTGTTATTGTATATGGGTACTAGAATAGGATAAGCGTAATCATATATGGGTACTAGAATAGGATAAGCAAGAGACAACAAGAGACAAAGAGGTTACGACTACCTTTTGTGGCATTAAATGCGTGTGGAAAATGCTTTAACAATATAATTGACCCATTTTATTGAATTGATTAAATTTCAAGGTGATTCAAGTAGATTTTGTTCGCCATTCAAATGTTCATCTTATTTGCATAGATAATTTCGCATCAGTAAAAACAACTCACACAACTCGAACCCTGGAGCTTCAAAAAGAGTACGGCATAATACATGCACATTGTAATACTCACGGCTCGTGGTGGGTGGAGGGGGTGAGATGGCAACCTCACTAACGCTGAAGTCCTTCTCCCCTGGTTTACTCCGACCACGCCTATTGACAGCGATGACTCGAAATTTGTACCTCTCTCCCCTAGAGAGGCCTGTGATGTTATGTTGCATCCCCCGGATTCCCTTCGTAGAGAGCCAATGAGATGTCCCCCCGTCTCCATCAAGCTTGGTGTATTCCACTACGTATTTCATATCAGGGTCGCCTCCCCGGTCAGGGGGACCCTCCCACGTTAGTACAAAGTTTGTGGAGTCCAGGTTTGTCTCCTTGTTGGTAATAGTGATCTTACCACTAGGGGGGCCTGATGACGTAATAAAAGCCCTTAAAAACATGACATGACGCTTCAAATAAGCCTATTTCACATCTAATAAGGAGGAAAATTTCTCTAAGTACTTAGTGAGTAATAGCAAACGAAATATCAAATGCGACTTCTATTAAATTGATGCGACTTTTTGTAAAGTGTCATTGAAATTTGAGCTATTCATCCCTAAGCCCATACAAAGCGCAAGGATGATCAAGGAAAAAATATCTGGGTATGTGCATTTCGGTCTCACGTTATTTGTGTTTTGAAAATCATTCTGGAATACAAGGAACCGATGGCCATTGTAGGAAATAATGTCTTCCTTCTCTATCTAGAATTGCGTATTTTCCAGGTTTTTCCGTCGTGTCATCAATGCCACCATTTAATGTTTACACGCAATACCTATTCACACAAAGCATTTATTACCAATTGTGTAATTCAAGCAAACAATAGATATATCTCTAATCAAATAACATGAGTGAAGTATCAGACTTCAACCATTTATTGTTACAGGCGGATGGCAGAGCTGATAACTAAGCTTTTTCTTCGGCTACGCAAGGTCGCGGCACAGACTCTATCCTTCCTCTGAACTTTTCCAAAACTCCATCTATGATATGTTGGCCACAGCAAAGCGCTTGTCTAATGTAAGGCGCTGTGAGGCTGGGCTTTGATCTGTTCAATACTTACAGACATCCGAGGTAAGGTTGCGTCTCACCCACTCCCCCTTGCTCGCTTCGTTCTCCCCCCTGATTCTGAGCTCGTACACAGTACTTGGTGTGACGATGCCGCCATTAAAAGTGAAGCGCCGGTTTTTGTTTCTCAGCAGAGCGCTGTCAATTACTAGGTTGCCACGGAGAAGCTCCACCTCATACATAAATATGGGGAGTCCACCGTCGAACAGGGGCGAGTCCCACGTGACAGAGATGTATCCACAATGCACCACAGTCGAGATGTTGGTCGGAGAGTCGGGACCACCTTTGAGACGATATTAGGAAGTTAAGAAGAACAAGAAAAAGTAGAAGAAAAAAAAAAGAAAAACAAGATGGAAAAGAGGAACTAGAAAAAGAAAATGAAGAAGAAAGAAAAAGAAAGAAAAAAAAGAAAAAGACGAAGAATAAAGATTAAACAGGAAGAAGAAGAAAGTCAAGGAGGAGAAGAGGGAAAACGTTTGATAGAAGTAGAAGAGAAACAACAACAGCAATTGTTTAAATAGGCGTAAATTGTGTTAAACAGCCTCTACCAGCCGTTATTTTGGCATCCTAGCAAAGTAGCAAGTGTGAAAAAGCATCCAATTCCATCAGCTGATTTGGGAAAGCCAATGCGATATTTTGGATTGAATTTTGTTTTTAGAGGGTTATTTAAAGATTTAAGCACATTATGTGTCTCCGATATTAAATAAAAGCAGTAACAAAGGTGTGGCTGACAAGGGATTTTTAACAAAAGCTAAAGCCACTGTCTCGGGCACCTGCTTGCTTGAGCTGAACGATGTGGGTCGCGTTCCCAAGCTCGTTACTAGCGCGGCACTCGTAGTCGCCGAAGTCTTCGTCACTAGTAACCGTGACATGTCCCGTAATGGTGCGGTCCTTCACTTTCGTGTTCTGAAACAAAGCAACGAGCCAGATTCAAACACCCGATTGGAACCTTGAGACTTGCAAGGGAAGTAGCTCTCAGCACTGAGCTAATGGGCATAAACAAAATCTTGAAAAGCGTGTTTTTTAGTTGAGCCCCTACATAATGGGAATCTACGTGACTGTCAGAAGCAAACAGCAAAAAAAAAAAAAAAAAAAAAAAAACACAAACCGAAACAGCAATAATTAAAGGACATGTTTCTAAATAAATGAAACCTCTATAAAACGGGGATTTCAAGGAGTTGTTGAAATCATGTGTTGCCAATGTAGGGTACCAAGAGACTGTTACAAGGATCTATTGACAATGGGCGTGTCCAGGAGGGGGTCCGGACTCCATCCTGCTCATGTGAGGGGATAAGTTTGACTCCGGTTGAAACCTTGCTTGGTAGTTAAAGCCGCATTGTATGTCACCAGTTTACTTCCGGAGGTCCGACGGAGACCTCAACCGTTAAAAGACAAAAGAATCTATTAAAATCCGAGATATTAAACAGGCCATCCGCTCTAAATTATCAATCACATCCTCAAAGAAACTTCCAATAAACACAATGCTTTCAATATTTTGAAATATTTTTTGCGTTTGCCATCAAAAATCATCGGAGATTGTTACGTTATCGACCGGAAGTAAACTGGTGACAATGCGGCTTTAAGTACATAGTTAATTTTATTTTTGCATGTGGATAGAAAGAAGTTCTTAGATGGATCTAGTGACCTATTACCAGAGCTGAGGATGCTGATTTGAGCTTTGGACCGTGAATTGCTCTGGACCCCCACCTCCGATTTTCTCTTGACCCGCCTCGGACTTTATGACGAGCAGCTTCGCGATCATGATTAGTTAACGCGGAAAAATATAACTTACATTAATTGGTCGTAAATCGTAGAGCAGTGAATACCTTCAATACTGCTCCACTTCTATGCATGGACATCTTAGGGATGGGGTAGCCCCAGAATGTGCATTCGAACTTGTCTCCGCGCAGATTCCCAATGTACGAGTAGACCACAGTACTGGATCTGGACAGGTCGACACGAGGAGGTCCTGGGTATGACAGAACAGATGAATATAGTGACAAGGGAAGTCCATGGATTCCTCGGTTTGATCTCTTCTCTTCTACCTCGTTATTCTTCCAGCATACCCCATGTCACCTCCCACTAATATCGAGTCTATCCTTACTCTATTTAACATTCTCGCTCGCTATTGACAGCCTATCTTTCATTCACCTTCCTTCGCTATCATGCCCTCTCTTTTCCTTTGTTTTTCTTCAAAGTTATTCATTCTACCCAAGTAATAGCCTGTACCCCCTACGATTCGAATCCCTCCATACACAATATCCAAAACATCCTAAACACACCGACCTGTACTTATCATAAACTCAGAACTCGTTCTTGTTTTCCGTGAATTTCCATCTAATTATAGGTTATTTTTCACGGTTGGTGAGCGCGTACGATTTTTTTTTCACGAGTTATGTAAAACAAACGAACGAACAAGCGCAGGGAGAGGGTTTGTTTTACACAACAAGTGAATAAAAATCGTAAAAGCGAAAAAGGACTATTTAGAAAGTCTTGAAACGAAAAAGGATTATGTAGAATGTCTTAAAACAAGAATACAAAGGGAAAAACCGAGCGAGATGTAAGGCTGTAAAACGCTATCTAACATCACAGTCTCGTACGTGACATTAGCGAGACAGATTCATTTCAATGTAAGTTTCTGTCTGTCTTCAACTGAACCGTCGGTCGAACAGCCAAGTCTAATAAAATATTATGTAAGCTTATTTTTAAATTTTCAGTATGTATATTATAAATAAAATACAGCCTGGAAAGTGCTTTGTACAACTTTTATTCACTTGTTTTTTTGTATCAAAAGAACTTTCAGTTTTTATTCACTCGTTGTTTTGTATCAAAAGATCATTCAGATATAAAGCATTTCATTTTTCATGTTACTTTTGTTCTTGAGCTCCATTGAGCGAGAAAATGAAATTTTACTGTGAAAATTGAATACAAAGCGTTCAAAATGGAAGACAATAGATTTGCCACTCTCAATGAGTAAACTGAGACACATCAAGGAGTTTCGAGCGATTCGTCGAACAAACGAAACGATTTTGCTCACAAGTGAAAATAATGATATAGCCAATCAGAACGTCGATACGGCGTTTTTCACTAACGGAAAAAATCGTACGACCATTCAGCTGGCTTCTCTAGCGCGAAGAGACTAGTTTTATCACAATAGTTTTTGGCGCGTAAATCTCGGTATGTATATAATAATTCGACGACTCGCTGGAAACTCCTTGATGTGTCTCAGTTCTCACTCCCACCTTACAACCGCCCTACAGCCGACCCATTCATCCACCGCTCCCATTCACCCACCGCTCAAACTGCATACTTGTTCTCGCCACAAGCTTATACTCTAAAATCCTTTCCCTGATTCCTGGGCCTTCTCATTGCGCCAAGCTCTGTAAGCCTACCCAAGCAGTGGCATCTGTCGGTATCTCTCACCCGTCACGGTACACTCCACCCTTGTCCCCCCTGCAAAATTGTATACTAACCATACACAAGCATTCCCCTTTCATACAAACTTGTATACTCACCATACACAAGCAATTCTATGTTCTTTTGCCATTTCCTAGGTCCAACCCACTTCTTCAAGTTCGGTTATCCTACATGAGCAATGGCCCAACAAATTTCCTTGTCCCTTCTCTCTCCCCCTGCATACTTGCACACTCACCATACACAAGAATTCCCTTCCCCTCTATGTTCTTCTGCTCTTCCCTATATGCCTTCCCACTTCGTCAAGTTAGGTAATCGTAAATGAGCAGTTGCTAGCTTTTCTTCCCCCTTCCCTACAAAGTTGTATACTCACCATACACAAGCACTTCTATGTTTTTCTGCTCTTCCCTATATGCCTTCCCGCTTCGTCAAGTTACGTAATAGTAAATGAGCAGTTGCTAGCTTTTCTTCCCCCTTCCCTACAAACTTGTATACTCACCATACACAAGCACTTCTATGTTTTTCTGCTCTTCCCTGGGCCTGCCCACTTCGTCAAGCTGGGTAATCCTACACGTGTAGTTCCCGCTGTCTGATTCTTGCACGTTGGATATAAGCAAGGATCCGTTTGGAAGAAGCGTTAAACGGTCGTCAGAATAGTCCAGAACCGTGGGGTTCCAGTCCTTGTACCACTGGTAGTGAGGGGTCGGATAGCCCTCGGCGGAACATCGGATCACCTGACTCTGCCCTCGCTCTAATCTCTGACTTTTCGGGAATTCTAAGACAACGACTGCATGAAATAGTTTGCTAAGATTAGACTTGTGTATTCGTTTTAGAGCAAGATGGAGATTGTGCTTATGGACGCTTTTTAATGTTGTCCTTGATCCCATTTTCGTGACGCACGTCTCGAAGGCTTTGAAAGCCTTTGAACATGAGACGTTCATCTCATTACAAAAAAAAGTGTGTAAGAACTTGAATTTAAGAGGCAGCTAGGCCAAAATCATGCTTTTTTTAAAAGCACACTTAGAAAATAAGAACCAGTAAAAGTCCATTAAGGGCCAATCCGAGTATTTCTAGAGTTTTTATTATATAATATGTTATACCTGATTTGTTTAGAGTTTCCTTTATACTTATAGAAATCACTTACCGGACCACTAAAAACATTCAAATTTGTTGAATATGTTTTAAAAATAAAAAGTAAAGGTTAATAAATATTGTACGTTTTATGTATTGGAATATTAACTGAGTCGTATTGCAAGTAACTGTTTGTATTGCTTTCATTTTGGGTATAAATGAAGCTGTTTTTCTTGTTGTTTTATATTCGATCCAAAAAATAACTTGTTACACAGGTCAAAGATGAGAGGATATTTCAATGAGATGAGATTGCAAGCGAAACAGTTTTCAGAAGTTCTTCCGTTCGGTTTTGACCGTCATGGGAGCGAATCGAGTAAATGCGTCTTTCGTCCTTTTTAAGGCGACTCAGTGTTCAAAGCATCATGACAAAACACTTCTAAACAACACAGAGAAAAGCACCACAAAATATCTGACTCTCATCAAATAGACATAAACGCTAGAAGAAAGACTTCTCTGGCCCTCGCCCTCTTGAACTTGTAATAGCTTTTATCAATTAACATTCTAAAGAGATGGATGGAAGAGTTTGCTGGTCTTCGCCATCACCCCCTCCCCCACCCCCTTGCACTTAAAGTACGTTTTATTAAATAGACTTACATTCTACAAACAGATGGAAGAGCTTGCTGGTCTTCGCCCCCTTGCACTTATAGTACCCTCCATCCTTGACCTCAATGCTCTTAATGACAAGAGTATGCTTATCACCCTTGTCTATAGTGTAGAATTTATCGGTGAGAAAGTTCTTGCCAGTGATCTTGTTCTCGGTTTCGCCATCCATGCGGTACCACCCCTGGTATCTCTCATCCGTCACGGTACACTCCACTCGGACGGTCTTTCCTTTGGTGGTGATGTCTATTTCTCGCACGCTAACCGCACCATCTGGAAAGGAATGTTTAAAGGATTAAGCGTCTTCTCTAGATGATATTGAAGAATAAATAAAGAGTAAATAAAACTTCTGAAGTGAACAATGAGATATACTAAGGACAACAAGAGGAGAGGGGAGGGGAGGGGAGGGGAGGGGAGGGGAGGGGAGGGGAGGGGAGCAAAAAAAAATGGCATGAAATTTTTCAAGGAGAGCAAAAAAAATGGCATGAAATTTTTCAATCCTCAATATATAAGATCAAGATTCCGCATACAAGTAGTTTCTTTGACCAAAAGCTAAATTTCAAATTTTAAGGAAAATTAAAAGATATGAAATTTAGATATTATCGAGCAAAGTTGGTTAATTTCAAGTACAGAGGCTCTGGTACCCAGGGTACAGTTGAGTGGGGTGGGTCTTTCGTACCCCCTGGCTACGGGCCCGCAAGCAATCCCCACAATGCCTTATCATGGTCAACAGATATCAAAGGTGGTCATAATCTATGGCGCATCTGTCGTAAATCCGTAAATTTCCAAACATCACGAAGCTGAAAAAATTCCTATCGTCTAATTTGAGACTTTATTTATCTTAACAAAAACATAAAAAGAAAAATAATAACGAATAACCTATAGTGAATATGTGAGTACTCATGTCTCATAGTGATATTTTACTTTATATCTAATGAATGTGCAGTGCATGCAAGTCCAGTTCCAATCGTACGTTCAAAGCTAAGGCTTACTAAAGGGTTTGAGCGACTACATGAGACAGTGACCTTTAGGGACTAACGTGGCATGTTAGCGGGGGCCGGCTCCTAGAAGGCTAGATAAAAGTTATCTGTAGATAAATGCTTATCCAACGGATAAATCCTGAACAAATCCTATACAACAGATAACTTTTGTCCGTGGATAACTTTATCCAGCATTTCAGGAACTGGCCCCAGACACCAAGTGTATTTGTAAGTTTCTAGAGCTTATCATTTGGAGATGTGGATTTAAGAGCAAAAATAAACTATATTTACTTCTTGAAAAATCTCCATCCCTTAAGTACAACGTTTATTTGAATTTTTGTATTATCATATCATATGTTCCAAACAATAAAACCAATCAAGAGAGCGAGTGATAGTCAAAGCAAATAATAATCAGCTATACTCATAATCGATTAAAGCTCCGTTTGTGATGTTTTATAAAAAAGATCAGAAAACCAACTAAGTTAATTAGATGAGTTAGTGTACAATAGCTGTATTGTTTATAAGAGCGTGAGAATCTCGCATCCCAAATGAGCAATTAATAAACCTCTTTATTGACAAATACCGAAGAGCGATGTCTGCTCCAAAAATACCCTTTATCTGACCTTCAAAACTAAAAACTCTTGAGACAAAACATGCCTATCATCAACAAGAAATAATAATCCCTTAAAAAGGATTCATTTGGAGCAGTAAGTTTAACAGGGGCATAACAACAGGCGCATGGAATACCAACCAGTTTACTCCTTAAGTAGGTTCCTTACCAAGCCGATGGATAGCGGTGCTCAGAAAAAACACCAGCACGAATATTACATCGCTTCTTTCCATGCCAGCTACGTGGCCTATTATCTTCTTATAAACTATCCCATGTGATGAGATAGATCATGGTAACGAAGAAGCGAATCCTTACTCGTGAAGTACGGCGCTGGCGGAAACGCTTTGTTAGGAGTCATTCGAAGGGCATAATCAAGCTAAGGTATTTCAGGGCTGATTTTATTTGCATATACTAATTGCCATGGCTGAGGAGTCACGCAATATTAGCGTTATTTTGTGCGCATCTGCGTGAGAATGTGCGCAAAACTTCCTGTTCAGTTTAAGGTTGAAGTGCGAAATATTGATAGAACCTCTCATACAGTCGTGGTCAGGTCATTCATAGCCTATTACAGTTTTCTAAAGGGGGTGGTAGGTTTTTGTATTGACCAACCAGTAACGTAGCACCCTAATAAATATAATGGGGATGGGTGGAGTGTGGAGGGGGCTCATCTCATTGTTCTAAAAATGGCAGTGTACATGGCTCTTCAAAATCACTGGGAAGCATGATCGAATAAGTTTTAAATCTACTACGTTTTCGAGTCAAAGCTACAATAAAATGATTAAAAATAAAACAAGAAAATGAAAATTAAGCAATGTATGTACGATGCCATAAGTATTCCCTGAATGGATGTTTTTTTTTACAAAAGAGTGCAATGGAAGAGCCGTACTTTTAACAAAGATACCAATGTCGACAAACATTAATATCAAACGAATGTCTGAAAATGACCTTTTCATTTTTCTTATTAATCCACAGACAAAAATAATAGTAAATAAAAAATCAATAGCTGCATCTATTGCCAAAATCACTGCGTTATGTTATATAACGTTATGTTATCGGCTATGTTATGTTATACGCGCGCAAAATCAATTTTAAATTTAACGACTTAATCCCAATCTAGAAATAAAAAATCACTGCGAGAGAGTGTGTGTTTTGTTTTGAAAAGGATTCATTAGAAAAGGGATTATGGACAACACGTCAGGAAACAGTATGGAATAAAACAAGCGACTTTTGGTGTCAGGCCCGATATTTCTCTTCACAGCAACCCGAGGTGGAGGTGGCAAGACGCGCATCTTTGATGCTGGCCGCCGGAATACCCGAAAGCCGATTTCGCTAAAAACCCGAAAGCGAGACGAACGAATGCCGACGGGAGGGTCGGTATTTCGCAGATCACGATTCGGTCGAAAAACCTGGGAGCTTCAAACCGCTACTTACAATGACTCAGTAAAAATAAACACCGCAATAAAATGGACACATTTCTAGGCCTCGAGCGTTCCGTTATATATAGAGATAGGTGATACACCGTAATTTTGCGCAACAGAGCCCAGTCCAAACCCTCAACAGCTGTTGATTTAATATGCCTTTCGTGTACGATCAAGTATCTCTCTTGTAATTACACCCATTGATAAACTATCTTATCGCCTGATCGATAACGCGTATTCTTTGTTAATTTTAATCCACTAGCCCGAGGAACCTAGGCCCAGGGCACTTGAACGGGGCGACGGCATGACTTTATGGCCAGCCGAATTCTTTCAAAACTCTGCATTCCCTTACACTTCATTTAACTCTTTAGATAATCATAACGAGTATACTTATCTAAACAAAGTCATGAAAGACGATATCAATAAATATTTAAGTTTTTTCCAGTAAAACTTTAAAATTTAAAGCAATTTTAAGAATTCATGATATGATTGATAAAGCAAACGATGGAATTCCATTTAAATAAGCAGTCTTCTACTCGAGCCTAACCAAATACGCAATTAACTCGTTTTTATCAAAATTTCAATCAATCTCTCAATTATAACAGTGCCCAGGCCGGCTCCAGATAAGATTAAATTAAGGTCGAGGTTACCAAGAAAACAGAAAGACAGTTCCTGTTTTCTAGAATAGAAAGAAATAATTGTGTAAAAAGAAAGATATGAATATTGGATGTTGGATGAATAAAACCTCAATGTTTATTTGGGTTGTTTGTTTGAATTCACATACTTAGTAACTTTGTAAATAAAACAAAAACTAAAATTTCACCACATTTATTTTCAATAATAGATCAACACATAAGAAGAGAAGCTATCAAAAAAAATGTTAGTTCAATGTATACCTTCGCGCCAGACGCACGCTAATAATGTAAGAGTTCGCATTATTGAAATCCGCCTCAGACGCAGTTCCACCCCCCCCCCCCCCCCCCCCATAAATCTTGCCTTTGCCAATGATATTCAGCTGTTGTCATATCGGCAGCATGACAGCCGTGTGCTTTTAGTGCGATAGTACTCTTTCCACAAATAGATACTGAAAATAAAATAGAAAGGAAAGTAGTCCACGCGAGAAGTACGGAACGACTTAGTTTGTAGTCATAAAAGTTAAATCAGTTCGGGGGTTTTCAATAATCGAAAGTGTTGGGGCAACCAGCCCCTTAAAAACGTTAACAAAGGAAAAAAAAGTCAACGAAGAAAACCATCACGTCGTTATTGACATATAGTACCAAATTTTTGGCGGGAATTGGGAGAACTTGAGATGTATGTATTTAATTTCTACCTGTGTGTTAGTAATAGAAAGAGAAAAAAAAAGCGAGTCCGTGTATTTTTTAAGAGAATGCGGAAAAAAACACCGTCACAGTAACTTAATCACTTTCGCGTCATCTGAAATAGTGTTTTTAACTCTCAATAATACATTTATCATTTATGATACAAGATTCTTTCACGCAAAGGTGATATCATAGTTTGCTTAAAAGCCGTTCTTCGTGTTAACGGGAAAAAGATTTTAATCTTTAGAAAAAAGATTTTTTTCGCGTCATACATTAAATCAGGAGTTGTTGTTGGATTTTATGCGGCAATATAAAGTATGTAAAAATGAATGACAATTACATGTATGTCTTAATGTGAAAATCCTAATAAATTATTTATCTAATTATACATTTATCTCCTACTTACATCACGCCTACACTAAATTCTTCTATTTGCAAAATACTCAAGTACTTCCCTATATATCTTGTCTTTAGATTGCTATTTTTTTTACTTATGTCACATATGCCACTCTAACCTCATAAAATTCAGAAACTATCTATTAGTGAATACAAATGGATTAGGCTTTTGTTTGTTAGGCTTTGGTGGGCTCAAGTTGACAAAGCAGAATTAGGCTTGTGCGGGTGTATGCAAAATGCTATTATCCTCTATAGAAGAAGTTAACTGCGAAATTTGCAAATGTGTTTTATCCCGGCTTGTGCCATCGGCATGTTGCAAAGAGTGTAGTGCATTTATCCGTCAATCAATTCGGTCTCTCGCTCCCGTTTGATCAACTACAAACACACGTTCGCCCTAATGAGAACTCTTTGTGAATTTGTTACCCAACAATAACGATTGTTATTCCAAAGAATATTCAAAGAATTTGAGCCTTTCTTACGCAACAATCTATTAATATTGCTAAAGTTATCTCGAAAGAATTTTTCTCAAGGCTCTCAACAATAAACTTCTAGAAAGGCAACGCTAACGTTGTATTTAATATGTAACACTTTACTTATGAAAGCTATACAATCTTATTGTCTTCGTGCAAAGTAAAAAGCGGGCCTGCCCCTATCGGCCCTTGAGACCGCGTCAGGCTGGTGCGTTGAATAAATCACAATAAGTAATTATGCTAATCTTTAGTAAATGCTGACAGAGCGGCGGTGCGCATGGTTGATTAAACAAGAAATTCGAAAGCGCTGTTGGAGGAGCTTTTGTACCGAGACCAAACGCCATTTGCAAACCGTCGAAGCTTGAATCAGGGCTCATTCAAACTTCTCGCAGCTCGATCTCTGACCTCGTTGTGTATTACCACCGATCTGGTTTTCATTACACATTGCTGAGACCAAGAACTTAAGCGATGGGTCCAGGAGTACTTTTGCTTCTAGTAGCCGTAGCCGTAGCCGTTAGGACCACAGGTAAGACGTTGTTTCACTGTCTCACTAGACAATAAAATTTAAAAATCTCTTCCAGAAAGAAATATATCTTAGGGTTTTCTTAGGCGATGATAATTGTTCTTAAATGACCGCATTTTGTGATGAGCAGATCAGGTTTCGACCTGGGAACTTTTCCTTGGAAGGGTGTTGTTTTAAGAGCTTTGGAAATCAGTCGCTAAGTTTGTTACCGGTTATACAGCATCGCCACACCTTTGAACGTAGAGGGAGCGTAATCGTGAGCATTGTCGGTTCAAATTTAGGATTAGTAAGGAGAAGCAAGCGGATTTGCTTGTGTTTTAGTGTAATTTCGCCGCTTGGCGTCTTGTAAGCCGTTTATCGCCTTTGTAGACACCATTCGTGTTGTAACTAAATTCAAAATGCAAACTTTCCACGTGAGACTACTTCTAGTTCTTCTACCAACTACTTAGCAAACTTGCTGTCACTTTATCTAGATTTTAGGCTGTCTTACACCAAGCAACTAGCCCTCTACTTCCTAGAAAGCCGCCTTTTCTTTAGTTTATTTCATGTTATGACCAAATGGACACTAGCTTTCGTTACTGCACATGTAGGCTTTGTTTGGGATCACAATTGGGCGCCAAATTTGCGCTAATCCAGGTTCCCTGGTCGCATGACTTGCGAGCAAATCGACTAAATCGCTGTTTTATCGCTGTATATATTTAGTAAAATGATACCGAGTAATGAAGTTTATAGCAAATACATCGTAAATAGACCTCTCTACACCCTCTTAACCTGAAAGTTTCGTTGTTTTGTGTATCTTAAGGTATGTGGGTCAATAATTATTCTACCGCTTTGTTGTCTTTAGCATCAGGCACTTTTTACTATATACTTCCTTCGATGAAAGCACCTCTCTAGTTCTACCTTTCAATTATTAAACCACAACCTATCAAGTTTCTGTTAGCTAGCACGAGTGATCCTTCGATCTTGCCCTTGTCAAATATTCTGTTTATGACAAACCGTCATCTCACCCGGTAAAGTGATTTTCAAATTCTTTGAATAGGAACGAGTAACTTCGAAATGGCTTTCCAAAATGTCGCGCAACTGATAATGGGGAAAATGGCGCGAAACTCTGGAAATTTGCCTGTTACCTATTATAATAGGATATGTTTACCGAATTGTCTTCACGAATCTTCCCCGCTATCTGCGGGATTATGATGGCTTTGCTAAGTTCAAAAGAGTTATCTAAAGCTGCCGAAACCTCAAACTTACCCGTTTATTTTGTCTGTGGAAGAGACAGCAATAAAATGATAACACCTTGGAATCAGCTAGCGCGGAAATTTTTGCGCGTAGTTTTATCGCTTTTGTTTTCAGGATAAAGCGCAGACCTCGCTATCTCTTAAAGCAGTTGGATTTTGGAATTGCTAATGGATTAGAAAGGCTGAATTCATTAGAACATTTTATGGGCTATCTGAAAGCGAGATAAGGCACGACTTTATAAGATTCAGACAGAGAGACGGCGTATAAATTTAGCAGAATAACGTATTCTCTGCTTTGGGAGTTTAATTACTCTGTCTGCTATTTAGGAGTGTTTTTGGAAACACCTACACTTAAAACGTCTTACAATACAATATCGGTACTTGTATCTTCTAGTGTGTTCTTTTAAACATAAGAAAATAAAGCACGAAGAAACCCTGTTCCTCTGAATAGTTATTTTAGACAAATCTATCAATTGCTTTATCTGAATTATCTCAAATCGAAAAAAAAATAACGAGATGAACTCTTATATTAAAAAGATATTTCATCCTCTTGAAAAATATTGAAATTACTAACTACACGCATAGATGAAACCTTTTTTTTTTTTTTTTTGCAAATGCGTCTATTATAGCAATTCTAAATTGTTGAAAGTATGAAATAAAAGTTTAAGCACATAAAATAGCCTCCAAGGCCAGGAAATTTCTACCAAAATAAATCCTGCTAATCAAAATATAACAGAAACAACCAAAGGAGTACTAAGCTCCCAAAGAAATCTTTTCAGATTCCTAAACACATAAACAAACATGTTTAGAGAGATAGTAATTGGTTTGCCTGGGGGCATAGAGCAGACAAACAGTGATTCCATGTACAATTCCAAGAAAATTAGTCCAGTGGTGGAGGGCCATATTTTTTATAAGTCATAGAGGCCATGTTATCAGTGTAAAAGGAGATGTTTGAAATCTGACATTCTGGCACTCTTTCACTATTAACTGGCGTCATGAGCTTCGTTTGGCTACAGGTCAAACATTTTAGTCTCCTACGAAAACAGGATACTATTAAAAATACAAAATGCCTGCTGTATATTTCGGTTGTCAATTTTTCCATGTACTACTATAGCACACCTAATGTACAATTTGACAAACCTCTTCAATTGTATGTAGGTTTTGACTGTGTCCTTTCTCAAAGTATATTTAAGTTATTGATGTGACAAGATCCATCGCAACTTTAGATTAAGAACTAAGGAGAAGCGGTTTTTTCAATTAATACTATTAAAACAGAAATGAAATGTTTGCCAAGTATTTTCACATTGTCAAACTTCTTGATGTACCAACCTCCTACTAATATATACCTTTATTTAATAAGTAAGTTTTATAAGTAAAGTTAAATAAGTAAATTAAATAAGTAAGTTTTGGCTGTGTGCTTCCTTGAGATATATTATAAACAATGGCAACACACACTAATTGATGTCATAAGATCCATTGCTACTGAGCAAACCAATAAAATTTATTTCTGTCAATGAAAAAAAATGCTGAGAAATGTCACACACCAATTTTTTTTTACGTACCACACCTAATGTAGAACCTTGTATCAAACTGCATAAATCTGTAGGTTTTAGCTATGTGCTTCGTAAAAGTAATCTAAAAAAACATATCTAAAAAAGCATCACATACCTTTCCCTAGTTAGTAATGTAA
Organism: Nematostella vectensis; assembly: GCF_932526225.1. Lineage (NCBI taxonomy): Eukaryota > Metazoa > Cnidaria > Anthozoa > Actiniaria > Edwardsiidae > Nematostella > Nematostella vectensis. The sequence goes on from NC_064042.1 coordinate 8,548,692, forward strand.
ATGTCACTGAAGGAATTTTAAAAAATTGCCAGTCCGTACTATGATTAACAGGTACCAAGGAGCATGTTGAAAAAAAATATATCCTATTGGAAAATGAAAAGGGAATAAATCATAGTATTTGACTTGTGTCAATCACAAAAGGTGGTTGGGCTGAGCCTCCTCCCAGCTCCCCCTCCTTTGTTGTGCCTGTCTTTCACCTATGCCTCTTTGAGAGGTTTCTGTGTAAGTCATCGAACGTTCCATCAAGAAAAATGATATCTGCTGAACAAGCAGATATGGGGTGATTAAAAAACAATAGTATGTTGGGAGGGTTCCCCTAAAAATGATAATAAATCCAAGCCTGATTCAAAGCAGAAAAAAACTACTTTTGGCAATCTAATATTCATAAAATTAGTCCTTAAAGTTGATTCATATCACTATTAGGGCGTATTTGACATTTTGTACCTTATCTTTTCTGATAAATTGACATTTTTCTATGCATAACCTATCATCACTGTAATGTAATAGACAGGGATGGCTTTAAATAGCCTTCTCATAAATTTAATGTCTACTTTATTTTCTAGATGCCACTGTCACAGTTCCATTCAACAAGGAAAGGATCGTAGCATCCTTTGAAACAATCGTCATTTGCACAGTGGAAAATGAGAACTTTGTGGGCTGGTTTAACTTAACAGACAACTCCAAAGTGGACGATAAATATATTACTATTGATGCAGCAAAGAATGGTTATAACTTTAGGCTTCCAGCCGGCATTCCAGTGTATGCAGCGGGCAAGTACGAGTGCCGGGGTTCCATAAACAAGGCCACTGTTGAATTGGAGGCTACTTGTAACCGTAAGTTTAAATTATTATTTTTTAATTGCTATATCTTATGGACATTTCAGTGTATGATATCACTGGTTATATTTTGTCCTGATAGGGCGAGTCAAAATATAAAGACAAGAAAAAACTGTTACAATTGGTGATGCTATGCACGCTTTGATTGGACAATAACTTATCCAGTTTGACTGAAATCTACAGTATTTTCCCAATCAACCACAAGAATGTACTTAACATCTTATTTGATTCATGATAGCCTACTTGTAGGCTTTGGTAGTTTCTCAGGCACGAAAACACAAAGTTTGTGTACCACAACCGCCATCTTGGATAACACGTCCACAGGGGGAGGGGGAGAAAAAATGCACGGGGGAGGGGAAGAGGGAGGAAGAATGCCTACAGGATGGCGGCCGTGTTATGCGAACTTTGTGTTTTCTGGGTTTTCGTGTCGAAAAAACTATCACGGCCTACAAGTAGGCTAATCCATGAGAAAGCATTAAGAATTGGTTCGTCAAAATGTTTACACGCTGGTAGTAGAGAGCAATTTGACCAAAACGCTTGTTGAAATACGAGACAAAAAAAATAAATAACAGTGACTTGGACATGAGGATAATGACTCTCATCTTTGTGCACCTTAGAGGTTGCAAGTGCACACACACATTAGAAAAATATGCAATTTCAAACAAGCAAAAGCAAATGTCATTTGATTAAAGAAATCGTCCAACCGGGGACAGAAAAGGATAAAATATCGCTGAAAATTTGTAATCAAACCAGTTTTGCTCCAGCAATATTTTGCATTCTCTCTGTGTTGTTTGGTGTTGGGTCTCTGCACATCAAACTTTTCCATATTATAAATGCTAAAGAGGGCCACTCACACTTTCATATCCTCTTGTATTTTTTTCTTATATTTGTAATTTCAAATACAAAGAGTAACAAAGCAAAGGTTTATTGACATTCTTTAATGGATTTCATTTCTGCAGTTAATGATGCAAAGGAAGAGCAAGTCCTGCTACTCGGTCAAACAGGAAAAATTGTCGTCCAGTGTCATTCATACCCAAGATCAACTTTTTCGTGGACCAAGGATGGAGCAGTACTGGACCCCAATGCAGGTCGCCTCAAGATGGATGAATATGGCTCTATCACCATCTCTGATGTACAGAAGGGAGACGGGGGGAAGTACTCAGTGGTAGCAGATTGGAATGGCCGTAAAACACCCGAAAAGACCTTCACTATTATTGTTGGAAGTAAGTAGTTACCTAAATCATCCCCCATGTTATTTTTCAACAGCAGGAGCAATGCTATTATAAATGAATCAAAACAGGAAAATGCAATTTATATGGCTGATTTATTGACCAAATAGGGTAATATCAGAAATACATAGGGGCGCAATATTGTGCCGTCTTTTTCTGGGAAAGTTAACATTGAGATTAAATCAAGACATTTGTTTTCAAATGATCTATAAACCCCTACATATCTGTCCTGCTGGATTTATCCAAGATTTGAAATTAATTAATCCCCCTGTACTTACACTAAAAAGTGTGTAGCTAGGGTGGGTGAAGGGAAGGCATGCAAACCCTTGACCGTGAAATAATAGCTGTCTTTTTTTACGAATAGCCAGATCTTACAGCTTTCATATTATTATGATGCTTATACTGTACCTGCTGTTCACCTGCCCCCATACCCCTCAGGAAATCCTATGTGACAGAGGAATTAGTAAACATCTAAAAGATTAACAGACCCCCCACCCTCTCCACTCTTCCTCAAATCCTGGCTATATGCAACTGAGTAATAAGTAAATATTTGAATGATGACTGAATTGATCATTTCGCTTTATAGGCATGCCAAAATTCACGCATGCAGTTCCATTACCAAGCCAGATAGTGGGAATCCTCAATTACAACTTCACGTTTTGCTGCAATGCAAGTGGAGATAGGACTCCCACTATTAGCTGGACCAAGAAAACTCCTTCTGCTGAGATCGGTATTGACTTAGCCAATCCTAGCAAGTATGTCATGAATGATGGATGTCTGGTAATAAAGAACCTCCAGACTTCAGATGTGGCTAGCTACAAATGCCTAGCTAAGAACAACATTGGAGAGATCAGTGCTGAAGTTGAGGTCACTCGTATCTCAGGTAATAGGGATTTCACAGCTACTGTTAACCCTATGGCAACAAATTTGTTGCTTTTTTCATCAAGACTGGCTCTTCTGTGCTAAGGAAATTTGTGTAGCAAGAAAATGCAAAATCGTCCTGTTTACTTCATCTATGTGTAAAACATAGAAGAAACAAATTGTCCATAAAAAAATGATTTCAAGGTTTTGTTTTTAATTTCAAGTTTTTTATTTATTTACAAGTACAATACATAAAAATAGTATTTTAAACCCTTTCCCATCCACCAGATGCGAGAAGTTTAAACCACAATATGGAATTTATCTGGAAGTTCAAAGGCTATTAAACAAACCTGGAAGGTCATTTTGGTGATTACACCATGCTTTTAAGCTTTAGAATTCGTTAACATTTAAATCATCAATAATTTTCAGCAAAATGGCCTATTATGACACACATTTCCATGAAGCAAAGTGATTATTTATTAAACTATTACAACAAAATAAATTCAAATTATTTTTTGACAGAACAAGCTGTTATTACCTCTGACATAAAAGATGCGACCAAGGTTGTTGGTGATGCCTTTGAAGTAGCATGTGAGGCTACTGGTGCCTCCCCACTTTCAGTGGAGTGGAAACGGAATGGATCCCCTTACTTGGGTCAAGAGGTCAGTCAATATCACCTATGAGGATTTTAAATAATGCCTACAACTTGTAAAATCATATATATACCACTTAATGAAAGTATTGCTTCATTCTGAAAGACCAAACTGTGCACATGTTATAAAAAGACCTTACTTGGGTCAAGAGGTAAGTCAATACAATCTAAATAAGTATGAAGCTTTTGAATAATGCCTTCAACTTGTAAAAGGTCAACTGATATATCTACCACTTGCTGTAGTTACCATAACACAAAAAATTGTATTAATGAAACATTACTTCATTCGTAAAGACCACACCCCAGTGCACATGTTATAAGAAGCCTATAATCATTTTGCACCTCTGATAATTTTGCTGTTAAAGGGACATTATTCTGTTGTGTTGGGTTTGATAAGAAAGAATGTGTTTTTTTCTAATTTTTCCAGAAATCTAATGGTAAAAGTGTGATAAAGATCCAATCCCTAAAGCTCAGTGATGCTGCCCAGTTCACATGTACTGCTAGCAATGGTCTTCAGTTTAATGGCAAAGATGTTGTCTCTACAAAGTCATTTAAACTTACAGTTGAAGGTGAGAAATGCATACTGTATCTAAATTTACATCTAAGAGAGTTAACAAACTCTTTCTCTTATCTAGTGCCTATCGCAAAATATCACCCAATTTTCAGGGATCAAAGAGAAACAAAACGAATGCTAACCTTTTCTTTTCTATTCTAAAAATACAGCTCCTCCAACTGTGGTATTGGAAGGATCAAAAACTCCACTTCACTCATTTGTTGGAAACACAATTCCTGTAACCATCAAATGCCAGTTTACTGGCTTGCCCATGCCTACTGTAGTAATGACAAAAGATGGAAAGGAAGTTGCCAAAGGCAACGGCACAGCTCAGCTTGATGTGGTAACAAGTGTAACGTCAGATTTTGGCACATTTATATGCGAAGCCAACAACAAGCGTGGACGCAAGCTCAATAACATTATGCTCAAGATGGCTGGTATGTGCATTTAAATTATCAATAATTAGTGGAAAAGCTCCCAAACTTAGTAACCAGGAAATGGAGATATGTGTATGGGGAATTGTACTGTACTGGAACTACAGTAAGGGTAACAAGCTCTTTTTGTAGCAATATTCTCATGTCCCATATTTCTTATTAACCTTGCTCTCATAGTCCCCCCTGGTAAGCCATTGGATGTCAAAGCCAACAAGACTTGTGACACAATAACCCTAAGTTGGAAGCACCCTGCATCTGACGGGGGCATGTACATCGAAGACTACATTATCTCAGTGGGGTCACGCAAAGAAGCAACTATCGATGACAAAAAGCAGATGTTCAAATTGGAGTCTAAATTTCAAAGGAATACCAAATACAATGTATCAATTCAGGCAAGAAACAAAGCAGGACCAGGAGAAAGGGAAACTCTTTACATCACCACAGATAAATATTGTGAGTAAAATGTTAATCTGTCTGTCCCATGGCGGTAAATCACCCTTCACATTTTAAACCACTTTCCACTTAACTGTAGAAGCAGATATCACCTGAAAATTCCTTTTTTTCCTCAAATTTTTGTTTTTTTTTTACAACAGTTTGGATTAGCACATCAATCAAGTGTACATTCCTACAGTAGCTGTTATCAATTTTTCTGCACTTTTGATTGACAAGGGTATTGACAACAACTGTATTAACACTCCTAGAAATAGAACCCACCAGGTCCTTAGGATCCATATGACCCCTCTTTTCTATGCCTTAAACAGTTTTCAGTATAAAAGGCTTAGCCCTGCTCAAGAATAATCAGTATTGTTTTTGAATTCAAAATTCCCAGTCAAAAGCAAGAGACAGGGGAATATAATTCTTCCCAAAAACACCCACCAAACCCAGACTATTGTCTAAATGAATAGAATAATAATAATGCAAGCCTGTCCCATATGTAGGTATACCCAGTCCCCCAAAAATCACCAGCAAACAGACAGAGTCTAATGGTCCAGAGTACATGGTTACATGGGAAGCACCAGACTTTGACGGCCATGACCCTGACCTGAAGTACAGAGTAGAGTGGACAAGAACGTCAGAACCAGTGAGTGACACGATGAAGTCACCCTTGCTAGACGTCATGGAATACATGATCACAAAGCTAAAGAATGGAGATCACAAACTTGAGGTGTTTGCTGTCAACAAAGGTGGGGACAGCATGCCAGACAGAAGGGTATTCACCGTCAGTGACTCAGAAAGTAAGTCTTAACATTATCTTATGTTTAATGTCAATTGCTATGCTATTCTACATTTACAAGTCTTATGCTGTGTTTACAATAGAACTGATATATGCTTACAAATCACCAGGACATGTCTAAGAAGGCAATAGTAAATTATTCTCGATTTTGAGATTTCAGGTGCACTCATTAGCGAAATACATTAAAATTTACAACAAAATTATATACATCACTGATACTCAATGCATGATTGGGATGCTGCCCCAGTTATCATTTTTTGTTGTGAGTCCCACATTACTTTTTCTGTGGTGTGATGACACATCTGCTTCTTTGGCTACTGCCGCTGTATTTGATTGGCTGTTTTACATTTTTTTATAGTGTGCTATAGTCATTTAATCATTTTTATATTTCATTACATGTTCTGAGTTTTAGTCACGGATTTAAATGTTAAGTTTTATAGAAGGCGTAGGGTCTTTGTTCCAGGTTTTTAGTGGAATCATTTACTAACAGTTAAAGAATGTTTATTTTTTTGGTAACCCAGCTGCCAGTCATAATGTTGCTACCATGGCAACAGCAAATGTCAGTGTGTCACCTCGTAAGTTTATCTGATCAGTCATATTTCTTTTCATTTGCTTAAATCACTTTTAATTGATATTCTTACCTTTTTATTCTTAGCAGCACAGAAAACATATTCGGGATTGGCATTATGATATTTCATATTTTTAATCATATTCTGAGCTCACTACAAAACAATGCCTCAAGAAAAATCACTTACATTGCGATTTTCTATTAGCCAGTTGAAGAGGTCCATACCCATTAATGTTTCTTTTGATATTTATAATTGTCGTTATTGAAACAAAGTCATACATTTATAAAGTAAATGGCTCAATAAACCACTTTTTATTTTACTCTGTATTAAAATACCTTTTTATAATATTTACTAAGGCCACATCCAAACAAACTAACTATATCATCTGTTTTATTTTAATATGCATCGTCTATAAATTAGATGCTATTTTTTGCTTGCATCTGCATAAAATAAAATAGCTGTTTTATTGAATAAACACCTGCTTAATTATACTAAATGCATAGTTTGTTTTGCTTCTCTGCTTAATCACTTTTTGTTTTGATATGACGCAAATTGCCAAACACTTTTAAAAATCACACTATAGTCTAGCCCTTCAAAATAGAAATTAAAAAACTTGTTAAATGTTGGTTTAATCACCGGTCAGATGCCACAGCTCCACCACCAACAACTCCTCCTTTAACCACTACAACTGAACCTTCAACTACTGCATCTTTGACAACTGTTTATGTGATGCCGACTTTCCCTGATGGCATCGTGTACACCGATGGTAAGCAGAAATGATCCAGACGTCATTCCATTTGAAGCTTTAAATATGCTTACATTTCTGCCATTCTTAAATTTTCTATATTATTCTTGAAAAGCTTCTAAAATACATACATTTACAAACCACATCAACTATAAGTCTAACTTGCAAATTTTCAGTAGATTGTTTCTTACTGGTTATTAGATGGGACATTATATGCACTATACAAATTGGTCCCAAAACCTGTTAAATTTTCAATACAAGTCTTAAAATTCACTTTAAAATGAACTAAACAACCCTTACTTATAGATATAAAAATCATAATTCCAATTCAACAATATGAAATGCTTAGCTGATCAATGAAAAAAAATAATAATATGCTAACAGTATGATTTGAATAATTAATTTTTCATTTTGCTTTTAGCTGTTAATTGCTCATATTTTTTTTATAATTTGATATCTTTGAGTGTTTTTTTAAATAATAAATAATTTGTTGGTTTGGTATTTGCATGCTGCTTGTTAAGCCAGGAAAGTATTTTATATTTGCCAGTATATGCTGTAAGTCTATCAAAATACTAACCCTGCTAACAAGCCTTTGTATTCACAGTATAATTTTATTCATGCATTTTTATTTATAATAATAATTAATTGCATAGTGTGTATTGCATTGGGAATTGCTCATCACCCCTTGCTAATTATTTTGTCTAATTAAATATTTATGTATTTATATATTATCCAATTTCAGAAATCAAAATATAGTCTAGTCGAATTATCGAGTTGTCCTGAAAAAGGCTATTAGACACAGTATTTTGTTTACTTCATAAAATAGAAACAAAAAGCCCAAGCTGTCGTGGTCTTGTACCAGAAGAATTAATACAATACACCAAAAACTGGAATTCGACTTTGCCAAATTTTTGTCTTTACTCAGACTGTCTGCCCTGAAGAGTCGAATTCCAGTTTTTGGTGTATTGATTACTTCATAGATTCACTAATCCAGAAACATATTGAGTATCAAATATCACATAATTAAATCTCTCTATATATGTTTCTTTGAAAAATACATTTGGCATAGTTTTATTCTCTGATTTCAATCAGAGAATTTTATTTTCCATATTTTCCATTGGATTTTTTTTTGGTCAACAGCTTTCTGTAAAAAATCATTGGCCTATATCTATAGTGCTAATAACAATGATAACCAGATAACTGATTCTCTCTATTCATATTTGGAAGTAATGATGCCTTCAGAGGAGCATCGACATTTATGTCAAATAGTCCACATCATTTACTAACCCCCCTCTAGCACCACCACATACTAATCACATTGAATTAACCATGTTACTGTTTTTCTCGACTTGCCTTTAGGGAAGCCTACTACTAATCCTACACAAGGCAAGTCCATCTTGAAGGTTTCTTGGTATTTTTTGGTAGAGGTTTTTTTTTACCTTTCTAAATGCAAACACTAAAATTTTGGTGTGATTTGCTAAATATTTGCAACTTTTATTTAGGATACTGGTAACCAAACTTGAATTAATAAAATTGTGACAAAGAGATTTACAGTTTTTCTGGTATTGTTTCATCTGTTGACTTCATATCCCATCTCTCACTCTCTCCTACTCACTCTCTCAGTCACTCACTAATTCAAATTCATTGTTTGGTGTTCTGCACAATAATGCTGCTCTAATCCATTTGTATTTTTATCTTTGTAAATCCAGTCGCTGTATAATGCTCTTCTGCTCTTTTTTATTATTATTACTATTTCTATTATTTTAGAAATTTATTCAGCATCTTCATAGAGGTAAATAAAATGCTATCTGTATTGTGTGCCTAAATCATTAATTGTGAAAAAAGCAGTTAACAAATTAATTAGATAATAAAATAAGCTAGTTAAATAAGTATGTTTGTTAAATGTATTTAGGTATAAAGTATAGTATACTATATAATATACTAGAATCTTTAGTAGACTTTGTCTCGAGTTGTGATAATATTGTTAAAAACAGTGGCATGAGAAAGAAGCTTGCATAATTGTTAAAGTTGGCAGTCGCTTTTTTACGATGCTTAGAAATGTTTAAATAAAACTGTGTTGTTGTTGTGGTCTCTTTTTTTGTTTGTTTAGCTATGACCAAGCTATCTAAGCTATGGAACATACATTTTTACGTTCTTACTTGACAGTCAATCTCCGTGCTTTCAACGACATCTCTATGCCATTAAACCCCAAAATTGGCCAGGCCGCAAGCAAACCTTTTAGAAGAAAAAAACAGGATGCAATTCAAAATCTCACCTCTTTCGTCTGATCTTTGCCATACGTGCTGTTTTCTTTCCTTAATGGAGTATTTTGCACACTTTGTCAAGCGAATTCAATTCCAACTCTGACTAGACGATACCTTGTATTTCCATTTTCAGTTCCGCCAAAGGTTGGCAAGCGAACTGGCGGAATGAGCAAGGGAGCGATCGCGGGCATCGTTATTGCCGTGTTGCTGATCGTCCTGATCACAATAGATCTTTTCTGCTGCTTCTTCAATAGTTGTGGTCTCATCTTCTGTTGCCAAAAGGCAATCTGTGGCGGCGGGAAAACTACCGAGAAATGTGAGTATTGATCAGGCGTTACTGCCTACACCACAGGGCAACCAAAAACTTACAACTAATAGAAATAGAACACCAAAAAATTAAAAACACTGTACACACCCATGCGGTTAGGACGATATTGTATATCACATTGACTTATTTCAACAAGTCGAATTCCGTATTTCAAAGACATAATTCTTAACCTTTTTTTTTGCTATCCTTGGTCTTCCTGTGGTTTCCATGACAGAAAAGATGAAAATCCGAGGCGCGTGGTGTGTATTATCGTTCTCTTATCTCTTTTAGATGAGGCCGACGGAGAGAAGAAAGGTTCTGAAATGGAGAAACTCAAGTATGTTATTAAAAACTTAATAACTATTTATTAAGATTGGCATTTGAATACGGTTTCAACCATTGTGGGGTTCTCTGGCGAAACAAAAATCAAAGCGAATTTTTCCTGAATGGGATCCTTATGTTACTTGCGGATTATTTTATGCCCATACATTTTTTTCAAACATTAAATTAAAAAAAGACGAATATATAATCAGTACGTTTCTTTCATTAAAAGTGTAATTTTTCGGTGCCAGAGGCCTTGTGTTAAGTCATTCTTACATTTCTTTTCTTTCTGTTTTTTTTTTTTTGTAGGAGGGGGGGGGGCTGGAAGTCGGTGCTTATTAAATATTTTGTGATTTAGGGAGGGTGCTAGTTTGGAGGGGGCGCTAATTGGAAGCCGGACGCTTAAACGAGCATTTACGGCATTTATAATAATTTAACTAACCTATTGTATGAACAGATGAACAGTTGTTTAATTCATGTTGTTGTCCCTTCAGACCTGATGCAGAAAATGTGTAACCTAAAAGAAAGATCAGAAAAACAGCAGAATACACCACGCATAAAATGAAGATCTGTGTCTCATGAACAAATGAAGTCCCTCACAACAGGGACTAAGAGGCTTAGTATGAAGGACATAAGTTAACTTATAAGCAGGTTTTTTCCTGTGGATATGTTGAATTGCATTAGGTTCTATACTTAAAATTTGAAGACATTTATAAGGAAATGGTTTTTACTCGTGTGTAGCCATATTCCTCTCTGGGCCTCTTGGTGATGCAAAGTGCTAAGATTAGGATAATGCAAGTAGTGTAGCTATTCAATAGCATTATTTAAGGTATGGAACATAGTTTTGATTTGCAAAGGAATAATTATCTATGACATTCAGTGTGAGCATTAGCATATTCCTCTTTTAGTTTAGTTTTATCATATCCATAGCGTAAAATCTTCCTCTTTTTATATGTAACTTATCGTGACTATAACCAAACGATCAATGCATTCGATTTAGAAAATAAGGTAGGTATTGATGCATTCTTTGTGATCTAAATAACATTGTCTTCCATAGCTGTACATCATAAGCAGCAATTAGGGTTAAGATGGACCAACTATAATATGCTGGTTCCACTCCTAGCACTGCCAATAATAACTGCGGCAATAATTATACTTCGTACTTGCTGCTTAGGTGGAGATAGAAACAATGACAAAGTATTGCATTATTATCATTCCCTGTTGTCTTCTGCTCTTTATCTGTTTGAGACCATGTTTTGTTTTTATGGGGAGGGTATGTTATTGTACTTTTTTCCACTAACCTGCTAACTAAACAAGAATTCAAGAAACTTTTAACATATTTTCTGGTTCATTATTTTTTCCAGGTTTACATGCTTCAGGAAAAAATATGTGTTGCTATAATTAACATATCTTGAATATGGGAAACGTTTTTATTGAAAGCTATATATGCAAGTGTCGTGTTTCTAACTATACCTAAGCAGATAATATCAGGGCATACTTTACTAAGATGAACATAATTTTCTGCTAACATTACTGTTTATTTATCAATATAATTTTTCTAGGATATTTTACTACTTAAAATATGATGATAGAAAAGATTTTTTTCCTAAATAAACTGAGACCTGAAATTAACGCTAATGTGTGTAAAACGAGTCTTCATTTATATATTTTTTCTATCTATTTAATAATCTTATTGATTATAGTGCCCGTCGTAAGAGATGCAAACTTTTCATGAATGCCTAATTGTACTAACAATCAGGCAATATTATCTGCTGCAATGCAATGAATACCACCGTTACCAAACCACCCTGGCGCAAAACTTCATTTCCCCTGAGAACTGTTAACTCGCGACGATCCTCTGCGTTGTTCAGCCACTCCACAACAACAAATTTCTTGAAGGTCATTTTGACTTGATCACTAAAATTCGATAAAATTCACTAAAATCACGGAGATTCGCTAAGAAAATGCAACCGGCACAATCCAACGAAAACCAGTACAAGTCGGCGACATCCCAGGCAGCCAGCAAGGGGGGAATGACGTATGCAAAAAAAAGCGGATTCTGATTGGGTGATGTTGATTACAGAACGTAAGATCGTGTCATAACAAGCCGCACGCTCTTAACAACGGAATTTTTTACCCCGGCCCCTGTGGAGATCGATGCTTTTTGAGCGTCGTAGGCTCGGCATTCCAGGTAACACTTCGATCAACTAATCCCAATACCTACGCCGCTGGGGGAAGAGATATTGAGGAGGGCTTCGTAATATGCTTAGCTCCTTTGTATTGTGGTATAACCATCTCAGTAGATTTCGGCTAGCAAGTTCTTGTGGCAACTTCACTGTTGTTGATATAGGAATCCCAACTTAATGGGTTCCCCTCCACACCAAATACATCATATGTATAGGTATTGTTGGGTAGTTGCCAATGGTATGAATATTAAAAATGAGATTATAAGGTTAGTGGCAGTTGGCTCCGTAAGGGCAGCCCCTTCCCCGTGCCGTGCAGGATCTGCGGCATAGGGACGCAGTCAGAGACGCGGTTGTGCCGCCCCTGCGGAGCGAATCGTGTAGGGCAGAGGATGCGCGGCACCGAGAGGCGCGCTCGGGAATGGTTCGCACTCGTCCTGTCTGATATCGCAGCCCGCGATACGGGCAGTTAGAGACTGGGTGGCACAAGGCATACCCAAACACTCGTCCCGCCGGCTGCGGTACGGGCAATTAGAGACTGGGTGGCACAAGGCATACCCAAAAACCCGTCCTGTCTGATACCGCAGGGCTGCGATACGGGCAATTAGAGACTGGGTGGCACAAGGCATACCCAAACATGGACGCTTACATAGAGGAGATTCTCAATAGCATGCCTGACAAAGAGGCGCCCGCCGTACTGGTCCAGAACATCCTGGACGAGGGCATCCCCGAGGATGCCAAGCGCAAGCTGCTTTAAGCCGCTCATGTCGGCGAGATCGCGGCCAGAGGAAGTCTGGCGCGAGTTCGACCCATTGCTGCTGGAACGGCAGCAAGAGGGCCCAGAGGGCTTAGACCCCGAGGAGTACTATTCTCTCTTCGTCGGCGGCGCCCATCTTCTGTTCCCAAGCGTGGATGCCACTCTTCGGGGCCAAGACTTAAGCGCCGGTGTTTACCAGGAGATACGAGATCTTGGTGGAGCAGGTGTCATTGCTCTAAAGCCGGTTATGCGGGGGTCTGATATTAATGACGATGGCTCGGTGAGGTGGGTCTCGCACGAGCGAGAGTCTCTGCGGGCAGTGTTGCCACCAGTGCTTGAGATGGTAGACCCCGACCGGCGCTACAGACTCTTTACGGTCGTTGGTAAGGCCCCCGCAGAGCCATTGGCGCCAATCACAGAGGAGGAAGGGCGCTCGGAGCACAAGATCGGTGGGTCATTAGTCAAAAGAGGGGACCAAATCGCAGTTGGTGCCCTGGAAGGCATCGATGCGGGTATTTGGGAGAAAGGACGAGAGTACCTCGTCTACGTGAGATACGATCTTCGCCCATTACCTGAGCAAAATGGTGAGCCTGGGCCAATGTTTGAGCGAGAGGGGGGGTGACACCTTCGCTAACTGTGTTGTGAGTTATGTTGCCGACTTCTTGAGGAATCGCGGCACCTCGCGCTCCCTTGGTCTAACCAAGACACGAGGCAAGATCCTCGAGCGATATGACAAAAAGCTGGCCACTACGGGATGCACCAAAGAAGACCTCTTTGAGATGGAAAAGAAGCTCGAGGTAAAGCTAGTAGCCGTGGACGCCCTGGGTAACGTTCTGTGGGACTCGGGGAAGTACAAGACTAAGGCGAGGGTCACTACCCCTTGCCACAATAACCACGCCTGGGCGAAGCTCCCGACCGAACCACCCGCGATCACGAGCGTCCACGGCATAGACTTCGAGGCTGAGGGGGAGCTTCGTTCGTTATGTCAGGAGAAGGCAGCGCTTCGAGCTACCAGTGCCGCCACAAAAACACGCGAGGCAAAAGTGCGAGAGGTTGCTCATCCGCTTTATAAACAGGGCGATCCCCAGAAGCACGAGGATCTGGCTGTGCGGGCGTGTTATAATCACGCACGAAGGCAAACTGTACCGATCGGGACAGGACGGAGCGGCTATCGACAGAGCGTTTACAGACGAGACAGGATATGATCCTGAATGGCTCCCTGATGATCACCCAGCCTACCAAGAGTACACCGAAGCTACGCACCCGATGGGCGGCGCAATAGGGTATCGCTTCAAGAAGTGGACCCAAAGAGAGAACATCAGGCCAACGCCCCTTAAGTACAGGGACGTCTGGCGTGTGGCGCAGGTTGAGTCCAAAGTGTTGAATAGCAAGGAAAACTTAGGGGCGCAGCCTCATGCGCACATCGACATGCGTGCGGCGTACCTACAATCTTCAACAAAAGTAAGTGAGACACTTCCCATACGAACAACCGCCAACCCTCTTCCCCCGATTAATATTGGCTAGAGGCGATTTTTCAGCTCAAAACGCAAGCAGTAGCAAGGTGATCATTTGCAACATTGAGGAAGGGGGAGGGAAAGTGTCCCATTAGGTTTGTAACAGATTGTAGGATGCGAGGACAGTCTCTCCGGCGGCGCCTCGGACGCCATTGATTTGGTACGGAAATACGGCTTCCCTACGAACGTGTATCGTATCGCGGATGTTGTGGGACGGCCATTGAGCGAGGTTCTTCAACTAACCGGGGCCATTCAGCTGACCGAGTGGGAGTTCTCTGAGGCCTGCCACCCCTACACTTCCGGGAGGGTAGGGCAGCACTTGGAGCAAAACGAGGGCTGGATCACCACGCCAGAGCTCAAGGACCTGTTAGACTCAGGTGACCTCGACATGGCCACGGCGAGGGAGGTGTTGTATAGCGTCGGAAAAAAGGACTCCATCAAGTTCCCCCACTCCATCGTGTGCCGCCCCGGCGGCGAAGACTCGCAGTACCCTGAGGGTCGAGATCTCGCTGTCCGTTTCGTAGGCAAGTGCGCTCGCCATGGCGACGAGTCCTCGATCGTAGTCTGCGACCGTGAAGAAGCCGCGTATCTGACAAACCTCCTTGCGGGCGCCGATCACTTACTTAACTTCGAGCATGCCGATGGGGTTCATCTGATCCAATACAAAGACGGTGTCCGACGCTCACAATGGTACCATATCAGGGCCTTTTTCGTCTTGGCGTACACAAACATGGCGTTGCGATGCATGTTGAGGCGATCCCTCGCGAAGACGTCCTCCGAGTGTGCACAGATGCCATATACGCAAAGGCGGTGCCCAGTGGTGTAAAGCTCGTGGAGCGAAATCCGAGGTATAGAGAGTGGCGCCACAAGAAGCCTGGGTACGAGTGGCGACCCGAAGCTGCTTGGGGTCCGAAGAAGTCGGGGAGCTTGGCCAAGGAGCCAAGCACTGCGCCGAGTCTGCCGTGCGATCTACAGATCTAGTGGCCGCAACCTCTGCAAAGATGTATCTAGCCGGTCAAGGAGGATCGGGGAAGACCGAGTGGGCGGTGAGCATGTCCCGCGGCCGCAACGTTGTGGTGCTCACCCCCGAGAACGACCTCGCCCACGACCATCGCAACAACCCGCGCCTCGCGGTGAAGGCTCAAACCTACCACCGCTACCTCTGCATACCAGCGGAGAAGCCGATAGAGGAGTGGAGACTTTCCGAGCTGGTGCACAAACTCGACCGTCTCGCAGAAGTAATCATCATTGACGAGTGCTGTAAGGTACAGACTAAAGTGCTACGCGCCATCCTAGGGTATCTCGCCACGCGGCCGTGTCAGGTAGTGTGTTGCGGCGACTATGGGCAGGTCCCGCCCTGGGGAGATGTAGAGGGGCCTCACGATATGCTCAAGGAATGGGCACAAGGGAACATCCGCTGGTTCGAGTCCGACTACCGCTGCCTGTGTGAAGACTTCGGAAAGCCTCACAGTACATGCGACTGCGGCTCTGCCGCGCCCTCCTCCAGGCTCCACGACATAAAGGGCCGGATTTGGTGTCAGTCAGATTCCCAACAGCTTGAGGTGTTTCGAGTGGAAATACTCGGGCTGAGGAACCGTCCACCGGGTGCAGGGCAAGACTATCCAGACTCCAAGACGTCTGTTTATCATAGACCACATCTTAGAGGGCTGGACCACGAATGCTGTATACACCGGCATCTCCCGCGTGCGGCACTCCGACCAGATAGTCCGCGTGATCCCCCCCGATAACACCCCCGGTGCCTTGGTTCCCACAGGACTGCAGGCTACGCCCAGTGAAGAGCTCATTATAGCGCGAATCAAGCGATACGCTATAGACGACAGGCAAAAGGGTCGCACAAAGTACAAGGGAACGCACCACGTTCTGACGGTAGACCACGTACTCGGCATGATTGCTGACGCGGAAAAGAAGTGCACGGTCTGTGGCACCCAGCTTCTGCTTCAGGGGTACACCAAGAGCCATCCCCAATGCTTCAGTATCGACCGGCTGGACGACAGTCAGGGTCACTACAAGTGGAATGTCAGACTCACGTGCCTTAGCTGCAATAGAAGGCACAAGCGCTGATCACGCTAGCGTGGCGCTACGCAACTGCGAATGCGTGAAGCCGTGCTTAAAGTACGCCGTGTAATACAACACTGGCTGTCCGGGCTCCATAACCCTCTTTAGTATTGGGTATGCCTTGCTTGTCCACCACGGGTCCATCGCTCGCCGTCGGCCCTTGTCCTGGAGGTCGTCCTCGTTTACGGCGATGTACACCTCAGTTCCGACCTCTAAGGGGAGCTTTTCGGCTTTGAGAGGCACGCGCCTCAGCTTTATGGCGTCTTTAGGCGCAAAGCCAGTCATGCGAGTCTTCGTTGCGTTTATGTCCGAGATGACGATTGGCAAAGCGGTAACCCACTCGCGGTTTGTTTCGCCGGATGCAAGCTCCTTCGAATACTGCGCACGAAATAGGCGCTGTGCCAGCCAGCGACGGAAAGACTCGGCGAAAGCTTGGCTCCTTTGGTGCCCTGGCTCAGCCCGTTGGACCTCCACTCCGTGGTCTGTTAGGAGCTTTGTGGTAGCACCCTTGAACTCCGTGCCGTCATCAACCATGAGGACTTTAGGCCATTTGAGAGGTCCCTCTGCATAGATGTCAGCGAGTTCGCGGGAGACGACGGCCTCGCTCTTAGTCCTCAGTGGGCGGGCGGCTTTATATCGTGAAGCAACGTCAACGACAGTCAGGGCATACTTGTACCCGCGGTCGGTTGGCAAGAATAGCAGGTCCGACTGGTGGATACGGTTTGGTATCTGCTCCGAGAAGTGGGCGTAGGTAGTCGGAGGAGGGGGTGTCTGTGTGTAGCCCCCGACGGCCTGCGAGCTTACCCACTTGCGCACTCGATCTATGGAGGCTGAGCCCTTGGGAAGTTTGGAATGCAGAGCGGTCACTCCCTGGAAGCCACCTCTGGCGTAGTATATAGGACGAAGGAACGCATTGAGTTCTTCATCGGACATGCGCTTCGCCGCCATTACGTGTCGGCCATGTACTGCAACAGGTGTATTAGTCTCCAACAGGCGGTAGGTAGGCCCCCGGAGAACGACATTGGCGAATCTCTTAACGCACTCCCTGCCTGCGTGCCACAACTCGAGGCTTCGGTTAGCAATGTCACCAAAGCTACATAATCCACCCATCGACGGCACCTTCGGTGTCACTCGCTTAGCAGCGGCTGCTACCTCGTGCATAGCACTCCACAACTGGTCTGCAATTATCTTTTACGTATACGCATACGTATACGCGCAGTATGGAAAAAGGCCGCCTAGATGCAGCGCCGGAACGGCAGCTGCAGCTGCATCACAGCAAGCGGCTAGCTGTGTAGCCGATAGCGAGAGCGCCGGCGCCAATGTACGCCAACTCGGCGTTTTTCTGCGTTTTGCTGGGGATGTAGTAGTCGGACAGCTCAGGAGCCCGCATCGCCTCCAGGGATTGTTTTGGTCGGGTCTGGTTGTAGAGTTTAAGCGCGTAGTCCCCTCTCTCGCGACTTTTCGCTTGCCAATCGAGGATTTTTTGTCGCCGCTGTTGGTAGCGTCCATAGTCTCGTTGGTATTTCTCGAGGGCCTTGTCGTGCCTCTCCTTCTCAGCTAAGGCAGGGCTCTCATTGTTCGACAGGAACTTTGCGAGGTAGTTGCCACCAACGAATGCAGTCGCGTTTAGGACGGCGCCACCAACCAAAATTGCGATGGAAGCCATCGAGTAGTGTGTGTGTGCTTCGCACACTTCACGTGCTGTGTGTACGTGAACACGAGTCTAATACGTGGCCTACACGTGTAGTACACTACTACATGGGCAGGATCTTCTGGTCCTCAAGGTAACCCTTCAAAGCGACAGCACCCTCAACAGCGGCAGTCATTTTTGCGTAGTTCATGGGGCTCGCGGAGGGGTCTTTGGTGAAGTCTTCGCGCAAGACCTTGCGCCAAACCCAGCCAATACCGGCGACTAGGCCGGTTATGACTGCGGCGTCGGTGATGGTCTTTGTAATCTTGCTTTGCTGCGTCGTCGACATATATATATATATATATATATATATATATATATATATATATATATATATATATATATATATATGTCGACGACGCAGCAAAGCAAGATTATATATATATATATATATATATATATATATATATATATATATATATATATATACATATACATATACATATACATATACATATACATATACATATACATATACATATACATATACATATACATATACATATACATATACATATACATATACATATACATATACATATACATATACATATACATATACATATACATATACATATACATATACATATACATATACATATACATATACATATACATATACATATACATATACATATACATATACATATACATATACATATACATATACATATACATATACATATACATATACATATACATATACATATACATATACATATACATATACATATACATATACATATACATATACATATACATATACATATACATATACATATACATATACATATACATATACATATACATATACATATACATATACATATACATATACATATACATATACATATACATATACATATACATATACATATACATAAAATGATGGTTGAAGGCTTTCATAGAAAGTGCTCAATACTCGAAAGTAGAGCGGTGTATAGTGTTAGTTTGAGAAAAATACAAACTACATAGGTTTCCCTACAGGTCTGTTTCGTGGTTGCCCACTCATCAGGGGATTTAATGAGAATATTCCTACCATCGTATATATACTATTAACATTGAAATTTACATAATAATAGACTGATAGTTTTAGCTAAGGCGGTAGGAGGAACAATAGCGAGTTACATTAAATATGCGGGGCGAAAACTAACAGTGCGGAACGTGTGAAAAATTGATAGCGCGAAAATTTAACGGTGACGGGATTAACAGTTCTAATTGTTTCGTAGCAGGGCTTTGTTTCTGTGGCGGCACGAGGACACGAGTTCATTGCGTTTATTTAGAGTTGATAGTTTGGGTTGGCAGATGATCGTCAGCTTTTCCTTGAGGCAGAGGTTGCAACGCTTAGTGGTACTGTTGTAGGCGGAGTGGGAAGAAAGAATGCGCCATGAAATAAAGTACTCAATCATGTTGTCCTTGAGAGTCCAGACGTGTTTGCTGAGTTCGGTGGAGTTTCTGTGTTTGGCGTGTCGGAATGATGCGGTGTGGTTTCTGTACCTGGTCTTGAAGCTGTTTTCAGTGAGCCCGACGTATGTTTCCGAGGTGTTGTTGTCTTTTCGAGTTACTAGACTGATAGTTTTAGCTAAGGCGGTAAGAGGAACAATAGCGAGTTACATTAAATATGCGGGTAAAGCCATCAAACGACCGCAGCGTAGAGACAGGCTTCCGCACAATGTGCGGAGCTCGTTGTTGATGATGTAGTCGGACACTAGGTCATTGTGGAGATCGACCACACTGTCTATCGGCAGCGCCATGCCTACTAGCCTTTTAGCTTCAGAAAGCTGTCTGCCAGGGCGTCTGTAGTCCGGCTGGCTAGAGCGGTCTCGTATCGCTTCTCGTACTTCCTCACCTCCTCGGCGCTCATGCGTTTGACGTCGTCGTGAGTCAGGGCCTTGACTACCATTTCTCTCGACTTCCCCGAGGCTACGAGAATCGTGAGTTTCTCCCTCGCGTCTGCTACCTCAATTTGCTCACCTCCGGTAGCCGTCCCGGCTGGCTGCGTCGAGCAGCCCAGCGACTCGACGACCAGGAGGCCGGCGGCGCCCCTCTCAAGAAGACTCTCAAAGTATTCGTCGCTCGTCATGCACCCCTACCGTGGCTGAGGTGCAACACGTGTGTATATATTTATATTCACGTGCCTTAAGGGCGGTGTGATCGATGCGTATATATATATATATACGTATACGTGGGCGGTGGTTTACTGCGCTTACCCTCCAACTAGGGCGATGGTATAAGGGTAACGCAAGCAAAACTCTAACTTCGAGAACTTTTTCGTCTTGAGGGCCTTCATGTACTCTTTCATCTTCTCTTCTGAGAGCTCCGAGCCGTAGTCATGCAGGATAGCTTTCATGTCCGCCTTGCTCGGCGTATAGAAGACCACCAAGGCCGCGATGTTCTCACGGAACGGCTTCGTGATGCTGGTGAGCTGCTGCGTGATCACCCACACGCTAATACCCACGTGGCGCGCGCTGAACGCCAAGTTGACGAGCTGGTCAGAGCGCCTCTTTACGTCTTTCGAGGCCGCACAGTCGTCGAGTATGATTAGCGTATTAGCGGAGCCAACGCGGCCGTAGGCCGCGCGCGGAGCTCCATAGGTATAGAAATATGGTATAACTATGCGACTTGGTTTTGTGGTCATCGCGCGGGTACCCTGTGGTGTCATTCGCCAGCCAGCCAGCCAGCCAGCCAGCCGTGCGACTCCCAGGCCCCACTCGGCCCCGTAATGGCGGCTAAATACAAGCACAGAGCAAGGGAAAAGTTCTTGTCATGCGTTGATTATTTCTTTTTGCCTCAAATTTTGTGACTTAAGGATAAAGTCAATTAGAGGAGATCTACTAACATTCAATCACGCCAAGATTTATGTAAGGATATGTCTGGTTTTTGCTAGTAAATTTAAGTAAGTAATAGTTCACATTAAAAAGCGAACAAAACCACAAAAAAGCGACAAAATTCAAGGTGAGTTTCAGACGACGATTTCTTTTGTCTATTGAGGATATTACAGTTATTGGGCTTTTTGTTGTCCTTTTTGTTTGCTTTGATAATGAGCATAACACATTTTGTTTTGACATTCTTTGTTCTATCTTTATTCTTGATTCTGTTGAAATATTTCATAAAGGCTAACCAATATCGTGTTGCATTTGTCATATACTGGTAAAGAAGACCGTTCTTGTCTTTATATCCTGTGCTCTTAGTCCTAAGAAGATACATATCCTTAGAAGATACAGCAACTTTTTAAACTTACAAGAGAAATTTTCCTTACCGAGGATAAAAACAAAACAAAATTCAACCCCTGTTGCCAATATGTATTGTTATTGTCTGCATCTTACATCTCATGTGTTTATTATTATTTTTTCAAATATTTGTGGAAAATAGTCAGATTATAAATGTCTTGATGAAAAGATTGTTTTGAAAGAAATGTTACTCTTTTATGAACCAGGGACTACCTGAGGGCCAAGATGAATGCTAAAGACTGGAAGACATGAGAATTGAAAACCATGTCTTGAAAGACATGTCTGAAAGACAGTAGGGAGTTCTTATTCACTAGTCATTTGATACCCCCTCACACATGGTCACAGGAAAGGGTGGGGGATTAGACTTTAATAAAAGCCTGTTTCCAAGTTAAGAGTCAAAAACAGTCAATACCATCACCCCTCTTGATATATTATGGTTAAAAAGTAATCTAAAACCCCACAATAACCCCTGACTTCCCCAGGACCATAAGGGAGGGAGCACAAATGACTAGGGCATTACTATGTGATTCAGCAGTACACACTCAATAGGTTTTTTTTAGAACAAGATACTTATATTATATAAAACTAAAAACAAACTTTTGCTTTTTAAATAATAAATCTGTATCTTTATTAACCTAAAGATAATGGGAAAGGGGATATTTTAGGAAAGTACTGAATATGATTATCACATTATTGTTATTATATTTTCTTTTCAAACATTTAAAGAAGAGTCATATTTCTTCCTTTCCTTCTCCATGTTGACTATTTTTATGCAATTGATGCTCTTTGCTATTTCCCCTCTACACCAAAAATAAATTAATAAACAGATTTGATTTTTAAATTAGAAATTTTCATTTAGTACTTTCACTTATATTTTAGTCATTTTAGCACTGTCAGTGATGCCTTAGATGTTTTTTTTAGGATTTGCTTCCAAAATCAATTTGTTTTTTCTTCATTGAATTCATTTTGAAGTAGGCCACCAACAACAAGGCCACTATATGGTAAATGGTGGGTGCACCAATATGTAATGCATGAAAGGAGATATATTTTTGGATTTTAATTTCCAGACATTTTTCTGAATATTCGGTCCAATGAAGGAGAGAATCGCCACTAAATCAATACATAAAAATTACAGTATGGCATCTAAACAGTCTAAATATATTATTTCAAATCTGTGGAATGCTGTTACATCCATGACCTATTCTGCACAAGGGCAAAGCTTGTCGGAGTATTGTTTTGATTAAACTTCTATGATGGGACATAAGAATTTACCATTAGACTCTTGACAACTTTGACAGCCATATTCACACCAGGAATTGTGTTTGTTAACTTTGATGTACTGCATAATTTAAATTATTGAATAAGGCCTGGATCCATTTGGTTGGTACAATAAATAAATCTCAGTAAAGAGCAGGATCCTAGATCCCCCAAAAATACCTCAATCAGTCGAAACAGAAGGTGTTCAATGCTGGCTCCGCTTTTAGGCAGTGCCTAAATCTATATATTAGTGCCTTCGAAGACGGCGGATGCAAACCTCAGCAGTATGTCGATCTGACCCGCCTCAGGTGTGACGACAAACAGACGATTGTCGCCCTCGCCAAAGCCGTCGTATGTTTTGTTGTAGACAAAGGAAGGGCACACGAGTACGATGTAGCCAAACTTGCCCCGGAAAGGGACGCGCAGCCGGTCCACTATGAATCGGGTCTTCCCGCATGACGTCGGGCCCACGATGAGAGCGTTAAATGGGATGTTTTTCGGGTCCATACCGCGCTGCGCCGGGAAAGCAGGCGCAAAAACGCGTTTCGGTGTCTGTGCTTAGTATTGTATGGACTCTAGCTGTCCGTTCATAAGGTTCATTTGGGCGTCGGCCACCACGAACACGTGACAGTTTACGGTACCCTGGCCGCTTGCCGTGCGTTTTATCTTGAGATGCACACCGTCGCGGGTATTGACCAATCGGAGATCGCCCCCATGGATATCACTGTCGTCCGTCGTTCGAAGGTCGATCCACAGAGCAAACTTGTTATCGCCATAGAACGACTCGGGGCTGACTGCCGGGGCGGCAGGCGCTCCGCTGTGCCACCCCGGGGAGGGGCGGACGAACCGCCTTATCGCCTCCCTCCAGAAATCCGTGGGGCGCAGTCCCTGGCTGAAGACCTTGTTTGGCATGCCGTCGATTGTAACGCGAACGCTCTTGATGTCGGGGTACACGAACTTCTCAGAGTCGCGACCCCCTGCCGTGTATGGCTCCACAAAGAGGAGCAACAGACCACTCATAGACCTCCGCGGCAGGTTGACACTCTCGTTGATTATGCTGTCCGTCCCTTTGCTAATCACGAAGGTCTTGTGGAGGTTCACTTGCTCGTAGAAGAACGTTGTGCCGTTTTGGTAGGCGGCGGCTGCAGACCGGGCGAGGTTGTCGTCCTTCAGGCTTTCGTATTCCAGCTCTAGATTTTTGATGCCGTAGGATAACTTGGTAGCATCGCTCCCGACTACTACCTGGTCAACCGTTGCGAGCGTGATCTCGAAGAGCAGCGCCTCGGAGAGCGCCCTTGGGTACAGTACGCCGTGGTCCGTCAGCAGAGAATTGTCTAGCGGGATGGTGTACTTCGCCCCGTGGGCGGTGTTTAGAGCGTTCTCCTTGGCGTTACTAGTCGCTTTATCGCCAGCCTTGGAGCGAAGCTTGCGCATGTTTTCTGACTGTACGCCCTGCTCCAGGCGGTCCTCTCTCTCGGCCTTGGACAGGTAAAGCTCCTCATACGTCTTGAAGACATCGTAGCGGTTGGTGTCCTGGAGCGTTTCTCCTGCAAACGTGATTTTCAGGCGGCTCACGAGATTTCGGCCGACGTTGTTCACGACGGTATTATTCGCATGGCCTGAGACGGAGAGATCGAGACCGACCCTCAAGGAGCCAGGCACGAGCGTGACGCCTTCCGATAGCTTTGGGACCGCCACATATAGCGTCTCGCCGGGGGAGGCCGTCGACGGGTTGAGAGTGACCCGGTGAACAGTTCTCTCGGCTTTCAACCCCAGAAGAGTTCTGGGTGTTCGGTGGGGGTCAAGTTTATCGCTGACTGACATTCCTATTACGTATATTACATATTGTATATTATATATATATATAGCGGCGTGGCTATGGTGCGGACTGTTAGACATGTCTAATATAGCGTAGCACGAGTTATGCGCACGCATCATGGATGATGTTGACGTTGATATTGACGATCTCTTGCCGGATGCATCCGCCGATCGCGGAGCGGGGGACGACGAGACGACGCCCCTCATCCCGTTTGACCCCAACGATGGGGAGTCGATCCCAATGACGAGCACGTCATCGCGTATGCGCGGCATGACTGTGCGAAGCGCAACGCAAACGACCGCCGAAACCTCGTTCACCACAGAGGGTGCAGCGACAAGACTCGGTCTCCAGTCCCTCAGGGAGAAATACCCAGACCTTAACGAGAATCTGATACGGTTCCAGTCAGACCGGAGGGGAAAGACGCTAATACAGCTTCGCAACCTCGACAAAGGAGGTTGGACTAAACCAAGACAGATGTCCAATGAGAACGGGGGCGTTCGACAGGACGTTGCAAAGCTGAAAGGCTTCAAGCTGGCGATGGTGTCCGTGGCAGAGATAGACGCGGTCATCCAGGAGAACACAGAACGAGTCCAAGAGCTGCAAGGGGTGGTAGCCACAGACAGGGAGGCCCTCGACGACCCTAACACGTCAGAGAGTCGCCGCCAAGAAGCCCTTGAGCGCAACGAGGAGAGGCTATCCGAGATTGACGAACTAGAACGCGAAAACCGAGAGCTCGAGAACCAAAAGCCGCTAAGAAAGCGCATCAAAGCCATTTTCAAAAAGTACGGCTTTACCGTCACCGCTATCGGGTTGGCCGTAGCGACGACGATCGCGGCCATTGTGACGTCGCTCGGCAAGTCGCTCTCCTCCGTGGCCAGAGGGGTCGGTAACAGTCTTAAGGCTATCGGGAAAAAGCTAGGCGAGCTTCTCCCCGGGCTAGTAGGCAGCATCGCAAACTTCGTGTCTAAGACTGCAGGAGAAGCGGTGAAATTCCTTGGCGAAAATGCGTGGCTGCTCATTCTAGCCATAGCCGCGTTCCTGGTTCGTCGAATGCAAAGCAATCATCGGAACAAGTAATACGCCGCGGCCACCGCGAGTGCCGACAACCCCGCCTTGAGGGCGGTGTGGTCACTTTTTTCGCCCGGTCCGGGTGCGCTTGCCGTTCCGGCGGCAGTCATGCTATGCGCAGCATGCATACGTGGAGAGGGGGAAGGCGCCGCGCCCTCTGCGTGCACTTTCGCAGGTGCGAAAGCCTCGCTTCGCCGCCGGAACGGCACTCGATCGATCCTCGGATCAGTCACGTGTTGCACCCTAGGATGCCCACCGGCCATGTTATGAGCACGGACTGGTTTTGTCTCGGTGTTGATCGCGTTTGCGCCGAGCGTCATAAAGTCTGTGGCTTTCTGCAGTTTATTGTTCTAGCCCACGACGCTTTGCGTGTTTATCACCAGATTGCTCGGCATCAGCCACGTCAGCCGCCGTGTCGTAGCCACGGATCACGTGCACGTTGCGATACCCCTCCCCCGGGTAGAACACAAACACATCGCCTAGCCCGTGGTTCCGCCCGCCTTTCCATCGGAAGTCCGGCTTACGCGGCAAACCGAACTCTATACATAGACGCTCGAAAGCGGCTTTCTTGTAGGGGTTACCTTTTTGCTTGAGCGGGCTGTCGCCAGGCAGGGGGGCGCCGAGCTCGTAGAGTATCCTCCGCGTGGTAAAGTAGACGTTAAACCTTAGAAATACCCTGACGACAGAGGCGGACTTGTGCGGACTTGTGCGTGACTACTGTATCTTTGAATATGTCTCGGACCCTAGTCGTGAATGATTTGTCCTCAGCCACGTGTATCTCTAGCTGCGTGAGTAGTGGGGTGATGTCTGAGGCCGTGCTCTCCACGGGGGGTCGCGGGCAAGGCGTAGAGCAGCTTTTGCGCGAGGGTCAGAGACCTAGGGAAACCGGGTTTTGCGTGTTTGACTTGTTCGGCTTTAGCGTGTTTGATATGTTCGGCTATAGAGGCTCCCGCCGCAGTTGCCGCCTCTTTCGTCTCTTCCGCCCCCCTTCATGGGGTCGCCTCCTCGTTCAGCATCCGCCAGCCCTCCCAATCCATGCTCAGTCCTATTAAACACGAAGGCGGGCTGTGTTCAACACAATGGTGGTCCTACATACTGTGCTCACCAAAGGCGAACAGACGCTCTACTTCGAGCGGCCGATAAGGCGCCCACGTTTCGTGGCGCTCCGGCACTGCTCGCTGTTTAACAGCTGGTATAATCTCGAGCGGGAGCATCAGATAACGACTATATCTGCCCTCCCGCCCATCGCTACCCTGCCAGCCGGGCACCACACGGCCGAGTCCATCGTGGAAACGATCAACCGCGCTGAAAAAGAGATTCTGACCGCGAAGCGGGATCCCCTCACCGGGAAGATCGCGCTCATGTCCAATGGCGTTGCGTTCCTGAATGCCGAGCTTTGCGCACTATTTGGCCTAGAGGCTAAAGACGATCAGTTGGGGGAGCGGGGCCTCGTACTGCCCTTGGGGGGCCCCCACTTAAGGTGGCTTTGCCGGAAATAGAGGCCCTCTACATCTGCTGCGATATCGTAGACAGCACGCAATGCCTCTCCTTAGGCGAGCCTTCAAACGTTCTCGCTTGCCTAGAAACCCGCGGGTGGCCGCACGAGAAAGTCGTCTATGGACCCGACATCCCCGTTTGTGCCGCAGCATCTTCCCCTGAGTTTGTCTCGAGTATCCAAATATGGATCAGGGATGACCGCGGTAGACGGGTGGACTTTAAGGGCAAGCCTGTTCGCCTTGTATTAGAGCTAACCTAGGTCCGACATAACAAGCATGGCAAACAGCGACGTTAGCAGTGGTGCCATATACCCCCCGCTTCCCAGTGTTTGCCCCCCGAAGAGTACGCATATGACGCCTGCCGTTCCGGCAAGCATCGGCGGCGACGTGCAAAGCTTCCGACTCCAGAAAATATGTGACACTCAGGCGGTTCTAGACAACGAGATAACGCATCATCGACAGGTGCGGAAGAAGTATAAGCGCGCCTTTGCCGTTACCCATGCTGTGTCTGTGGCATCCGGCATCGCTGCAGGGGCGCTTTCCAGCGCCGGGGTGGGGGTCTCTTTGAGTGGGATAGGGGTTCTGATCGGCGGTCCGCTGGCAGGGGTCGCTGGGCTGGTCGGTGTCGTAGGCGCGGGGGTAGTCTGTAGGGGTCTTACGAGCAAGGTGGCTAAACACGAAGACACGATGGTTTTAGCGGAGAGTAAGAAAAACTCGATCAGCGAGCTGGTCTCTAAGGCTCTGCAAGACGGGCATATCTCAGACGAAGAGTTTCGGCTAATACTTCGGGAACAAGAGAGATACTACGCACTCAAGGCCGCTATAAGAGCTCGACACGGCCTCGCATCGCGTGAGAAAAAAAGCAAGAAAGGGCCCTCCTTGGAGACACGCGAAAAGATGAAAAAGAGACTGCGAGAAATTCGCGAGGAGTTCGGGAGCGAGGTGTTCGAGCAAAGCTCAGGTTTAAACGCCACGCCAACGGCTTTGAATTTACGGCCGAAAAACTGTCATTCAGCGCTCCGTAGGGTGGCGGCCCAACCCAATGCATGCACATGTGCATATGTATATATACTACAGGACAGACGGGGGTCTAATTGCAAGGTTCCCGCATGTTACCGCGCGGAGCCGAGCGAAGCCGCGCGAAGCCGCGCGAAGCGCTGGGCATACGGAGAACGGGCTGGGGGGAGCGGCGCGGGTTATCCCCATTTCTACGAAAGCCCCTACCCGACCCTGGCGCTTCGCGCTACCCGGACCCCACCCGACCTCGGCTCCGCCGACCCGGACCCCGCCCGGCCATGGGAAACGGGCTGGGGGGGAAGGGTACGCGGCGGGGCGCGGCACGGGTCCCTCTCGTTTCTATGAAAGGCCCCAGTCCCGCCGTAGATTATTCTTTTGCAATTATTGTCGATTTCTTATCTACGCGGAGTGTGTTTTGGGTAGATTAGTATTTGCCAATTATTGTCGATTTCTTATCTACGCGAAGTGGTCCCGACGTAGATTAGTAATTGCCAATTATTGCTAATTGTTTATCTACGCGAAACGCGTTTCGGTGTCTATGAAAGTCCCCAGTCCCCCCCAGCATTAGTATGAGATGTTATGCGAATTTTAATGAACAGTTTAATGTACTAAAGTACTAATGTGCTTTAATCTGTAAGAATAGCGACGTCGACTCTGATGCATAGTTTTCAGGGGTTAGCGTGGTTATAGTTTGCTATAAAATTAGTAAGCGCATCGGTGGGTATAGTATTTGAAATTTATTTTAATTGTTTACAAATCCCTCATGTGCATCTTCCGCAAACCGACAATGTACAGCTATGTATAAGTAGAACTTTTGTAATTCGTAAAAAGACGTACATCCGACTTGCGTGGCAATGTTGCTTTGTGTTTTGATTTGATTATTCAGACATGCATGTATTATTTGATACGTTATAAACAAAATTGAGATGTTTTAGTTGTAGGATATATATTCGCTCGATTCTATCTGCCACAGAAATACTGTAACGATTATACAGGCCCGTACCCAGGATTTTTCTTGGGGGGGAGGTGTGAAATCCGAAAAAAAAAGACCTTATTTTGTTCAGGGGGGGAGGGGGTAGTTCTCTGATAAAAATCTGACCACCCCTGAAAAAACAAAAAGGGAATTTTTTATGCCTTTGCAGTATCACATTCATTGCCGCATTTGGCTACAAAAAAGTCTGACTTGTAGATTGGCTACATACCAGAGTGACCTAGCTTATGCTTTATAGTTTTGTCTACAAAAAGCACGTCTTTTGAGAACCGAAAGTGGAGTCTCGACCGTTGTGTGTGTGTGTGTGTGTGGGGGGGGGGGGGGGGGGGGGGGGGGAGGGCGAGAGATGCGTTCGCCTGTTGTAGAGCAGAAAACCAGAATGCTATGCCGTTTTTATTTATTTATTTTTTATTGGCGCCTTCTTAAGTGTAGGCTCTTGTATCCTTTGATCCAGAACCTTGTCCGTTGGGCCTTCTGGGTTTTTTATTAATATGTTATTACTCTCTTATATTTCTCGTTATTTTTAAGCCAAACATCTGAGGGGGGGTGTTGTATATTAAATATCATATATATACGCTAAGAAATACAAGTGTGCCCCACCTCTCACGGAAAAACAAAAGAACTAGAAAACTACAGAACCATACCATTGACAGTCCTTAGCAAATAGGGGGTACCGGGAATGGTTTTGACTTTGAAATGATAAGGCAAAGAGAAGCTGCAATTCAAGCACTTTTCTTAGCGAGAGATGACACTCACAAACGTGCAATTTTTAGCTCTCTACGGAGACCCAAAAATATTTGTATCTCACGGCCGAAAGCACCATTGACGTTTAGAACTTCGTGGTTTTCCACTATCACTTTTTGACTTTTGTTTGCTTCCGCACTACACGGAACCATCAAGCGCGCACGCAATTTAAAGCGGTTCTACAACCACAATGTTTCGATTTAATAAATATTGCAGCAAACAGTAGAAGAAAACTTCATCCTATG
The DNA here is from genome assembly GCF_932526225.1 of Nematostella vectensis. Classification (NCBI taxonomy): domain Eukaryota; kingdom Metazoa; phylum Cnidaria; class Anthozoa; order Actiniaria; family Edwardsiidae; genus Nematostella; species Nematostella vectensis. The sequence continues at coordinate 8,578,784 of NC_064042.1, forward strand.
CCACTTTCAACTTTTTTCTTTAGTCTGTTTGATCAAGTTCTGATCTACTGACAGTCCAGGTTCTCTTCGAAATAAATAAACGACAACTTACAAATAAGCCTGTCCGTTCATAGCCACATATCTAATATTCGTATCACATTTCACACAAATCAGTTATGAACTGACATAGCCGTAGCAGGCCTCGATTTTTTTTTTTGGGGGGGGGGGGGGTGGGTTGGGGGCACGACATTGAAACGTTAAGAAAATACTGTGCGGCACAGCCACGCCCCAACTGGTCATCTCCTGATAATTCTCGAAAACAGCGTTGTAAGCAACTCACATTGCAGGGGTTCGAAGGGTGCGCGCACTAGGCGTTTCCAGATAGTGCTCCCAAAAAGCCAGAAAAATGCTCCCAAAATCACCCAAAACGTGCTTAAAAAGTGCTCCAAAATCAAAATAGTTCTCAAATAGTGCTCATTGGCGAAAAGAAAATTACCGAATATTTTTACATTTTTTTAGAAATAAGTTGTGTTTTATTAAAATTTGAATAAAATGAAAGAATATTGCTTTTATTAAATACATGCATTAGAGTATATCTTATATTGTTGTCCATGAACGGGTAAATCACACTTTATGTGTATAACAACTAACTGTATTATAAATGACTTTGTTCTCTTATGTGTTTGTTTACCTTTGTTATTTGGATACTTCTAAATAACAATGTTTATTTACAAACATCACCAATGTCAAACCTGATAACAAAATCTTTATTATAACAATCTCCTAACGAAAAATAATTACAAATGATGTAAAGATGTAAAACAGGAAAACATGGCAAACAGATCTTGTAGATAAGGCATTCTATTTTTGTAATGAACTCCACAGGCTACCCAATATTTGTGGTTACCAAAGCACAGCCTACCTATTAAAATGTCGAAATCACCAGTCTTACAGTCTTAGCCTAGTTGAGATAATGTTATTTGTAGTTAAGGAAACTAGAAATGTCTATATAAGACAACAAAATCTAGTAACTTGGGTTAAAAAAGCTAGAAGTTGACTTGTTTACCCAAAAAGTGCTCTCTGATCAAAGTAGTGCTCCCAAACCCAAATTGCGCTAAAATAGTGGAAATGGAAAGGCCTAGCGCGCACCCCCTTCCCCCTTGGCGGCCAAAAAGTGGCTCTTTTCTTACCAACGGAATGCTTTTTCCATATGATACCTAACTGCGCACCCCCCCCCCCCCCCCTCGGCCAATCGTGGGAACGCACCTGCATGGATTTCACGCCAACTACTCCGAACATGGACAATGAAAAGGGAAGAAAAAATATTTGGGGCGTAGTTTTCTTTTATGTAGTGGCATATACAATGTCTCAAGATTACAAATGGATGTTTCATAAGAAAAGGACGCATTTTATAGGGGGAAAAAGGGGGAGGGGGGTATAAACCCCCTAAAATTTACTTAGCTCCCATACTCCTTGGGTCACCTAGGATCGGCATAGCATGGGTTGCTTAACTCTTTATTTAATGTGACAAAACCTCCTGCAGGTTGGAACAAGATACCTAAGAGAAAAAAAGATTTGCTAAAGAGGTTGTTTGTCATTTGTGGAAACCGGTTTCTAGGAAATCAGTTTGTCTGATCATTAGTATCGCAGCAACTGTCTTTAACACACCATTAAATGCGTAAGCACACTACATAACCAAGTCGTCGGTATAGCGAACGATTTCCTTCTTTCAGCCAGGCCAAAATTACAGTAAAATGTATGGAACAGAACCTGAAAATAATATAATAAAACCAACCCTCGATAAAACGAACATATTTCCCTAATTGATATTAAAAAAAATCAAACGGTTGTCCTTGTCAATCAGGTTAATTCAATGTGGGACACTGCGTGTCAAGACCTTAAAACTGTCCTTAATAACGAGTTTCTTAAAGAGTGGCACTCCGGAGGGGAAACTCAGATAAAAACAGACGGAGATGATCGTCGACAAAATCAATTTTAACCCTAATGGATAGCACTTTGGGTGTGGTCAACAGAAATTCTTGCCTAAGAGATAGCAAATTGGGTGTGGTAGAAGGAATTTTTAATCCTTAGAGATAGCAGAATCGGAAAAACTGTTAAACACCCCCAAAGATTAGCAGCTGGTCGAATTTTATACACTAGGAGATAGCAGAACTGGAAAAATCCTTCAACACCCCATAAGGGATAGCAGTTGGTCTTTTCTGGATGGTGCTTCAGCTGTACTGTGAATCGATCCTTCATTTCTCTCCAAGTCCCAGCTTTGCCAGAGCAATTTTCTTGACTTCTTTCAAATCAATCTTCGCACTTCGTGTCATCGGAAACTCATCGTACACTACAAAGTACTTCGGCTTCAAGCTCAAACCATCGGCTCGCGCCGGCCACTTCTCGTTGCACCAATCAGCTAGCGCATCCAAAGACAGCCCATCACTTCCACTCTTTCGAAACACAACGCATGCGCAAATTTCTTCGTGCAACCGCTGGTCAGGGACACCGATGACAATGGCGTCGGCAACGAGTGGGTTCTTTAGAAGCTCTGCCTTGATCTCGCCTGGGAATATCTTGACAGTCGCTCGTTTGATGATCTCTGACGTGCGTCCGATCACCTCAATCATGCCTTGGTCGTCCATGGTCCCTAAATCCTCAGTGTGTAGCCACCCTTGTGGCGACTTCGCTCGAGATGTTGCCTCCAGGTTTCCTAAATAGCCCAAGAAAACACACTCACTTCTGCAGCAAATTTCTCCTGGTTCACCCCTAGGAACGACCTTATTGTTGGCATCAACTATCTTGACTTCGACGCCAGGGCATGTCAGTAATTTGGTAACGGATGACTTATCTTTGATTGTCTCCCTGTTCTGAAATCGCATGCCGATTTTCATTGATTCGGATGAACCATACGCATGTATGATGTTGGCATTTGGGAACGCTTCAGACACTAAGAACATCTCTTCAGGGGTATGTCGTCTTCCTGTTAAAACTAAAAGCCTAACACTGCTGAGGTCATACTTAGTCTGCAATGCCTTGAGCTTTGGGAGGAACAAATGGTTAGGGGCCCATGTGTTACAACTCTCATTTTGAATTACTTCACACACCACTTCTTGGGTCTTCTCGGACAGTCCGATTTCAGTGGGAATCCAAACTATAGTTGATTCTGAATACAGACCTTTAAACAAGGATATCAAACCGCCTATCCAAGGGATGGGACGAGCCACAAAACTGGTTATCTTCCTGTTACTCACCTTGAAGGAAACACCGCCCTGCAAGTTCACAATAGCATGTGAGGTAAGTTGGACTAATTTGGGGTTCCCTGTTGTACCAGAGGTTCCAGATGCAACAATAGGGTCATCGCTTTTTACATGGGCCTGTGCGATCAAGACGTCTTCCATTCCTAGCGACTCTCCTCGCTTCAGAAGGTCCTGATACGAGTAAATCTCGGGATCGATCTTCAAGGATGGTGGACAGGTGGACTGTCTAATGGAGATGAGGATGGCGTCCGTAAGAGCTAGTTCTTTAAGGCCGGCCCACAGCTGTTTTTCTTGGGACCCCTTCATCTCTGGATTAAATGCAATAGTTGTACAACCGAGGGTCTTTAGCAGGGCGATGACAGCAGGTGTGAGATCCCCGGGACCTAGCAGGATCGCTAGAGCACCGATGCGATGTAGTGCCATGAGAAACACAATGTACTCGAGGGTGTTCCCTCCGATTAGAAGCACGGGTTGTCCACGTGACACGCCTAGCTCGAGGAGAGAAGCGGCGAGAGACATTGACCTGACATGACCAAATAATCATCATACACAAGAATAACAGCTCATCATCAGTTTCAATATTATGTCAATATGTCAATATTCCCGCTGGTCATATTTACTAACTTATTAATGCATCACCATCACCATCACCATCACTATCATCATCATCACCATCACCATCACCATCATCATCATCATCACCATCACTATCATCATCATCATCATCACCATCACCATCACCATCACCATCACTATCATCACCATCACCATCACCATCACCATCACCATCATCATCACCATCACTATCATCATCATCACCATCACCATTATCTTCATTATCACAATACAAAGAAATTAAGAAAGCTTGGAGGGGGCAGTCTCACGCCCAAACTGAAGCATTTCCTTTTCATTTTGAAAGAAAAAACAACTTGGCGCACCGTGCTTGCGATGAGCAAACCCAGTTTTAGGGGGACCGTGCCGTTTCATCGCCATATTTACATCGATTGCTATATCTCACTCCCTCACCTGTTTTTCCACTCTCCGTATGTCATGGCCGATCGATTCATTTGCATATCGTACATCACAATGGCTTCTGTCCCAGCATGCTCTTCGGCACGTATATCAAGATACTGGTGGAGGAGGCCTGGGTCCATTGGGCACAAGTGGGGCACGTGGATATAGCTTAGGTCACGTGACATCATAGAAATTCTTTAAACAAACACAAGCGTAAAGGCTCATGTATATAGTTTAAGTCACTTGATATCACCAAAGAAATTATATATGCGCTCAGGTCCCTCGGGCATAGTCAAGACAGTATCTTATGAAGGGGAGGGGGAAAGGAGATCATGAGCAAAGCAAAAGTTAAAACCGTAATTCTAAGCTTCTTCTTAATTCTTGACTCGTAAAAGCCCAAGAAATTTTTCTAGCTATGGGGATGCTTGTCACATTTTCGAAAACAAGATACTACTTACTAATGCCTTAGCTAGACTCCGAGAGCAGTCGCTCGCTGTGTCGAGCGTAGTGAATCGCTAGCGATCGCTTAAAACACCGGCGACTGCTTAGAGCCTGCCTAATGCTCAGATTTTTTGAAAAGTAGCCTCCAATTTCACGCGTATCACCATTCTTAAATTATTCAAACATTACTACAGTAGCAGCTGTACAAGGACTAGGCTCGATTTCCAGCCGTCGCTAGGCCTCAACGGCCCACGTACTGCGGGCTCACAGAAACGAGCTGGAAATCGAGCCTTTACAAGAACCCGACCTTATTAATTATAATACTATCGTAATAGATATGGTCCGATAAAAACTTATTGCGAATTGGAATGTAGTTTTTCTGTCAAAATGTCTTTCAAATACTTTAAATGAATAGTTTGGGGTTAAAAGTCGAGAGCTTTAACCTTGCACTTTGTAACTGTACGGTGAAATTGCTTGAGTACAAACTGACTCTTCTCGTATGACGAATAATGCATTGTTTGCTTTTTGACTAACTTCTTGTATCCTTAAATGACTCAATGCTGACCGAAATAACACAAGGATAGCAAAGTACCAATCTTAGCGTTGGTTAATTGTTACAAGCTCATTGCCGCGCTCAAGCTTGTGAATTTTGCAAGTCTTGATTTTCACTTGTTTTCAAACCGCATGCTTGTCATTTTGCGTGTTAAAAATACGAAAAAAATATGACCAGGGCTTTTGATTTGGAATTGGAATCCCTGAATGTGATTCCTGTTCGAGAATAATATCACTGTAAATGTCAGGTTACTAATAAATCTGATTATGATGAAATACAGGATATGAACTGCTTCAGTTTTTCTCGCGGTACATACCTTGGTTCTAAGGAAATCAGATGATTGATGAGCTATCAGTGTTCAGTGCGTAGTTCCCTTCTCTTTACCTGGTGTATCACAGAAGCAATATCTCAAATGCTCAAAATGATAGTAAAAACCTGTCAAAAACCTGTCATGCCTGCAACAAAGTCTATTGACGTCATTGAGCGCATTGCAATATTCATCCGTCAAAAAAAAAAATTAATAACCTAAATCTTGAGTTTCCCTCATAGCTAGGCTGAAGGGTCTGACATCTAATGAATATTAGATGAAGGAAATCAGTTTAATTCTAGTAAAAAAAACCACCCCTTTTTGTCTAAGCACAGGACTCCAAAATGTGGTACGAAAGATGGGAATGATGAAATTGGAGGGACATTAGTAGCCATTGTTTAAGTGAATATATTTCCTATCCTAATAAAACAGAGCTAAGGTTACTTCAGTTTTCTAAGCCTACTCACGATTATAATGTATTTCAGCGGCTGACCTCCCAGGTCAGTCAATAAAAGCATCTATTTTTGACGAAGATATCAATATCAATTTCGAAATTAATTCGGCAGATTGTGGGGAGGGGGGAGGTATTCAACGGATGAATGGCGCAGGCGCGCGCATTTTTTTTTTTATCCTCTTTCCTGATGCGCGAGCTTGAAAATCAATCGATCTGGATTGATCTTCTGACAATGACACTGTACGCCATTTGACAATCCCTTTATATGAAGGATTAGCTTTTAAGCACTCTGGACCCGCTTCATGTATTGTCACAATCAAAGCGAGACTACAACCTCTACGCAGGCGTGTTATGTGACGTCATTGTTTCATTTGTGAGCTCACTTATTTGATTTATGACGTTATGATTGGTCACTATATGGCCATGAAAAGGCGAACATCTGTATCATTAGTCTTTCTGTTGCTTGTCAACGTTTGCACATGCACAAAGTCCAGTGAAGGCAAGCAAGGTAGGTTCTAGTGTATTTCGTCATTGTCATTTCGGAATCACACATTTTCGGCATGCCCAGATTGCGATGAGCAATATTTCGCGGGGGAGGGGGGGGGGGATCCGTGGATCCGCAGATACTTTTAGATCCGCATGGTTTCAGATGAACAATAGCATCGATTGAAATTCGTTTAAAATCCGAAATTGGACCGTCAAAGCAGTAAAAATCCGAAATCCGCGCCCAAATTGTTGACAGATCCGTGATCCGCCAATCCGCTGAAATAATAATCAAAATCCGTAATCCATGATCATTTGGGGGCCGAATCCGCCGATCCGCGAACCTATTCACCCTCCTTTTTTGTTTCGAGTATTGTGAGCACTATTTCTCCTTTATAACTTAATCTAGGCACTTTTTGACCATTGTTTAATAAAATGTTTTACAGTGGGACCGAATTTTCATTTATTATTGGTGAAAATCCCGTTTACAAAGTCCCTTATGTAACAGGCCTTTTTTAGAGTTTCTAAGAAGATGAGACCGGAACCTTGGAAAACCTTATAGTATACGAATATTCCTTATGCAAGTACCTTATATAAGAGACTTTTAGTGATATAGTAGTGCCCTCCAACGATTAATCGTCTTCCCCGTCCCCCCGTTGGGAAAGTTGTTAATACCAGATTTATCGTTCAGGATAACGGGGTTATTTCTAACCAAAATGTTGGTCTAGATCTACCGCATATTTCACATGCGCCACATGTCCAAACCCTGGGCTCAGACGCTCAGGGTGTCATCAGATGCGAGGTCAGCGGCAACCCCCCACCACCGGCCCCGCGCTGGAAAAGGGTTATGGGTAATAACGAAGAACTCATCACTGACTCGGAACGTTATGAAGTGCTGATCGCGGGAGGACTGAGGATAGAGAATGTCCAGGAATCAGATGCGGGAAGTTATATCTGCTACACTGCGGCGAGAGGGGTCTGGGTCGATCGTCAGATCACACTTCGTGTACTAGTAGGTAATAAAGAAAAAAACACGCACACCATTCGCTCAAACAACACGTGCACTCCACACGCACACTCAGACACGCACACTCAACATGCACACTCAACATGCACACTCGGCACGCACACTCAACACGCTCACTCAACATGCACACTCAACATGCACACTCAACATGCACACTCAACACGCACATTCCACACGCTCACTCAACACGCACACTCAACACGCACATTCCACACGCTCACTCAACACGCACACTCAACACGCACACTCAGACACGCACACTCAACACGCACGCTCCATACGGACACTCAACACGCACACCCCACACTCAACACGCACACTCAACACGCACACTCAACACGCACACTTAACACGCACACTCAACACGCAAACTCCACACGTACACTCAACACACACACTTAACACGTACACTCAACAACACGCACACTCAACACGCAAACTCCACACGTACACTCAACACGCACACTTAACACGGCACTCAACAACACGTGCACTCCACACGCACACTCAGACACGCACACTCAACATGCACACTCAACATGCACACTCGGCACGCACACTCAACACGCTCACTCAACATGCACACTCAACATGCACACTCAACATGCACACTCAACATGCACACTCGGCACGCACACTCAACACGCTCACTCAACACGCACACTCAACACGCACACTCAGACACGCACACTCAACATGCACACTCAACATGCACACTCAACACGCACATTCCACACGCTCACTCAACACGCACACTCAACACGCACATTCCACACGCTCACTCAACACGCACACTCAACACGCACACTCAGACACGCACACTCAACACGCACGCTCCATACGCACACTCAACACGCACACCCCACACTCAACACGCACACTCAACACGCACACTCAACACGCACACTTAACACGCACACTCAACACGCACACTCAACACGCAAACTCCACACGTACACTCAACACACACACTTAACACGTACACTCAACAACACGCACACTCAACACGCACACTCAACACGCAAACTCCACACGTACACTCAACACGCACACTTAACACGGCACTCAATAACACGCACACTCAACACGCACACTCAACACGCACACTTAACACGCAAACTCCACACGCACACTCAACACGTACATTCAACATGCACAGTCCAACGCTAGGAGACTATTCACTTCACTTTATTTACTGCACGACCTATTTGTGCGCAGTGCATGTTTACATAAGAGCCCAGCGAGGAAGGCCTCTGGGCAGCGTTAACCTACGGGTCACGCACTTTACTCCTTTACTTTTATATCACATGTATTTGGGTCGCTTTTAGAGAGTGATTGATTGATTGGCGCATATGGTTAGTATACTTATATTGAATATTTCTTTCATATGACTTTTAAAATATTTTTGAAATATCAAAGATTAGAAAATTTATACACAGTGATAAAAACAGATATCGAACCATTTTTTTTTCTGAAATATGATGCTCCTCGGCTATGTTGACTGGCCTGGGCTGTCTTGCCTCTTGATTTGGAATATGATGGATTCGGCTCTATGCTGTGCTCGGCTTTGCGGACCGTGGGCTGGGTTGGGCTGGCTTCGGCGCTGAGCTGGCTTCGATTCTGGTCTTGGTTAGGTTTCGCTCCGGACTGAGCTCGATTCGGCTCTGGCTGGATTCGGTTTTTGGTTTTGTTGGATTCGGTACTGGGCTGGGTTTTGCTGGGTTCGGTTCTGGGCTGGATTCGGTTCTGGGCTGGGTTCGGTTCTTGGTTTTGTTGGGTTCGGTTCTGGGCTGGATTCGGTTCTTGGTTTTGTTGGGTTCGGTTCTGGGCTGGATTCGGTTCTTGGTTTTGTTGGGTTCGGTACTGAGCTAGGTTGTGCTGGGTTCGGCTCTGAGCGTGGTTTGGTTCTGGGCTGGGTTGGGTGCACTTCTAGGCTGGGTTCGAGTCTGTGCTGGGCTGGATTCGGCTATGGTCTGGGCTGGGTTCGCTTCGAAACAGGGTTGGGTTTGGCTCGGCTTTAGGTTGGATTGGATTCGGCTTTAAGCTGAGATGAGATGGGCTTGACAGGGATGGGTCATTCGGCTCTGGACTGAGTTCCTCTTTTGACAGTCGACTAGATTAGATGCTCGGAGTCTTCGGTTGAATGCGACGGAGACTATGACCTCGGCAACTTGGCGTTTTTTTGTGATATTGGGCATCATGGTCGGATTACTCATTGCATTAGAAGTGCTATGTGAGGCTGTTTCCAAGTCTTTCCCTTGGGCTAGCTGGTCTGCATTGGTCTGATAAGTTTGGCTTGCCTGGTGGGCGGATGGAGGATCGCTTTCTTGGCTTGGGCTAGCGGGCTTGTAAAGGCGTGATAACATTTGCTGAGCAATTTCTCGAAACTGACCTCTTTTCACAATACAAACAATAGGAATTGATATGCAATCAGAAAGCGCCAAAACTGTACCGATATTAGTGACAACAAACGAGAAATAGAAATCTAACTTTACCTTCGTGATTACCAAACCCATGCCATAAACAATAATCAAACCGTAAGGCAGGAGAAACGTCAGGATAATGCTAACGAGCATTTGTGCATCCTTGATTCTCCACGCATACGCCTTGTCTAAAAACACCGATTTCCCATCCTCGACACGCTGCCTTCGTTGCTTGAGAAACCTTTTCACCTTTATGGCAACAGTGAACATCAATATGGCTGGAATAAGGAAGGCTAATAATGCAGACACAATTTTCATCGTTGTTGTATCAAGGGTGTGTTTGGCCATCACAGTGTAGACAGTTGTCCCCATTTCCACTTGGACACTTTTTATACTTGCCGAGAGACCAAGAGTTACTACCATGCCTCCGACCCAGACTCCCACCAACAGCTTATCCACAGCTCTACTCGAATATGTAATCATTGGATAAAATAGCAAGCAGTACCGTTCAATTGACATCACCACTTCGTGAAGTACTAGAACCACCTACGGGAAGTATCTGGTGAAACGATACGCCCTACACATCCAGTCATTACCAAATAAAAGAGCGACAGTAGGTGCGTATCGCACAAAATATCCCAAAGCACCGACAGAATTCATGATGCTGCACACAGCCATACTCCTAATAAACAATAATGTCGATGACCTCTGCAGTGCTTTGATTGGCTTTCCTCTTTGCTCAACCTGTGTTTTTCGAACAATAATAAAAAGAAAAGCATTGCTTTTCACTAGGGAGAATAACCCAAAGATTGAGTGGAATATGGCCCTTGTGGCTGTTTCAATGGGCAAAGCCGCAAAACTCTTCCGATGGTCGCTTCTTTTCATGAAGATGCTGGTATTATGGCATTGTAAAAATGGGGATCGGGGAAATCATCTCTTGTCATTGCAGCAATTATCCCTTGATGTCTGAAAGAAAATGAGTAAGCATGAGTCTTGCGGACTCTCTTTAACCCGTCCATATATTCGTCATCCACATATGTACGACCAACACACAGCCTTCTCTATGTCCACCCTTCTTACTTCCCACCGCCCTTCCCTCCTTCTTCCTGTCTCGCAACCCGTTAATCAACCACTTCCTTTATTTTTTCTCCACACTTAACCCATTCTTACTCCATCTCATCTCCCCAACCATTCAACCCCCTCTTACTCCTCATCATCATCTCTCCACCCAACACCCATCCTCCTCTTACTCCTTCTAATCTCTCTCATTCAACCCCTTATTCCTTTTGCATATTGTTATATCCCAAAACGTTACATTACATACCAAATCAGATCCTATATATGAATGATCCTTCTGTGCGAACTTATTACAATCACTAAAAATTGGTTGTCCCCGAATTTTCACAATGGGAAATCCGGAAACTCGCACACGACCACAGAGATAGAGTAAGATTAAATCTCGATGAAATTTGTGAAATTGTATAGTTAAACTTTAAATAATGGGAATAACAACCCAGGAGACTTGCACTGAGAGCGAACTAAGAGCGCGAACTAAGAGCGCGAAATAAGAGCGCGAACTAAGAGCGCGAACTAAGAGCGCGAACTAAGAGCGCGAACTAAGAGCGCGAACTAAGAGCGCGAACTAAGAGCGCGAACTAAGAGCGCGAACTAAGAGCGCGAACTAAGAGCGCGAACTAAGAGCGCGAGCTAAGAGCGCGAACTAAGAGCGCGAACTAAGAGCGCGAACTAAGAGCGCAAACTAAGAGCGCGAACTAAGAGCGCGAACTAAGAGCGCGAACTAAGAGCGCGAACTAAGAGCGCGAACTAAGAGCGCGAACTGAGAGCGCGAACTAAGAGCGCGAACTGAGAGCGCGAACTAAGAGCGCGAACTGAGAGCGCGAACTAAGAGCGCGAACTGAGAGCGCGAACTAAGAGCGCGAACTAAGAGCGCGAACTAAGAGCGCGAACTGAGAGCGCGAACTGAGAGCGCGAACTAAGAGCGCGAACTGAGACCGCGAACTTATTACAATCACTAAAAATTGGTTGTTCCCGAATTTTCACAATGGGAAATCCAGAAACTCGCACACGACCACAGAGATAGAGTAAGATTAAATCTCGATGAAATTTGTGAAATTGTATAGTGAAACTTTAAATAATGGGAATAACAACTCAGGAGACTTGCACTGAGAGCGCTCGGGCTTTTAGCGACAAAATAACAGCAACAGAAAGCAACTTATTTAGCGCTTACGAATAAAGCCAGAAGGCTTTTTTTGTTCAGAAAGGGTTTATCTTCACTTTAACATTTTATTCTTTCGTTGTTCTTTAGCGAGACGAGCGCAATCATTTCTGTGTTTATTTTGGTTTGAATTTGCCACCTAAAAGGTCTCGTGATCTCTTAGCGCACTTCCCCTATTGTTCTATGATTTTTACGCGCATGCGCAGTGATTTCACCTGTCTATTGCGTTTTTTAAACTAGCCATTATTTCAGTAGCTGTTCACTTTTTACAGGACAGGCGTGACCTTTGGTAAATACTGCCATTTTGTCGGTGTTCAGTGGTCTGATGATTTCGTCTTACAACTCTTTTTAAATGTTTCAATGTTGTTTGCTTTGGAGGCATGGGTAAATTTTACCTGCGGTAATTACCCATTAACGATTAGCCAACATAAGAGGGCGAAATCAGAAATTGCCGGCTTTCACCAGGCAGATAATGCAAGGCAATGTCTTTCTAGGATGGCCTATTATACCTTATGCGGCCACCTATAACGCAGCCACCCTACAGCCTGCGTAGCAAGCGTTCCCGTGTGTTTTGAGCGAAAGGAAACCCAGAGAAAGAGAGAAAACCGGCGAGAAGTTCGATATGCCTCATTTTGGCCGCGCGAAAAATGGAGCGAGCGCAAAAAAGTACAGCCCCTCCCCCTCATTCCTTTTTTGCAATCGCCCCATTTTTCGCGCGGTCAAAATCTCGCTCATCGAACATCTCGTCGGTTTCGACAGTGCTGAATAACGTATGCGCATGCGCGTGCTCTGGCGAAAAACAAGCACAATCGTAGTGTTGAATCGTTCGAGTAAAGGTACGAAAGGCTGACTTCAGTTGCTGTTTTGACTAACTGTACAGAATTAAAACCATACTGTACAAAAGATGACAGATATGTGTGATAATGAGGGAGTCATAAAGAAAATTATAGCCTTATGTTTGGTCTAGTTTTCTTAGCATTCGCAAAAATGTGACAGTTCGCCGGTAAAATGCCGCCATTTCAAAACAAGAAGGCTGGTTTAACCGCGCGGTACTGACTTATTTATAGAAGGCCGCATAAGATATAACTTTTTACCTTGTATATGCTAAACGTGGGTGAGGCTTGAAAAAGTTTGGAAGCAAATGAGCCTTTGATTGCACTGAATAGTTGAAAGTGCTCTTGCCTCTAAATGATGTAAACCGGTTGACATGGGGACTTTTGTCCAGCGTTTTTAAAAGTCAAGTATCTCGCATATTCAGGTAATGAGTATAGGTGCACCTGGAACGTCAATTGCCGAAAAATACATATTAGATAAAGATATTGAAAGATTCGCTATTTTCAAGGAAAAATAAAACACATCCTCCTTTCGACAAATCTAAAATGGTCGTCCCACAGCAACCATATTAGAGCAAACTTTTTATTCCTGCATTTTACTAAGATTATCTAATAGTTCGACTTTCAAGACACACAAAACACCCAACAAAATAGCTGTCAAAGATTGTATATTAATTGCATATTTTAAAGTGTTTTTGAAATACTATACGCTTAAAGCAACCATATTAGAGCGAACTTTTTATTCCTGCATTTTATTAAGATTCTCTTAAAGGTCGACTTTCAAGACACACAAAACACCTAAAAAACAAAAAAAATGTAATGTTCCTTTTTTTTACAGTTTTCTTATGTTGTAAGTATTTGAATGCAGCGCGACTAAGAAAGAATTATTCGAGGGAGGAGGTGCACTTTACCTGTGAGAATTCCCCAGTGAGCCAAAATGCAGGGCAAAATCAGAAGGGTTGGGTTTCTCCAGGCCACTAGCAGTTAAGGTATTTTTCGTATTATTATTCAAAGATATAACCCTTACCTTCATAAATAGCGAATGCAAGTGAAGCTTGTACACGGAGTGTTTGGAAGCAAATGAACCTTTGATTGCACCGAATCGTTGAAAACATCCTTGTTTTCTCGATGATGTAAAACGGTAGACATGGTGATCATTATCCACTGCTTTTAAAAGTCAAGTATCTCCCATTTTAAGATAAATCAGCCGCTTATTGGTATGGAAGCACCTGCAAGTCCAGAGTTGCCTGGAAAAAACGATTTTCATTTTAGAGTCAACATTGCATTTATTAATCTATTTTGGTACGGTGTTTATGGTGACGGTGTTTTGATCCTAAACTTGGCCCAGAAATTCTTACAACTATAAGCTGTAAAACAATTTTAAAATCTTTAAGGGTGTTGGGACATTTCTCGTTAGTTGGCGATTCGGTTGTTAGGCGCTCAAGCGATCATCCGGGAACTTCACACTTTCAGGTGGGAAAATCAATTTGCGGGAAAACAATCTACTCGTGCGCGACATTTTTAGTTTCTAACTCTATAATCTGCGAAAAACGGACGCTCCGCGATTTTTTCAGGCAGAGAATATTCATTTAGTTGCCCTCTATAAAACTACCTTTCGAATTCCAATATATTGAAAATCAAAGAAATTATTCAAATAAGTCTTGAAGTTTGCCTAACAACGGCCCACAGAGAAATGTCCCAACACCCTTTAAATGGTGAAGTGGCCGAGAATTGCGCGGGAAGTGCGTTACAATAGCTGTGTGAAAAAAAATTAACTTATGCATATAATATGCATAGAAAAGACTACATATTTTCAAATTTTATTGATTTATATGGTATTTTCTGTTTGAACATAGTGGGAGTAATTCCGTAGCAGCGGGCATAGTTCCGTATCACTAAAACATTCTGTCGTCTGGTACGAGTTTTTTTCCTTTGGGAATCAATAAAAACATATTTACTAAATATAATATCACATCAAACTCCTATACATCAACCTCATACACATTAACAGACATTCTTTCTTCTAAACATTCGTATAAAAATTAGGACATTTTTGTTTAAGGGAGTTTTGTTTTCATTGGACTTTCGTGACGCGGGTCAGTTCACTGTGCAGTAAACGCCGCTCATTTTAGCAACAATTATGAAAACTACGATTCTATAGTGTACATAGTCAACAGAAAACGTTTAATACCAATAACAAAGCTCAACTCAGATTGCCTGCCCTTTCTCAACAAATATAGAATACTTTGAACTCACTAGATTGACAAGTTAAGGGTTTATTTGAATACATTGGATATATTATATGAATATATTATATGCATAAGTATTGCATTTAGTCCATTAAGGACCTTTCCCGACTGCCGGGCATATAGCCACTGCAGATAATAAAAAAAACTAACCAATGGTAAGGAGAGAAGTCACGGTTTCCCGAAACAATTTTTTTAAATGCCTGGGTCTAAACATTGGGGATTTTGAATCACTGGGTTTTTCAGATAAGGATTTAAGGCAGGGGTCCCGTGTGGGACGTAAAAGCTACACTAGCCCGTGAGGCACCATCTTCAATGCAGCTTCAGTGACAGTGCTTACGCATTATCTAACATTCATGAATGAAAACTTCTTAAAACATCCCTGGTGAGTGAAAGTCAGTCGCATCCAAAATGCTTAAAGCTGCTGCGTCTCACTATTTCAAAACAATTTTCAAAAATGTCACCTTCAACCCCCCCCCCCCCCCCCCCCCCTTCCTACGGTCTGCTCTAATGTGGCACGCTCTAATGTGGCATATTTCTCCTTCCCAGATCCCTCCAAGAAGACCAAGTCCCACGCAAACCCGTACCGCCTGGCTCTGTTCATTACACTCGGTATCTGTGGAGGGATTATATGCGTAGTCGCAGTAGACTTGGCTTGCTTCCTATGCAATCGAGCCGGAGTTATCAACTTCCTGTGTAACAAATACTCCAATAGATAAAGTGCCAAACATGTGCAATGCTTGCGGAATAAAAAAACAGTTGATTGAAAAATCTTATTCTCTTGAAATAGATTGTGAAAAATTGTCGTGAACTAGAGTGACTACACTCCAACGCAATCTAGTACACAACGGACTTTATAATTCTTTTTACGAAGACGTTACACGATTCTGTTATCCGGTCTCGGATTCCCTCTAGATAAGCGTAGCCTTCGTGCTGTTTCACAACTTAACTTCTAATTCATCACATTCGTGATCTCGTCGAATCCAAAATCTTTAAATTTTTGGATTCTGGGGGTTGCACATCAACGAATTTAGCTATTTAACAATTAGACTACAAGTTCGGATTTTCTATGAGTCATTAGATAGTCAATGAGGCGCGTAGCGCCTTTTCGACTCTTAGAAAACGAGAACGGGTAGTCTAATTGTTTTAGTATAAATCCACTCACATACTTTCGTTAAAATTACGATTTTAATAATTCTCAGTAATAAATAACCGCTTTTGGCTCGAAAACGCCGGCTTTTTCGCTTCTCACTATCTATGGCTCAATAGATAGTGAGTACGGGAGCTTATCAAATTGCGAGATTCGTGATAGTATGTGAATGGATTTAGGTACCGTAAAATTTACATTTTTTGGAATTGGAATATTTCCAAGGTATACTCAACAATCCGTGAGATGCTAGGGCAGAAGAAAAACACTTTTCACCCCCATCCAACAGCTTAAGGCGTCCCCAAAACATCCTTGACCCAAAGCTTAGAATAACTTACTGAGACGTTAGCACCCCCCCCCCCCCCTCCTCCCTGCCAACATCATTAAGGTACGTTTTCCGTCGCCCCTTTCCACACCCTGGATGGACTCTGTTCAGCGGCTCGGTCTACCTGTGGTGAGATCACAGGTAGACCGAGATGCGTAGAACAGTTCAGGTGTCTGGACCTACGAAGCCCCTGTAATGTAATGCATCGTCTCGATAAAATTGTGCTTAGACATTGTTTTGTCGATAAGTAGATTTTGCTACTTGTTTATCAGAGGGTTATGACCGTATCGCATGGCAGAGACCCAACCCAAACTCGATAACCATCAGGGCTGGTTCTAAACGCGCTAATGTTATGATTACCGGTTGTTTTTGAAGTCAAGAAGCAACCCAAGAGTTTTTTTTACTCCTAAAGAAGGCCAATCACGCTGCTATTTTGTCCCCCCTCAATAGCGAATCGCACAAAGCATCCATTTCCATCGGCTAATTCAAGCGAGTAACCAAGATATTTTCAATCAAATATCTTTAATAACATATCAGATTCATTCGTAGATTGTTATTTTGGAGTTTGCTTGCGAATAAGCCGCTGCATTTTCAATGATAAACAATAACAAAGGAGAAGTTGATCGACATTCTTTAATCGAATTAGCATTTTAGGCGTGTGAATCAGTTTCACTCACCTGAAGTAACATCGCAAACAAAACAAACGCCAATCAAAGCCTACTAACGACGAGATAAGGAGATAACCCCAATTCAAATTCCGCTATTTAAACTCTCAATACGCCGCTGATGGCCAATAGCTTGCTCGTTAGAGCTCCGCGATGTTTCTAAACTATTACGTGCCGTTGGCCGGGTATTTGCCGGCGTCAAGCGGTCTCTACTGTGTGGATTATCAAAGAGGTAGTAATGTCCCAGAACCACAAGGAGCTAGTAATGTCCCAGAACTACAGTTCCGGTCCAGGACATCGGCTTTTGAGCGAGCGGGCAAATCTAAGAATACTTCATCGGTGAGAAGCTTCATGATCAAAGATTTACTCTATGAGAACCATGGAGAGAAAAGAGATGAAGATGGCGCGCAGTTGAAGGCATGGCATACCAGTAAGTTAGATTCGATTCTATTGCACTTTGATGACTTTTAATACTTTGACTCTGTTTCATTCATATGCATTTCATACACGACGTGGGATATGTGGTCATTTGGCAATTGGCGCAACCAGAAAAATCTAACTATAAAACACTTACAATCCTAAAACAACACCAAAACGTTTCTGCGCTAGTGGAATCGCTACTAAAGATAAAAGCCTTTCGGGTGATTCATGGTTCTACTAATTACGTATATATAACACGTAGAAATAAGCGGAATTCGTAGAATGATGTTATTCCTAGACAACAACCTCCTCCAAGGTGTTAACTGGGATAGAGACAATTTCGTTTTAGTAGCCACCGTCATGGTATCCAATGATTTACCTTTCCACTGATTCCTCCCTTCACCTTTCCAAGATCGGACCTTGTACATTTGTTGCATTTTCCACCACCTCGCGTGTTCGTTTTCTAGTTTACCCACCTCTTTCCATAGATAATGTTTCGCGCGTGCTTTCTCTGACTTTTCGCATTGATATCTTCCCCCTTCCCCGGAATATCCATAGCCCTGATACATACATGTTGAACACGGTTGCTTATTGCAACCAAATACTAAAATATTCATGTTACTGGTCGGTGGTTACTCTAAGCATAGTTAATAACTCTATTAACTCTGCTCCAAGAGTTTATTCAAGGTTCAGTGTATGGTCTTATATTTCAACTCTCCCAAGGGCGATAGGAACAGACTTTGTTAGGCCAAATTCCGATCATGAACCACGAAATTCCCTCTTATATTTGGTTGAAATATGCCTTTTTTTGCGACGCTCTTTCCGTGTTCACTTAGAAAATCCGAAACCCTGTCACTTAACATTGCGTTATCTGAGCAATTTATCCGCTGCGCGCGAACAGTCCCCGACGCGCTAGCCGAAATGTGCCCGATTAATAATAGTCGTATGATATGAGTCGAATACCTACTCAAGATAACATTTTTGGGTATGGCATTCAGCAGTGCCAAATTTGTAAGATAGTCAAAATTACCTGCCGAACAAAATCATCTTGATAACCAACGCCCCCTGTGTTTTTGATTGCCATTTTCTAACTTACTTTATTTCAATGATAGCTTGTTATGGTTAGCTCACACTTCAGACATTAATCTCTATTTCAGCGTTTCCAATTTCGGTGTGTTTTGCCTCAATTGTTGTTTCCTTTGTTGGTACTTTGTTAGTATTAGCACGCAGAAGTTTTAGACAGTGCCAAATATACACTCTTTTTTCTTTCATAAGAAACATTTCCTGAACGTCCAGCCTGAGATTTTACCAAATTTTAAGAACATGCCAAGGCTCAGATAGCAGAAAAAAAAATATTGTTAGTGTGATGCGTTCTAAAATGCAGACGCAATTGTGGTTCATAATAACAACCTTAAACATTATTGTTTAGCCGTTGTTTCAAATCGCAGCGTCGAGACTTAATGATATCTATATGAAATGATTTTAACTGAATCGGCACATTGCTTTCTCCGACCCCGCTCTGGTTTCCATATAGTCGGAACAGTCGTAAGGGTCGTAACAGTCGTCTAGGGTTTGCTCCCCAAGGTAAACACACGACTCGCGAAGGTTACAGGTAATGATAAGAATTCTAAAGGAGTAACCTCTTAAGCCTGGTTTCCATAAAGTCTTAACAGTCGCGAGGGTCGTTACAGTCGTCTAAGGTTTGCCCTGAGGTGAACACATGACTCGCGAAGGTTATAGGTAATGATAAGAATTCTAAAGGAGTAACCTCTTAAGCCTGGTTTCCATAAAGTCTTAACAGTCGCGAGGGTCGTTACAGTCGTCTAAGGTTTGCCCTGAGGTGAACACATGACTCGCGAAGGTTATAGGTAATGATAAGAATTCTAAAGGAGTAACCTCTTAAGCCTGGTTTCCATAAAGTCTTAACAGTCGCGAGGGTCGTTACAGTCGTCTAAGGTTTGCCCTGAGGTGAACACATGACTCGCGAAGGTTATAGGTAATGATAAGAATTCTAAAGGAGTAACCTCTTAAGCCTGGTTTCCATAAAGTCTTAACAGTCGCGAGGGTCGTTACAGTCGTCTAAGGTTTGCCCTGAGGTGAACACATGACTCGCGAAGGCTATAGGTAATGATCAGAATTCTAAAGGAGTAGCCTCTTAAACACGAGGTTCCGCTATAAAAGGGAAAGCTCCTCCCATCCCCGGGCTCGAGAAAAATCAGTTATCAATCATCTTATGAGTCAACATGTCAGGACAATTGCTCTGAGCGCTAAATTCAAATTTTTAAAACCAATTCAAATATATTTCCTAGAGTTGTCCGTCTAAAATGGTTTTATTTATAGTAAAATAATTCTATACCAAGCTGTGTGCGCTCTAAAATACAAGCATTTTTATCACAACGCGATGCGCTAGATTATGAATAGCGGAAAACTCAAAATTTTACACCGAAAACGTGAGTGGACAGCAAATCACTAATTTATCAATCTCTTAACACAACTGTCTTATTACCTGTAAGTTTTATTCCAGCCGACTGAGGCTCAGAGATAAGCAATTTTACAGGAGACTTATAATTTGTGACCGCTAGCGTGGCAGTGTTCTGATTATAATTGTAAATTGAGCCCGGGGGAGGAGCTTTCCCTTTTATAGCGAACCTCGTGTTTAACTGCCGATGGAAGTCATGTTGATATTTTTTTTTGCAGACGACTGTTACGACCTATACGACTCTATGGAAACCAGCACTCTGCATATTGTTTTACCGACAACTGTCTGCACGGCAATGCAATTTCTTGTCGCCATAGTTGTAACTAATGAAATATAGGCAGTTTGTCTAAACCTGTTTAATGGCTTCTAATTGAAGCCTTCTTCCCTATGACAGAAAACAGATTCCTTTTGATGGTGAGAATACGAGCACAGCTAAATGTATTTAAGGCCCTGGCCAAACGAGGACACATGTTGCCGGAAACATGTTGTCCGCGCGCATGTTTCCTCAGTATTTCCCAGTTTGGCCAGCACGGAAACATTGTTGCGCAACACAAATGTTTCCACAACGAGGGAGAAACATTTCATGTTTCCAGCGCGTGGAAACATTGTTTCCCGAATGTATCCTAGTTTGGCCAAGCAAGGCAACAATTTCTAGGCTGGTTGCCTGGCAACAGTCGCGGTGTACCAAATCAAAATGGCGCACGAAGATGTCGTTGTCGTGCAGAAAAGGCCAAAGAAAAGGGAGAGGCACTGGACAGACGAAATAGAGCGCTTGATTGTGCCTCACGAATATAGGAAATGTCTATGGGACATATCCAACAAAGAAGAGATATGATCAAGTTCGAATTAATGTCTTAAACTTCAATAGTAAAAAGACAACTAAATTTTCAATTTTATCTGGTAACTTGACAGATAATAAATAAAGAATGGAGCGGTTTTTAAGCAAAAGAGTTTTCGGTTTCGTAATTTTTGTCGTTGATGCTGTAGAAAACCACTCCCCAGAAGCTCGCCGTGATTGCCTTATGTATACAGATTATGATGTTGAATTTCGAAATGATCTAATGTAATCTACGGCTCTGCTTTTTCGATATTTATGGAGCTCTGTACTTGACTTGGACAATGCACGTGGCGCATGTTTCCTAAATGTTTCCGCGGGTGGCCAAACGGCCACGAAACATCGGGAAACATGTTTCCTCTGCAGCGCCACGGGCACTGTCCACGTCAAGTACAGAGCTCCGTAAATATCGAAAAAGCAGACCCGTAGATTAACTTTGATCATTTCTAAGTTGAAAATAATGTTCTGTATACACAAGGTAATCACGCGAGCTTCTTGGGAGTAGTTTTCTACGGCAACAACGATAAAAAATGTGATTGAAAATAAAATTTAAAAACAGCGCGCGCTCATTTGAAGTGATGCTAATAACGAAACATGAAAAACATTTTTTCTTAAAAATCGCTCCATTCTTTATTTCTTATCTGTCAAGTTACCAGAGAAAATTGAAAATTTTGTGCGCGACACAAATTTTGTGTCGCGCAACAATGTTTCCGTAGAAACATTGAGGAAACATGCGAGCGGACAACATGTTTCTAGCAACATGTGTCCTCGTTTGGCCAGGGCGAGTTCGAGTTTTCTACAAGTCAATAGACAGTCAACGAGGCGCGTAGCGCCTATTTGACTCAGAAAACAAGAACGAGTAGTCTAATTGTTTTAGTATAAATCCACTCACATACTACCTTCAAATAAATGACGGTTTTAATAATAACTCTCAGTAATAAATAACACAAACAACAGTATTTTACAAAAGAGCGCGCTCTCGTTTGAAATGGCGTGTTTTCTAGTGGGTGCGCGAGTGCATGCAACCGGTGTTTGGAGCCCGCGCAGCTGAACGAAAATTGCAAACTTTAGTTTAACCCATTGACTCCTGGCTTTTTTGAGCTGAATTTACAAAAAACAGACTGAAAACAGATACCTCCCCCCCCCCCCCTCTATTCTGAGTTTTATACAGCCCGTCAAACACAGCTGCACCTAGTCAGCGGTATCCAAGCTTTCCAACAGTGCTTTGCGGTCCCCACTTTTAATCCCTCGTCATTGTGCTGAAGCCAGCACAAGTTGATGGTTGCTTGTATTTTTCATCAAAAATACAGCTATAAGCATATTAGGAGAGTGTCTCAGGACATCATGAAGTCTTTTGGGGCATAACTGAGTGCTTTGCTTAGGGATATTTGCAAGCAAATGTTTTGCAAGCAAAGGTGGATTCATGATGATTTTTTCTTGTTTGGCTTTGCCTGTATGAGAAAATAATTTTCTAATGAATCACCACAGCTCTCCTAAATGCTGTCTTTTCTGAAACCAAATTGATTCCAAAATTGTTTACACCGCTATTCTTGGTCTGTATGAGCTGGAATTGATTTGTTTGGCTTCGGGTTGAAAAAACCATCTGACTTTGGGGAGAGGAGTGTTGACTGGCCCTCCCCTCGTGAATTTTCCCCTGGATCTCCCAGAATGCTTTGCAATACGTAAAGACATCTTCGTGGTTGTACAATCCTTCAAGGAGTGGACATTGTGTTTTGAGGCCATGGAAATGTACCTGGAGGATCAGAATAAAGGTATCTATTTGTGTCTTGAGCTGTGTTTGCTGATCTCTCTCCCTTGTGTGGTATTTTGAGCGTTTTATTGAGAGGGGTGATTCTGCTTTTCTCTCCTTGTTCGATTTGAGATTTGTCAAAGAACCTGTGCTATTATTTGGCTTAAGAGTAGATGCCAACACCTTGGTTGGATGCATATCTGCAAGACCATTTATCCCTTAGACTGATGCCTGAGTATCTTCATCTTGTTGTGTTTATTTTGCATTTATGAATTTTTTGGGTTGTGGGTACTTCCCAAAGCCGGTACAGGCCGGTTGAGGGGTCAATGTGTTTACCAACACACCCTAAAAAATCATGCTTGCTTCACTGCCTGAGAACAATGCATTTTTCGCAAGCTTAGTTGCATACAACAGTGTAAGCAAATTCTGCTTGATAGACAAACAAGCCTCCTTTAAGTTATGGCTGATATTCTAACAGATAATTCTTATGTTATAACCATTGGGGGGAAGCACAGGGAGCCCAAATTCTATGAAAATATTTGCCTTTATAAATTCAAAGCAGCAGTGTCAACCCACTTTTGGTACTTTTCCTGTATATTCACCGTCAAAGTAATCTTATCACAAAACCTTGCCTGAATCTGGTGTTTTCTTGGCATTTTTTTCTAAAAAAGCTATGCATATCATCCCTATCAATGAGCCAGTCATGTCCAAGTAGAAAAAATTCTATTTTCTAGGTTAAAGATATTCACTTCCTAGAAATGGCATATATGTGATCCAATCCACTTGTGTATGGCACAGCACAAGTCTAAAAAGGTCTAGTTGTTTTGATTAAAATCTAGGGGTGGTTGATTAAAACCCTGCAATCTTAGTTACTTTTAGTGTCCTTTTGTAAGGATTGAAAATACATTTACTAGAAAAGACTGTGAACCAAATTTCTCGAATTTGAATCGAGGTTTCTCGTCTCTTTCGCTTCAAGTGGCTTTTTCGCCGGCTTTTTCGCTACTCACTATTTATGGCACAATAGATAGTGAGTACGATAGCCAATCAAATTGCGAGATTCGTGATAGTATGTCAGTGGATCTATACTAAAATGCGCTATATTGAGATATACACAGCGTAATATACAATACAAGTTTGATGTGCGAGTATTCGATAGTCCGATTTTCTTTAATTTAGTGATTTCCTTTGCAAAAGAAAAGCAGCGTGAAAGAAGTAAACTTATTAAATATTGGTATGTCCCTGAAATGAAATTCAGCTGCAGAGACGTTCACTGAAAAATCACGTGACTTTTTGTACGAAAAATCCTCCCCCCCTCCCCACAAACACACACAGATAGCTGTGGCTGTCACGCAAGAGAGCCGCGAAAAACTAAATTCTTTTAATGAAAATAAGCCCTTTCTGTTTGATTCGTAAGCCTGAGCGCGCGCGAATTTGCCACCCACAAATTCGTGCAAGTCTCTTATTGTATATGCAAGACGATCAAATCTTTTGCTTTCTCTTTTTCGCTATTCTTTTCAGGTCAAACAGTACCGCTGTGGACAAATTATCACAGTGTACCCGAGGCCATGTACTCTCGTTTCACAACATCTGAATCCCAAGTGTTTCCACATAGTAAGTGAAACTAGGGTGAAGACGATGATGATGATAAGTAGTGATCATACGAAGATGGCGCGATGGTGATAATAATGGTGAAGGTAGCGATGATAAATGATCATTGTAATTATCATGATGGTTATGAATTTTGTCATCCTAGCAAAATACCAAGTGCAAAAAGCATCCATTCCCATCGGCTGATTTTTTAAAGTGGGTAAGATATATACGATCGAAATTGGTAGATAACGTACAAAACTTTGTTTTTAGATTGTTATTTCGAAATGTCTCAAATAGTTTGTCTTCCAATTTTGAGTAAAAACAATGACAAAGGCGTGGCTGACAAGGGCTCTTTTATATAACTTATATAGTATGGTAGGTTCTTGAAAATATTAGCAAACGCCTATCATGTTATAGCGCACTTGTTCACGTCTTATTGTTCAACATAGCTTCCGTACCACATACAAAGTTTATCGTAAACACGCTAGATAAAGGTTTATTTTTACTACGTAAATGGGCTCTAATTTCATAGATAATGGGTTTATTCAATGCTAACGAAGTGTCTGATAACTCGTAATGTTTTGTCTGTGTTGTTGTGTTATGTCCTTGAACTAATTCAAGAGACCCTTGAATATTTATCGTCACCTGGGCTGTTTTCTAAACTTGTTTTATTTTCCCACGCTCTGTAGTAGCAGGGGAATACAATGTATAAACATTTTCTTGTAGAGAAAGTGCTATTTTCCGGTGTTGAGTTACGAGCAGAGTTGAGTCAAGGCTTTCATCGAATATGGCAAAGTATTTGCGAGTTATTGCAGTTTTATCCGTTGCGCTACCTGACGTATAGGGACGTGGACATATGTCAGGCGCTCAGTTGCTTGGTATGAGCGTACACATATGTAATGCTTACCTCTGACACTCCCCCTCCCCTCTCACAGAAATAAATTGGTCAGCGGGTCCTCCTTGTTTCCCGATGACTTAGCATCTGTAACGTCCCCATGTATCACGGGTTTTTATATGTCAGGCGCTCAGTTGCAGTTGTGTCACGGGTCCCTATATGCCAAGGGTCACTATATGCCAGGTGCTCAGTTGCAGTTGTGTCCATATGGGTAATTTTGACGAATGTCCCTATATGTCACTGGTCCCTATATGTCACGCGTCCTTATATGTCACAGGTCCCTATATGTCAAGGGTCCCTATATGTCATGCGTCTCTATATGTCACGGGCACTATATGTCACGGGTCACTATATGTCAAGGGTCCCTATATGTCACGGGTCCCTATATGTCACGGGTCCCTATATGTCACGGGTCCCCATATGTCACGGGTCCCTATATGTCACGGGTCCCTATATGTCACGGGTCCCTATATGTCACGGGTCCCTATATGTCACGGGTCCCCATATGTCAGGGGTCCCTATATGTCACGGGTCCCTATATGTCACGGGTCCCTATATGTCACGGGTCCCTATATGTCACGGTCCCTATATGTCACGCGTCTCTATATGTCACGGGTCACTATATGTCACGGGTCCCTATATGTCGCGGGTCCCTTTATGTCTCGCGTCCTTTATGAGTCACGGGTCTCTATATGTCATCGTCTCTATATGTCAAGGGTCTCTATATGTCACAGGTCCCTATATGTCACGGGTCCCTTTATGTCACGGGTCCCTATATGTCACGCGTCTCTATATGTTACGCGTCTCTATATGTCACGGGTCCCTATATGTCACGCATCTCTATATGTCGCGTCCCAATATGTCAGGTAGCGCTACGGACCCCGTTCAGTTATTGGGCGTACATAGCGGTCACCGGTGGTTAAGGGATAGTTTGATCGTTAGATTGGTCATCCTTAAACTTCCGGTATGGAAACTTCCAGTTAAATTTTAGAAGTGTAAACGGGTATTTCAGATCAGCACTGTAAAAACCCTCATTAAAGCCGCATTATCACCAGTTTACTTCCGGTCGATTACATAACAATATCCGATGATTTCTAACGGGAAACGCGAAAAATATTTCAAAATATTGAAAGCAGTGTGTTTATTGGAAGTTTCTTTAAGAATGTGATTGATAATTTAGAACGGATGGCTTGTTTATATCTCGGATTTTAATAGATTCTTTTGTCTTTTAACGGTTGAGGTTTGCGTCGGACCTCCGGAAGTGAACTGGTGACAATGCGGCTTTAAACACAGTAGTTGTCGTATAAGCTAAGTATGTCTTCCATGTGGGTTACCCCTGCTCATGTTCATTTTCTCCCTAGAATTTCTGTAATATGTTTAGTTTGTTTAATACTCTAAGTGTGCTAGGTTTATATGATGTTAACAATAGCGCAGAGCTCTCTATGACACTTTTAGTGAATAACTCAGGGAGTAAGCAACAGTGTACATTTTCTTTTCAGGTTTTCCTTTGCAAGGAGAGGCCGGCACCGAACGCCGATCACCTTCCGACCTCCCAAAGTACTTCCGTGCCTTCTTCAACGAGAGCCGACGATTTCGCCGAATTCGCACGGTGTTCACCCGAGATCAGCTCCAAAAGCTCGAGGATCGATTCAAGCATGACAAATACCTGTCTACTCAGGACCGCAATGAGTTCGCCAGGTCGCTTCAACTGACGCCTCTACAGCTGAAAACGTGGTATCAGAACCGACGGATGAAATGGAAGAAAGATATGTTATTAATTGATCCGACAGCCGTGACGACAAGGGCCAAAGGACGACCAAGAAAAGGAGAGTTTTCGTAAAACAGTAGCAAAGTTGAAATTGGATGCAATAGCTGATCTGATGTACTTAAAATAGGCGCCCAGCCCCTCCTGATTCCGGTCACCCAATATTTAGACAGTCGTGATAACATTATAACATGACTCATGACTGCTTACAATCTTGGGAAATCCTGGCCATGCGCCTGTTTAAGTATACACCTGTTTTAAATAAGGTTGCACTCGGAGAATCTGTGTATCGTAACCCGCAGTGTTTCTTGGGTATAAAGTAAATAAGCTAATAAGCGTAAATAAATAAATACAAATCTAGGTTTAAAAGCTGTAGAATTCTTGTTTATGTTCTAATGATCATTCACATGGCTTAGATACAAGGATTCCGCCGCTTTTACGCTACCCATGAACCACCGCGGGTTACGACACATGGATTCTCGGGTGCAACCATTGTTGGAATAGGTGTATGTGTGGTTTGGAAGTGCGGGCTTGTTAGGAGACGTGCGTAAAGTATTTTTAGTAAAAAACATTTGATATTCATGACTGCGCAACCCCTCCTGGCTACTCGAATGTTAGAAAATTATTAAGTGAGTACGGCTGGAGACCCGCGTAGAGCATTCAGAAAAATGTCAATGTCACCTTGGTAAAAAGAGAACATGGTCACGCAAAAGTGTAGTGTCACGCAACTTGGAATTATGCAAGTTATGAGCTTGTGTTATGAGAGTTATGCACATATTTCCGTAAACTCTGGATTTGCGTTATTGGTTGGTTATTGCTAATGGGGCCTTATTTGTGTGGCAAGTGTTTTCCCTGTTAACATCGGTCTCCTCAACTCTAGGGAAGCGAGAGCGAGTTGAGGAGACCGATGTTAAAAGGGAGATAAGTGTTTTAACGTCCCACAAATTTCTGGATAGAAGTTTAGTAAGCTTTGATCATCTTTGTTGTTTATTGGTAAAGTCTGGGGTATCATAAGAACCGCTCCACCAACCTCGTCCACAGGGTCTTCTGGGTAATTTGCATGTTGGTGCCATATTGAAAATTACCCAGAAGACCCTGGGAACGAGGTTGCCGCTTCACTAGTGGGCTCTAGCTTTTTTTTACTTGTAGTGCAGTTGGGTTGTACATTTGTAGGATATTTTTTTTTCCATTTTATTTATGTAGAACTTGATGACGGAAACTATATTAAAAAGTTTCTGAGACATTTGCCACTTATTTTTTATTGTTGTCTTGTTATATATCGTTAACTAAGGTCAAACAGACCAGAATAGCCTAATTATAAAGGTTTGCTTTTTATTGCTTGACTTTTTTTATCATCTAAAAGTTTCCTCTTCGCTGTCCGTGCAACTGACTCCGCCTTCTTCCTCTTCAATGGTAGGCAGACGTCTCTTTGTCTTGCTTCGGGTTTTTACTGAAAAAGAACATCGCCCGGGTCATATACCTCGTGCTTCTCTCGCAATGAAAGAGCGCACTGAATTATGGGGAACGCAATTCCGTCTTGATTCATTTCCTGGAAGCTAAAATTTCCTTTCCAGGTGACCCAAATCATGCTCTCGGCCTACCCCGTTCTACCCCTCAAGAACTCCTATCTTTCGTATTTAAGGCCTGATTTAAACTGTACGTCCCTACCCTAACCGTGCCGAATATAATTGTCTATTTGTGTATCGACACAAATACATTGGGTTCAACTTTGACCACTAGGATGCGAGTCATTAAAAACTTGAAGTTGAATTGTTTTTGCACAAAACCAATAAAATATGTTTTTTGATTCGGCACATCTAAATCTCGAAGCTTACATCGGTTTCGTGGTTTTGCCTGCGCGAGGCTGCACTCGTGGTTCGTGGTGACGTCAACTGTGCTTAATAAACCTGCTTGCTTTTCAGAGACCGAAATTTTTATGTTACTCATGATTAAGACAGTCAATGGTTTGCGGCTTTTATCCGTACCACAAAAGATCTTTATTGTCTTTGTGTCAGACATCTCTATATTGCCACAGGCAAAGTGGAATACAGTTGAGGAAATATTTGTTTTAGAATATTTTCTCGTTTATTTTCGCCCCATGACAGTTAATCCAAAGAGGGTCCTGGATTCCGGATTCAACCGAATCCTATTGTGTGGATTTCGGATCCTAGATAGTGTTTGGATTCCGGATTACACTTGTAGGGATTCCGGATTCCAAGTATTATTTGTTCAAGTATTCCGGATTTAGGATTACCTGTCACTGTATTTTTCTTTTTTTGCTTGGCCTCCCCTGAACTACCCTCCCATGATTCCTAGCGGGCAGGTAGCGAAACTCCCATAAAAATTCAAGTGAGCTAAAATCCCTAGAAAAAAATTCGAGCAAAAAAAAAAAGAAGAATAAGTTACCTTTAGATACCTATTATCGGTCCATATAAATGTGATAAAGTAAACATAGCGTTATACTTACATTTTCCGTAAACCGAACGCTTTTCTTTGTACTTGACGATGGAGTGAACTAGACCTCTTTTACAGCACACAAAGGCTACCATATCCATGGCAACCACCAATAATAAGGCAGCCATAGAAATTACCACCGCCGCCGAGATAGAAAAGTCTAGAAAGGAAAATATTCCATAAGAGCAAATACGGCTTATACAGAATATGACTTTCTCTGGGGAAAGGGATCCAGAATGTCAGTCGGAGGAATAGAGACTAATTACGAAGGGCTGTACAATCTAATGAATATAAAGGAAGGGAATTTGTTTTTAGCTTCCATGCATTTGTTTTCAAATTGCATCTGATCCCACTCACCTGGTCCACCCTATATTGTCTCTGGGCAAGCCCTGAGAGCATAGGTATTACCAGGAAAGTGGTAAAACCTTTCCTGGTATTACATAATTTTAAAATAGTTTTAAACGCTATTTTAGAATTGATCTAAGAATCTTAGAATAAGTATTTTGGAATGTGTCTGGCATGTTGCACCATGTCCCTTAAACGAACTAACTATAACCTAACTTATATGGAGTACCCTTGGCGCGATACTGGGCCCTACCGGTGCAACGACTTCTGTCGTCGACTTCGTTAATAGCCGGGACACTAGAATGTTAGTTAACTTACTCCTTACAGAGTACCTGCTCGATGTCGGGCCTTACCTCGAGGTGAAATTCATTAAACAGGCTTTGAAACAAACTTGTGTTTGCTAGTCGCAAAAATGGTGGAAAATAAGGAGCAGGAAAGTGAACGAATTACGAGGTTGGCGCTCAAAGGGTTACGGGACGGAATCTCTAGTGGTGCGCATTGCTTTCGAAGAAAGTTGTGATTCCCCCATAACCCTTTGCGTTGCGTGCCACGCATCTCCTTCAACCTTTAGCTACTATGTATTGATTTGTCTGCCCCAGGGCTTAGTATTGGGTCCTATACCTTTAGGTGCGTTGCAATGCATGCCACCGTCGGCCTTGTAGGCATCTGCAATCTTGTGTCCGGTCTCAGTGTCTACGCACCAGCACTTGTCCAAGTGGATGGAACACTGGACGCGATGATACGCTCCATTCGGATCACAACGAGGACGGAATTCGAGGCGAAGCCGAGGGTCGGCGCCAAGGACAAGATCCTTATTGCACTGGCTCATTACTAAAGAAAACGACAAAAGTTTGCTCTTTACTTGCCTTAGCCCCTCCCCCTCTGAATGTTCTCCAAATCGAAAGTGCTTGCAGATTAGGTCAGTACATTTGCTTGCGTGCTTTTAAACCCTTATTTTAGGTATGATCGCTTTTAATATTTTGCAATGCTTGGGTGCTTGCCGTGGCAAAAAGGATGCTTTGTTTCCACAGTGCCCCGTGAAACACCGCCAAAATCAACAAACAAGAAACAAAGACAATTATAAGCAAACTAATTCACAGCATCTCCCAGCAGCGCCACCATTACAGGGCGTGTCTCGCCAAATTTATATCACGTTTTAATTTAAAAAAAAAACAAACACTCAAAGCCGATGAAGCAAGACATATGCATCTTAAATACTGTTCGTGCTATTATTTCTCAAAGCAAAATAGCATTAATCTAGGTGGTGGTACGCTCAAAATTACTTGCCACGAACCATTCGCTAGTCTCTGGGCCACTTTGCGTGACCTCGACAAGAGCGGCTGCGGAGGAGACTAACCATTCGCTGGGTCTTTTTCATAGACTCCTATTCCCGAGCACCCTTCCCTCCCATGGGGTAAACTCTTACCTGCTGGTTGTTCTACCAAAGTGATCGTCACGGAATCGAATCCATTTTCATTGCGAACTTTGCAAATGTAGTCCCCGTAGTCACTCTCGCGGTATGGCGTTACGCGCAAAGTAGTCACGCCATGTTTGGTGTTATCAATATGTGTCACGCAATTTTTGCATTCGAGTAACTGCTTTCCTTCTCTCATCCAGATGGCCTGGGGTCGAGGAATACCGTCATAAAAACACTTCAACATAGCCTGCTGACCAGCACTTGTATGAACCGTGGATGCAGTTTTCTGCTTGTTGATTTTTGCCGGCGTGTTCCCAAGGCAACCTTCCAATATCAATAAAAATGAATCGTTAGTCTGTCAGCTGTCATGTTGCATTACAGTAGCTACAGGGACGGTATCCAGTCAATTCGTCCACCAACCGATTTGTATGGACGGATGTGTGGACGAATTGACACAACTTGTGGACGAATTGGTTTGTGGACGAATCGGTTTGTGGACGAATTGACACAACTTGTGGACGAATTGGTTTGTGGACGAATCGGTTTGTGGACGAATTGACTGTAGACCATAAATTTTCAGAAATTCACACCCATTCCCCCAGCATATCTATCAGTTTCATAAAAAAAGTCATCTCTGAATCTTCTTGTTTCAGAATTCTAAAAACTCTCAGGACTAATTATGAGTCGTTTGGCGGCTGCCTGTGTTGCCTTCCTAATGCCATTCAACTCGATCTGTTTTATTTCTGTTATCTCTGCTGGTTTATTCAGGAGGGGGGTTAGCTTCACAAATCTATAACGTGTTATTTTTTAATCACTTCATATCTGATGGGGAGGTAACCGCGAATTCTTGGATTTCTCGATTTTTTTCTCTTGGCTCATTGGCTGTCTTAAATGATTTCTGGACAAATTAATTTGATACACTACTTTGTTATAAGAACGTCCAGCCTGAGATTTCACCAAATTTTAAGAACTTGTTAAGATTATATCGAAGCTGAGATTAGCAAAATGTTGAGTTTTGTTAGTGTGATGCATTCTAAAATGCAGAATCCAATTGCTTTCATAATACACCCTTAAAGGGCGGACAGTGATGTGGGTTAATTCCATATTCTGATTTCTTTCTCTTTTTTTAAAATTCAATATAAACTGACAATCTGAAAAATTCTCCCTTACTACTTTTATCCTTGTATCAAGCGAAATTGAAAATCAGTCAATCCCTGCAATACATACTGTCTGGGATTTTTTTTACTTGAATGCTGACCCTTGTTCTGGGTAGTTACTGTAAGTTGTAAGTACTGTATCATTTACTTACCAACGGCTAGAAGAGATAGAAACATGACACCATGCCATTGAAGATGCATAATTCAATACTTAATTTCATAAACAGATAAACCATAACACATCACGCCGTCTGTCAGTCTTTGGCCAAGCGCAATAAAAAGTTCGTACTCCGACGCACATGTTATTTACCTTATTCCTCGCTGTGTGACGTCATGGCATTCGTTGCTCAATCCTCACGAGCACAAATCTTGACGTCACTCATTATTGCGTAAAAAATTATTAATTCTCACGAATACGCATGACGTCGTCAGTGATTATTACGTAATGGCACATTCCCCTACGCGCGCCCCGGGGGTGAAAATTACGGAGGCCGCTGATGATGCGGAAACTGTGAGAGCATCAGGGCAGCCGCATGTGCTTTTTTTTTTCATTTCATCTCGTTTCCCATCTTTTGTCTCATTTTCTGAGTTTATTTTTCAAACTACAGGTTTGCGTCTTAGTTTGGTGTGTGATCAAATCGTGTGCACGAAATAAACAAAAACAAATCCATCAATAAATAAAGTAAGCAAATAAACCAACAAAGAAATAAGAGAACAAAAAAACAAGCAAATTAATGAATAAATGAAGTTAAAAAAATCTACGTCAAGCTTCAAAATCTACGAATGAAGTCGATAATTGACGATTTTTTATTGAAAATATCTTGGTTACCTTTTGTGTGAGAGCGGGAGCATAAAACGGCGGCGCGATTTGCCTTGGAACAATCTGACCGTGCCCACCCCACCCACCAATACTATATTGTTCGATCCCATGATGCCGTGCGCTTATGCTTTTTCCTAGAATCCATAGAGAAGGCACGCGTTGACTCACTTACGGCTCATTGATGTGGAACTTTACTACTTATATAGGTAAGAAAGATTACTGACAACTTATTAATCACTTAGTTTTTCGTCATGTGTAAACCAGGATCCATTTTATGATATTCTGACAAGCGAGCTAATTTGTTTTTGTATA
This sequence comes from Nematostella vectensis, assembly GCF_932526225.1. NCBI lineage: Eukaryota > Metazoa > Cnidaria > Anthozoa > Actiniaria > Edwardsiidae > Nematostella > Nematostella vectensis. The sequence goes on from NC_064042.1 coordinate 8,612,416, forward strand.
AATGTTGATCGCGATAGTACCCGAGAAGTGACTAAAAAAATTCAACAACTGTTGTTTATCGCCGCTCAAACGGCAAAACGGGGACGAATAGACAATTAAAAGGTATGGTTGGAAAGATAAATATGTATGCTATGATTCTGCGAGGTTTATTTTGCCGTGCGAGTCTGTATTTCGAAAGGATCGGAGGATTTGTTGAGCACTTTGGAATTTGGCGGTTGTCGGAGTTTGCAACCTTGTCTATTTTATATACAGAAGGCGACGGGAAAAATTCACAGCGGCTAAAACAGCTTAAAATGGCAAATAATGGCGGTTTTGAGTAGCAGCAACGTCAAGCTACTGTTTTATTTTCAAATCAGCATGTTTATTTCAACGAGATTTGTTCGCTCATACAAACTCTGTACGCTCATACAAACTCTGTAATAAACCTACACTCGCCTTGAGCCTGGGCTACCTGTGCTGAATGCATACGTGTCAACCTTCGAAAATCTCAAGGCTTGATAATTTTTTGGGGGAAGGGGTGGGGTATATTCATTTTTGGGGGGAAGGGGTGGGTATAGAAAGCTCTCACACGAACAAATCCACTATAGATCTCACGAGGGTGTTAGATAAATTGCGTTACACAAAGGAATTATTGTTACAAATATTTTAATAGTAAATAGGCAAAATGACGATTTTCTATAGAATAATTTTTCGGAAGCGATAAAAATCGCTTAAAGCGGGAGATTCAGTGCTCAATGCGGGAGAGCGAGAGAAGGGGTCCAAAATCTGAATGTTGTAATACTTACATGTAGGGGTGACCGTGACTTCTACTTGTGGCATCTTAACCAAAGCAACAGAAATTACCCTTGGAGAGATCGGTTAAATTTAAAATACTCTCATATTTAGTTGCATAAACGAATAGAGATGAAAGTTGGAAGTGGTTACTTCTAGGAGGTCAGAGGGGGGTGGGGGGAACTGATTGCAGCTGGGAGTGTTAGTTGTATCTTTTGACTTTGTTGCCATCACTGAAAGCAGGGATGGATACAGACTAATGACTCAAATGAAACACTCAAAATTCAAGAACAATGTTTTATAAATTCAAATGGATCCCTATCATGTTTTTAGCTCAGATAGCTCTGGGTTCCATAGGTCCATGTTTTGCAGTTTTACATCACTGCAACTTCAGTACAGGGCTATGATAAATTGACAAATATATTTTGATGTAATAGAATATTGTATAGTTAACAATTATTCGCCGAAGGTGATGTAAATATAGTGGAGGATAGAGGGACTATCCATCGCTATTCGTTGAGCCTGAGGAGAATAATTGTTTTAGTATATACTTGGCGGGGACTGAACAAGACACATTTTGCTGTAATTATTTTATTGAATTTCCAACTTTGTTTACTGATCGCATGAAACGAAGTATCACTTCTGAGAGTTGTTGATGTTCGTGTCTTTTTGAAGATTTTGCTCGCTCTGAACATTGAGGGCACCAAGTCCATTCCATTTTTCCACACAATGCTTTTAACCACCACGAAGACAATTTACGAATTTTGACCAACATTATTTTGTATAGACTAATTTAGTCCCGTTTGACATGTCATTTTAACGAATTTGATCGTAGAAATTAATTCTTTGCTTCGAATCCTACAGACGATAAGGTATATTCACTAAAATACTTCTCTTGATTGTGGATACATTATGAAGGCTTAAACTTTAAGTTTTCCTTTATATAGAGTGAGGATGTGCTTCATTTGTTTATAAAATTCATTTTGGTGGGAAATTGTCATACACAGGGAGTTTGAAGCCGTTTATCTGTAAGGTACAATGAATCTAAATCAAACTTAGCAAAACTGCCGTTTTAATGTGAAGCTCGATAATTTCACATGCTAAAAGCAAGTTTTTTATGGTAATTTCACAAATCGACTCATTATTCCGAGTTTCAGCTGTGAATTCTGTCCCATTATTCCGAGATAGCGAACCAATCAGAGCAGGCATTCTTATGAAGTTCCTGCCAAGTATCTACTAAATGTCTTTAGTCTAATAAACTTGAATACTGAAAGTCTTCTCTAATTAACAGGTTGTCTACAGATTCTTTGTTTTGCACTTCTTTATTGTTTGGAAGTGATAGAAAAATGGTCTAAACGTAGATTGCCGTTTGGTAACCACCAAACACAGGAAAGAGTTCTTCAAAGTGGAGCCAGGGGTCAAGATTCATCTAAAAGAAATGATAACAATGCAAAGTCAACAATCACACAAAGTGCAATTTCAAATGAATGCCCAAAGAAAACATCTCAAACTCTTTCGTCACAGGTGAATAAAGGTAATGGGCCCTCCTTCTCAAGTCCTGGAATCACACATTCTGTATTTGATAGCGACAAGTCGTCACTTTGTGAGGATTCTGATACAGGGATCTCCAAGATGAGCTTGTATCATAGCCAGGAACCTCGTGTTGCGGAAGCAGGCAGTATAAGCTCCCTTTCGTCCTTCTCTAGTGATGTCGTCTCAGCTGAGGAGTCTACAAGAATCCACGATGGTTCATCATATGAGGAAGAGCCAACATCATCAATTTCAGAACAAGAGCAGGACACAAGTGACGACATTTTATCTGTTTCTAGTCATAGCATTACTACAGTTCCACGGTTATCTCCAGATGAATTGAAACTCCTGAGCCGGGTCTGTCACCTTTTGAGAAAACGCAACGAACCATTGCCGATTGGGCATATTGGAAACGATCCCGAACTTCAGGAGCTTATATGGAGAATGCATGACACAACATTTGATTTAGCAGAGCCATTCAAGTGGAAAACGTTTCTTGGCAAGTGCAATGATACTCTGGATTTGAGTCAAAGAACCTTGAAGGGTACACAAGAGTGGTGTGTTTCGCTGAGAGAATGTCATAAAAAACGTTGCCCAAGCACCACTTCTAGATTAACCGATAATTCATTGGCCGCACATACTTCTAAAGATTCAAATATTACAGAGCATGCACCCGTAAAACTTTCAAAAAACCAACTCGACACAAGTCTTAGAAACAGACTTCTGTCGTATTTGCAAACAAATTCTGGAGAGCACGCGCTTAGAGACATAGTGAACCAGAAATCCATTGTGAAAGGCGTGCAGGTAATGAATAGTCTTCTAAAGCCTTCTTCGACCGAATTCAGTTGGGAGGCATTCCTACATAGAAATAAATACATGTTCAAAGTTATTGGAAATTATGATAACATTATGAACTGCAAGGTATCCCTAAGTCCAGAATTCCGGCCTTTAGACAAGCCGAAGGGACAACCACAAGGTTCCAGACCTTCTAACGAGGTACAGTCACAAGATTCAACGGTAATGATTTCAAAAACAAAGTTACGCAAACTCGATGTGAAACTACGGAACCGGCTGTTGGAGTATTTGCAAGAGAGTCCTGGTGGAAATGTACTAAAGTACATTGTAAAATGTAAATGCATCAAAGAAGAAGTACAGGAACTCAACACTCTTCTGAAACCGTATTCTACCCAATTGAATTGGGAAACATTTCTAGAGAGAAATAAGTACATATTTCATGTAAGAGGGAGTGATAGTGACATAATGAGCTGTACAATATCTCTGAAGTCACAGTCGCAGCAAGGGGAGGAACTTTCACAGGGCTTTGCATCAGCAAAGGAGATCTGTCTCTCCCAATACGAGTCTTGCCTTCTACAGAAAGTCCTGTCTTTCTTACATAAGGCCGGAACAGGAGAACATCCTCTCAAAAAAGTGGAGGAATGTAAACCAGTGCGACAAGCTCTCGAGAATTTAAGAGCTGATGTAAGAAAGAGTGGTCGACAGTTTGACTGGGTGACCTTCCTTGCCATCGCTCAGAAAGTGTCCTCAGTAAACGTATCTTGTCTCGAGACAAAAGACGAATCAAAAATAAGACTATCCGCAAAGCCGAAGGACCCGAATGTGGATAACTTACCCACCCAAAGTAAAGTCAATGGCGCACCGAATTCTAAGGTCACTGAATTGTGTGCGGAGGCGCTGAACGCTGCCAATCTCTATTCTTCAGTTGACACGAGTGAGCCAAGCACGATTGATGTCAACGGCACAACAAAATCTGTAGTCGCTGGAAGAACCAGTACTGGGATCACCCACAATGAAATAATTCAGGATTGTGCTGCAAATGTATGTTCTTCATTGCACACGATTCCAAAGGCTGACATCGATGAGTGTGATGATGCAGTAGCCTTTGGTAACATCGTCGGTATGGAGGTCTCGGCGGCTTCGGTTGGCAGAGCTTCAAGTGATGGAAAGATGACTATTCCACCAACAGAGCCTTGGAGTGAAGCTTGGTCATCTTGCAGCATTAGTGACAACAAAGAAACGGCCAAGCTTACTAACATTTATGATGCTACTATCTATGGTACCTCTTCTGGCCAGTTATTACCATGTACCAAGAACACTGGAGAAGCCTGCAATGGCGACGATGGAGAAAGCCCCCAAGACACCTTAGAAGATCGCAATGCAGCTAGAAGCGGAAGTCGATATGAGACAGTCGAGGGCAGTAAAGAGGCGTGTAAGAAACCCTCTTCGCCTGAAGAAACGTGTAAGGAAATCTATTCTTCTAAAGAAATGAGCAAGGAGGCATCGTTACCAGAAGAACTTTTCAAAGAAATATCTTCAACTGAAGAAGGGTGCCAGGAAACCTCTTCAACTAAGGAAGTATTCAAGGAAACCTCTTCAACAGAGGAAGCCTCCAAGGAAACCACTTCAACTGATAAAGTATGCAAGGTAATCTCTTCTAGTGATAAAGTATGCAAGGAAATTTCTCCCCCTCTTCTATGTGCTGTTACACCTACATGTTTACCATGGGGTGAAGTCCACGATGTTAACTCTCCCAAGGAACGCCTTGCTGCCTTACTCTACGATACCTTTGAAGATTCCAATGGTTTTCTGTTGAAAGCACAAACTGTATTTCGTTCGCTGGGTTTGGCTGATGTGCACATTGAGCCACGCACAGTAGCCAATGTTTATTTCTGTATCGTGTGGATCGGCGATTCCCAGATAACTTCAACAGCTGATGAGAGTCTAGAGACCGCCAAGAATAAAGCCCTTACGAAATGTGTGCGTTTTCTCATGGGGATGTACCACTGAACTATTTAGGGACCGCCACTAAACTTAGAAAGGTGTATGAGAAAATGCCAGAAAGTAGAACGCGCAGCTTTGCTAAACATGTGTCGCTCAAATGTAAGGTATTTTTAATAAATCGTATTAGAATTCTCTAGCAAAAATGTTATAGTTGCATGTATAAATTAGTTAAGTGTAGTCCTAGAAAAGTCTTACTTGCTAACAAGATGGACTCCTCAAATATTAAATGTGGAAGAATTTATCCCAACATCAAGACCTTTTGGAACGCAGAGCCCCAATTGTTATTATTATTATTTGAGTTCCTTATGTTATCATGTATTGGCTTTGCTTGAACAGCGTCAGTTAACTTCGGTGACGTTAGGGAGTGTTTATTAAATACACCGAGGGGGGGGGGGGAGGGGAGGGAAGATATTGAGGGCGACTCCGAAAATTTTTAACCCCCAAAGGGGGGTCTCCGAAAAAATAAGGTCCTCTAAGGGAAAAAGAAGGAAAATTTTGGGGTACTATTAGGGGGGAGGCATCGAAAAAAATGTTTACAATGAAAGGGGGGCTCTGAAATTTTAAGGTTTCTTCCCCCCCCCCTCCCCCTCGGTGTGTAGTTAATGAACACTCCCTTATATGTGTGTACTCAAGAACGTGTGCCTTTTTAGATATTGTGCGTTTGGTTGCCTGTCAATACAAAGGCTGGTGCCTAACTTTTTTAAAAGATTAAATTCCTTATATCCAACTTATGTGACGAATGTTTTACTGTGAAACGTGCACTACATTCCGAATACGGGCGCTTTTTTTGCTTAAGGTACGGTAAATCTTTTGTGGCAGCATTTGCAAAATAAGTTCGAAGGCGTCGTTGCGCGTTTTCCTACCGCCGAACCGACTTTTGTCTCTGTGACACTGATGTGTGACTTTCGTTCAACCAATCACTATACCCATATACCCAATAATTGCCAGTATAACCGGTTGGGGCGATATTTTTTTCTAAGAAACCGCTCCAGCGCCCGAATAAATATTCCCGGCACAGCTAGTTCGACTCCACAAATTTGCCTAAGCAGAACCATTTGGGACGATTTTTCATCACAGCAACCGAGGGGTCTAACCTCTTTCCAGCCAGCCAAAAAACGGGCAGCGGAACAAATATTTTTTTTTCGGAACAGATCCGTTTGTGCCCTTTCCTCCTCCATGAGGACAACTTCCTCCTCCATGAGGAGCCAAAGCGAAGAACGAGCTAAAAAAACACAGCAGTGATGAAACTGCAAGCATGAAAAAGCCCGCCAAAAGCGGTGCATAACAGCTTCGCGCTCCATGAGCGATGATGAAGCAGATTCTTCACAAGAGGAAGACTGTGAAGAGATGATCAACAGCATTCTTCACGGAGACCAGCATAAGGAAAGTCAAAATCCTCCGAGGCTGAGGACGAAATCCTGGCTGGCTTAATAGATGAATATGAGACTGAGGACAAAGCGGGCAAAGACGTGCGTTCAGGCCAGTTGGCCAAGCTCGTTGACGACAAACTTCTACAAAACAAAATGAAACACCAGACCAAGCCTAGTAATAACTGCAAAATTCAATAGCCACCAACGTAACCCGCCAATCTGGCGAAGGCTAAGGAGTTAACCAGAAAAAGGGACATGAATTTGTTTAAGGCCCTTGTAAAAAGGCATGCTGTCGTTAATACGGCTAACAGATCTGGCTATGACATCCAAAGTCATTGGAGAAGACCAGAAAACCGCCCAGCAGTTGGGACTCGATGCCTTGTCTCTCCTTGCTTATGCAAACTATGAACTGAATATAGAAAGGGAGCAGCTCATGAAAAATGACATTGGCCGCGACAACGCGCCACTATGCTTCAGTCAAACCCCATTCACAGATTTGCTGTTGGTGATGACAGCTCAAAAGATATGAAAATATGGGATGAAAACAAAATTGGAGCTAGTATCCAAGGCAAGCCTGCTCAGCATCACAATGCTAACAGAGAATTCTCTTCTAACCGGAATCCAAAAAACTTCAAGAGCCAAGCCTCCAAACCCTGGAGTCGCAAAGAGAAGAGGAACATGAGCACAACGCAAAACAGTCTCAACAAGAAACAAACCCAGTAACTGGGGAGGCTCCTCTGGTAAATAAGTGCTGTTGATACCTTCAAAGCTGGCACCATTTATAGCCCAATATATGTCCTGTTGGGAGAAACTTACCTCAGATGTAAGCATACTTGAGGCTGTTGACGGTTTTCGTTTTGAGTTTGACAGCACACCTATGCAAACTAAGACCCCCAAAATAGCATTCTCTCCAACAGAAGAAGCTGTCATAGCATCAGAGATAAAAAACCTTTTGAGTAAAGGTGTTGTACATGTAGTTGCGCATAAAAGAGGCCAATTTATACCCGGACAAAAAAAAGGATGGCTCTCATAGAATGATCCTAGGGACTTGCAATCTGCAGTTCAACTTATTACCCAAAATTGTTGGATGGCTGTGCTAGACCTCAAGGATGCTTATTTTTCTTTCCATGTGACAAGTGAGCCTCGTAAATACCTCAGATTTGAAATTGAAGAAACTTTGTATAAGTATACCTGCTTTGCTAATGGCCTTGCACCAACACCTCGGGTCTTCACGAAACTTATGAAACCAATCTATGCATGCACAAGGGGGGAGGGAGGGGGGGAACGCACCCCCCCCCCCCGCAACGTCCTTTCCGTTCTCAATAGACGTGCTATTTGTAGACAAAACTATAAAGCATAAGCTAGATTACTGTGGTATGTCCTTAATCCATAAGTAAGACTTGTATTTGTAGCCAAAGGCAAAAAAATCCCTTTTTGTTGTTTCACCTACCCCCAGAAAAATTAGGTCCACTTCTTTCTCATTTTGCACCCCCCCCCCCCCCCCCTAAAGAAAAATCCTCGGTACGGGCCTGGGTAACCATTTAGTTGACTATATTGATGACATTTTGCTTAGCAGAAGACCCTGTAACATTGTCTGTGCAGATATCTGACACTTTATCATTACTTCGATCCTTGGGGTTCACAAATTCATGATTCTAAATCAATGACTACTTCTAGTCAAAAGGCCCTTGGGTTTACTTCGGACCCTAAGGCAATGACTGTGTTTATGGTCCAAGAAAGGGCAAAACAAATAGGTTCTTGTTATGTTCTTAATTTTTTGTCAAAGTCGCTTTATCAACAGTAGGATTCATAGTACCGGTGTGACTGAATACGAAGCCATTTTGCTATAGAGATATCCTACTTATTTTAAAGCCCTATAATTTGTTTCATTTTCAATGGAGTAACCCACCAACATATAAGAACCTTTTGAATTTTTATTAGGCTTAGTAGGTTCTTATTTTGGGGTATTAAAATCCAAAATTTCTGCCTTTAGGTTATCACTAGGTTCTTACACGCGGGTTTTTACTGTACCTCGCATTATGACTGGGATGTTTAACAGAAAACTAGGAAAAACTTGGGACCCACAAACAGTGCTAGCATACCTAAATAACTTTCCTCCATTGGAAGAATTATTTTTGAAGCAGCTAACTCTTAAGTTAGTTATGCTCATTGCCCTTGTATCTGCAATACAGACGTTGCAAAACCTGTCCCTAGAAGATATGCAGATTTCCACAGATTCTCCATATCACATCTGTACTCAAACAATAGTGCAAGGAGTGGCTGCAAACACCTCAACCCTTATTACTTAATCGTTATACGTTAGATAAACGTTTATGTGTTGTCGAGCTACTTAGCTCATACTTACCAGAACGGCTGAGCTTAGGAAGGACCTGTATGTACCACCTGATGGCCCTGCCTCACGAGATACTATTTCCAGATGGATCATCAAATTGGTGAAGGCTGCAGGTATAAACATAGATGCCTTTTAACCTCACAGCACAAAAGGAAGTCCACATCAACTGCCAAAGGCAGCTGATACCCCAGTTCAGGAAATTCTGGAGACTGCAGGCTGGAGTTACCAGTCAGTGTTTGCTAAATTTTATATCAAGCCAATCAGAAAAGACAATTCCTTGCAGAGGCAGTACTGACACATACGCATTGAAATTACAAGGCGTTGTTATGATTGTGTATTTTTAACATGCTATTGCCATTCTTGACACGTACTTATACTGATATGTAGGGTCTTGCATCATTAGTCTTGAAAGTCTCACGTTACCTCCGATTGTATGCAAATGCAAGGTAGAATTGGGAAATTAAACGAGACTTACCTGTAAGTCGAAGTTTGATTAAGATTCTTCCGTAGCATTTGCAGGAATGAGGAGGTCACACCCACACATATGCCGCCCCCCCCCCCCCCCCCCCTGGCATACTGGTGACCTCCTATTCCTCTAATCAAAGCCAACAAAAATCGACTTCAAAAACTGAGCTTCCTATTACATGGTTGCTATCTCACGTGACCTCCTCATTCCTGCAAATGCTACGGTAGAATCGGAATATTAATCAAACTTCGACTTACAGGTAAGTCCCGTTTAATTTCCTAATTTTATATGCTACGCTATATAAAAAACTAAGCCGAAAAAATTTCCGTCACTTTTCTCTGCCTTATTGGGGGTTCTGTGTTCAGAGCAGCGGGAAATTCATACAAGTTGGCACGTCTACATGCGTTCAAGTCAAACGAATCAAATATTTTCCAACGCGTTTGGTCTATGGGCATTCAAAAGCACGAATCCTTGTATTGTCGACAGGACATGCTCAACAGGATATCAGAACTGAATCTAACAACAAATGGAAGTTGAAAGTGGTTTAGAATCAGTTTATATTCTATAGCTTGATGTAATAGTTAAGTATTCAATCGGTATTATTATGGCAGTTTTAAAATATCTTTGAAATTATTGTTTGCAAAATGCGTGCGCTTGGTGCCGTGCAAGACTCAAACAAAAATTTACAAAAAGTGTAATCCTGTCAACATTGTGCTTTATTATTATTATTTTGTTGCCTAAACAAACATTAACTGTGATTTGATTGAAAACCATGAAATTCTGGACGCCAATGATGTTTTTGGCTGAGATTTAGAAATACTTTTTGGGTCTTTGTTGAGAGCTCTAACTCACTACTGGGGGAGACCTGTGATTTTCCTGTGAAAAAACTGTGAATGCAACCTATGAAACAACCTTTGGTTTTCACAGGTTTCTCAGTAAGATCTGATCTCAGCCAAAAACTTGTGAAATTCTAAACCTGTGAAAAGCTACCTTAAATAAAACCTGTGAAATCCTAAACCACTGAAAAAACCTGTGAACATACCTGTGAAAAATTCTGTGAAAAAAACCTGTGAAGTAATAGGTCGAAAATTCCTGTGAAAACCCCGTGAAATTGTTGTGTATATTCCTGTGAATAAACCTGTGAAATTGTAGAGGGAAATTCCTGTGAAAAAACCTATGATTTAAAACCATTGAAAAAATAGGTTGACATTTCCTGTGAAATGAAATAGGAAAATTCTAAAGAAAAACCTTTGAAATTATATAGCAAGAAACTCGTAAAAAAACCTGTGACAACGACATTATAGTTGGAAAATTCATGTGAATATTTGTGTGAAATTTTAGTGGTAGATCCCCCATTTTTAAGTCAATCAAGTAGTATTCAGCCAATAAAATGGAAGGATAGATGGCCTGATCATGCTCAGCCAACCAGAAGCGAGGAAAGTCACATGGTACGTTTATGCGGGAATTTGATGTGGACGCTTCACAGCTCAGAATAGTTCATTTTCTGGAAACACAAATATGGCGGCCTAAATGGATTATGACGTCATCATTCAAGCCCCTCGCCTTTTACCACTGGGAAGATATATTTTTCGCTTTAAAAGCTTTTTCCCGTTGATTTTTGCAATTTTATAGCAGACAGTATGTTAGGTCATCTTTCCAAGATATCTCGTGCAAGGCTTCGAAGCGATGGAGTAAAAATATGGAAGATGGTGAGTATTTATTCGAAGGGAATTGGAGCTCTGCAGCGACTTGTTTGACCGATTTCGAATCCAAAAACATGTAGTAATTTGCCAAGATCTCTCTACAATAATTTTTCTGGGCTTAGAAAAAAATATTCTGAGAATAAGGGGTTATGTAGCTTTCTAAATCAGTATGTCTCTATATGGGACGCGACCCCAGTTGCTGGGACGTTTGGTTTCTTTAAACGATATCGTGTTGAGCTCTGCACATCAAGGAAATAAGTATAGGAAACAAGGGCCCTCCCTACACTGTCAAGTGCACTGTCAAACTGCTTCGTTTGATAGCTAGCCTAGCCGTAATTATTGCTATCTTTTTTTTTCCTTTTTTGGCTGATTTCAAAACCAGAAATCTTATACAGCGCTGCCAAAGTTTATTATTAAATAGCTAAATTGAGTAAAAATAAAATAAAATTAGTGTGTGAGGCTGTAGTTTCAGTTGGCTCCTCTGCAATAAGTCCATCATAAATAATAAGCTACTGTACTCTAAACATCAGATTGAAAAGAAACCCCTTCCTCTTTTCTAAATATAGTTGTTACAATTTATTTCAGATATTGACCATGGAAAAGAAGATGAAGATAAGTAAATATATAAGGTGGACAGAGAGATCATTCAATTTTTTCCTTTGTATTCCACTCTTAGTGATAAAAAAATTATACTATTCTTTTTTTGAATATTTGTTTTATTTGTTCAAGCTATGTGTTATTGACTATTGCACTTTTTGAAAGTATGGTTACAAACTGTCCCCCAGTTTTGTAGCACTGTCAAGAAAATAGGGAGGAACCCCTTCGTATTTACAAAGACAATGATTAAAGAACGCTGCTTGGTGGAAAAATGGTATGAGATTATATGACTTTCAGCGTTAATGGAGATTTGCACCCCAGCCTCTGCTATGGCCCTGCCCCTGGACCCCTTGTTGAAAATAGGTTTTCTAGTAATAACATGTTTTCTAGCGAGGGAAGGTTTTTTCTACCTTTAGTATGATCCGAGTATAAACCAAGAGCATGGATGAAGGTTGGTTAAAAAGTTTCTGTGTATTAAATCCCCAGAGCTAACACAGTATTATACTTCTGGGTTTTTTAATTCGCACTACAACATAATATAAGACACAACATATTGTGCATTCAAAAGGTGCAGTGGGCTTTTGAAATGAGAGGGGATCATGATTATTTCACATCACTTTATGTATGGTGCTTGATTGTAAAAATTGTATGATTGGACAAATTGTTTCCACTTTTCTCCCATTTACTCTGACTGAAAATTTTCTACCAGAAAGAATTCAAATCATTAGAATTCTGCTGGAGTAAAATTGTTTAGGAGAAGAATGATAAGCTCATGAAAATGATTTGTTTTCTAGACATATTGCATAATACATATTCTGTAAAAACATTTACAACATAACATGTGTCCACTGCATTTCTTTGGGATTGAACATTTTACCAACACGCTTGTATATTTTGGTGGTGGCAAGTTTCCATCCTTTTTGGGTGTATGACATTTTGAGCTCTGTTGGACCATTCCATAATGTTTATAACTGAATACTGCTTCCCTTCCAACCCCCTCCTGGGAAATTAAGCCTTTCGGCTATCAAGTCATAGCCCATTCATGCTCTAGGGACATTGTCAAATATTTTAATTTAAGAGTTATACAAAAGACGGGCTGGTTGGTACAAGCCAAGCAAAAAAAACTGTGTCTTCTATTTGTTTTATTTGATATTCTGTGTACCACATGCTTTTTGTGTGTAGCAGATGAGATGATTTAAGCGTATACCACTATTAAGTCATTAAAACAAATATGAAATACTGTATGCGTCAAGTAATTTTCTGCAGTGGCTGATCCAGGTGTGGTTCTGTGGTCCAATGGTCCAATCCTTTTTAAGCACATAGCTATTGTAATAGTTTTCATAAATTGAACCACCTTTGAAAAATTCTAGACCCCATTGAGCTTTTAACAGCGCCTGCACAAGGCAATTTGAATACTGAATGTTCATGATCGACCGACAAACTCGGACGGACTGCACTTATAACTTATTGAAACTAAACACAACACACCGTAAGGCATGTACTTATGCATGCATTATGAGCTTCGGAGGACGCAACGAATACCATTTGCAGTACTGAGTAGTCAACTCCAGGGTCAAGAATCCCTGCCTGCTTGTCCACCGTTAAGTGTGCCTTCAAATTCCAGTATAATTACGCTTCCAAGCTGTAATTCAATCCTGATGACCATCATCCTCGCCGTCATCTATTGACTATACCGAATCGGACTTTCCCACCGAACATAGCCATTCGAAATATAAATGTTTACCACATCTTTACGCCCAAAGGCTTTTCTACAAGTCTTTCAAGTTTTGATACGTCTAAAACCCTACCAAAAAGCAGAAAGATATTTTTTTATGCTCTTATTCTCGCCTCTCTATGGCCGCCATGTTTTCTTTACTAGGTCTCGCTAGTGTTATGACGTCATCTTACAATTTGATCTGTTATTGGTTGTTTCAATGTTTTGATGCCTCGAATGTCAAAACAAAAAAAGTGTTTCCAGAAAAGGAAATATTCTGAGCTGCTTCACTCAACGGCCATTCAGCAAGACTAGTGAGACTATCTTAGGATTTACTCAAGAAATAATGCTAAATTACACCTGTTTTCCCTACATTTTCACGCATTGATTATCTTATTTCAAAGTAGCGCGCGCTGAATCCGAATTTATAAAATACTATTTCAGTTTTGATCATGATATGACGGATATCGTTCCTTAGAAGTGTAAATGCAACGAAACACTATTGGAATTTGTTTTTAAACTTCATTTCAATCTCATTATCAGATCATCTGAGATATCAGCGTGTTTGAGCAGCCCGTCTGTGCACGCGCGGGCTTTGAAAACGACCGTCTTCACAAGTTTTGAAATTGTAAAAACCTGTGATTTTTTGCAGCTGCTTTTCTAAACTTTCACAGGTTTTATCACAGGATTTTTTTCACAGTTTTTTTTCACAGGTTTTTTAAATGCTGAAACCTGTGATTTTACCTGTGATTTTCACCTGGGAATTTCTAATGCTTTTCGTAGGATTTTTTACAGGTATTTTCATTGATATTTTCACAGTCATTTTCACAAGCTCTAAACCTGTGAAAACGACCATCTCAAATTAATAAAAACCTGTGGTATTCCTGTGAAAATCACAGGTCTCTCTCCAGTGCGTCTGCGAGTGCTTTCTCTTGCTAAGAAAAATTGTTTAATTGCAGCTTCTCTTTGCCTGATCATTTGAAAGAGGAAACCATTCCCGGTACCCCCTTTTAGGGATTGTCATTCGTGTGGATCTTGAGTTTTCTAGTTCCTCCTTTTCTCCATAAAAGATGCCACACACTTTTTCCTTAGTGTATTAGATGTATTATGTTAACAACTGGACATGAATGTAGTTGAAAAAAGAAGTGCTCGATGGTGGCGTCTTAGGACCGTTATTCAGGAAAACTGAAAACGTGTTTCTATTGCTTAGTGTCCGATATGTCTGAGCGGGTAAAATAGAACGCAAGTGAAAAATGTGTAGATAGCACTCGGATTAATTTGTTTGCAAGCAAGAAATCTGATTCATTGTAACTAAAATAATAAACGCATGTTATTTTGTTTTTGTGCTGCTTGGCTGTGTCGGCTGTAAGCTGGTCCTAGCACACCTTCCTTGTTTCTTGCTTTCTCTTCCGTGTTTAACTGTGTTGTCATCCGTTGCATCTGAACTATATATTGGAGCTATTTTCAATCATAAACCGTAAGTATTTAACCTAGAACCCAACTGCACTCTCAAACAGATCAGTCACCCAATTACCATGTTTTATTATCTGAAGAGGTATTTCTAGCGTCTGAAATAGTATTTCTAGCTATTTTTCGAACGTTAAAATACTGTACGTTTAAGGCTCGCAAAAAAAAAAAACATGTTGGATAACTTAAAGAATGTCGATCACCTACTCCTTTGTTATTGTTTATCATTGAAAAATACAGCGGTTTATTCGCAAGAAAACTTCAAAAAAATCTACGAATGAAGTCTGATTATTATTGACGATAATTGGTGAAAATAACTTATTTACTTGCTTAAATTAGCCGATGGAAATGAATGCTTTGTGTGAGACTCGCCATTGATGAGCGGGAGTATAAAATGGCGGCGTAATAGGCCTTCTTTAAGCTTATTAGTTGTTGTCCGATTTTACGAAATCCATTGCTTACCAAAATAATTTATGTCAAATTAATAATGGGATCCTCCTAGAGCTTATTAGAAAATATTTAAAAATTTTCCAAGTTTCTCTTTTTGTAAAGTGTATTTTTATGCACTTTTCGCTTGACGGCATCAGAACATGTTCAAACGACGAAATATGCCATTTTAACGTGTTTCGGGAAGGGAGCTCGTTGTTTGGCGATGTCCAGTCGTAGTTTATACATATAGTGCAAGAAAATGGTGCATAAAAAGTGGCGGATCGCTCAAACTTATGGAACATTTATGAAATTTGGCACGATGATAGAGAAACTCACACTGAGCAATTCTGGATATGGACCCACCCCCAAAAATGTATACTTACAGTTTTATAGAGATGGAATTAATTTCCCTTAAAACCAATACTTTTCATGTTACGGTCACAAAACTTAACCCAGTGATGGGTATTAACATAAACTACAGTTTAACGAAAAAAATAAACCACGCCCCCTTGATACTTACAGTTTTCAGGGATGGAATAAATTATTTCCTTTAATCAGCATTAAACCCAATACCATTTATTGTACAACTTTCAAACTTCACATAATTGTTATACTCTTTACAAAACTTCATTCGAGATATGGACCCACGCCCAGATGTGAGTACTTACAGTTATACTAGAGATGAGAGGCAAATTGCTTATATAGAGATCCTTTTCAATACCAACTGAGAGCTAAGATTACATATACTAACTCATAATGGTATATTGCAAGATATTCCCAACTGTATAGCCACGCCCCTATTGTACTTACAGTTGTACTAGAGATTGCACGAAGGAGGTATATCGCTTATATAAAGTGCCTTTCAATACGAACTTACAATTATACTAGAGGCAGCATAAGCGTAATATATACCATACATATAGCACGCTAATAATGATAAATGTGCTATCGACAATGAGATAATTGTTATCACTGGCTGTTAATTGGACTTCTCCGGGTACAAGTGTGGTGAATATTTGCGACGTTGAAGAAATGGCAAGGAAGGTGTTGATAGAGTAATCGGAGCACTGCATATTCAAAATGGAGCACTATCAACCTGCCAGTCATAACGGTAGGAAGAGCCACTCCCAGTACAAATCAAATGCAGGAAAAAGGCATAACTTCATTGTAAAAAGTTGGAATACCAAGCATGCATGCTGTATGTGCTAGTTGTAAAAAGACACAGACCTTTTTCGAATACAAAAACGTCTTTTTCTTCGTACGTAGGACGTATTTGTTTCAAGACTATTGAGTAGGAACGTGCATCATCGATTATTTTTTTTATTTTACTTGTTTCATGAACAATTAATTCAGAACTGCATTTGATAATGTCTTCACTCAAACTTTTATTCATGTGACCAGACCTCGTTCTTTTGTGGAAAAGGTAAAACGAGAGCGTGGAATGTCCGGGAGGCGTTTCCAGAGGTCTCATCGGCTTTGACTGCCTTATCGGACCTTCCGAACAAGGAAACAGTTCTGGCAAGCATCGGCACCCTTGAACGCTTTGTTGTCCTCCTCTACTCCAAGATGAGCCAGATCTCCTCAGTGAACGATGTCCGGATGGAAATGATTGCGAGGAAATCCCGCCTATCCCGCGGTTGGAAATCCCGCCTACATTCGCCGCCCTTCTACAGCACTGAAAGAGAGCGGCATACCAGGCTGGCTATTGCCGGGCGCAGTCTCTCGTGGTGCAGCCTGTTATGCCCTATCCATCCTCCGACAATGGCACCTGGCGTCCTCTTTGGAGCCTGCTCCCTCCAAATTCAAACTGTATAAAGCTGGTAAAGTGAGGCTGCCAGCCCGATAAAGGCTGCAAAAGGAGATGCAGGTGCATCAAGACGGGGCTTAAATGCACTGCTCTGTGCGGTGGGGACTGTGAGTGGCAATGCAACAGAGACAGGTAAGAATTGGGTTTTTGAAACTAAAAAACTAAATGGCTTACTGAAACCTTTTTTTTATCAACAGTGCTTCTCCGGTGGACACGGGAACAGATGTTGAGCATGTGGGTTGAACAACCAGCATATTGTCTATTCTTCGTTTATTATTGGTGTCGCGGCGTTCTTAATGATTATCTTAAATGCAACAGTCTCTATTAATTTCAGCTTCCCAGCTTTTTTTAAAAAAAGGTTCAATTTGTTTCATCTCATCTAGAACTGTTAATGACATATGGGCAATGCCCTGCACGTTTTTTGTATTTTGGTGGACCAAACATTTGTGAAACTGTGTTAGTATGTATTTAAACTCCATCTGTACCATCTCTAGAAGGGCTCTAAGTACTATAAGGGCATGGTTATACATTTAACTATATCCTGCAATATACAAATATCGGCGAGTATATTGATTTTTAGCTTGAAATGCGTATTGGAAGGAACTTTGTAAAAGCGACAATATTACTTCATTCCCGTCATCTCTAGTATAACTGTAAATACTATAGGGGCGTGGTAATGCAATTGATTATATCCGGTAATATACCGATATAAGTAAGCATGTGGATTTGTAGCTCATAGCTCGTATTGAAAGGCAAACTATATATGCGAGTGTTTTGTTGTTTGTCCGTCGCTACGACGAGGACCATCGTGTTCAATTTTTTCATTTTCACCGTCATCCTGAGCGGGACTAAGGACGCTTGTGGGTGCGCAGATGGCTAATAAGGCCAATCTGTGCACGGAAAAGCCTGGGGCACTGAGGGCATGGTATTGTTGCAGCTTTGGGATCTTGAGACTTTCTGGCGGCTCTACGCTCCTCTGCGGCAGCTGTCCAATTTGCCTCGCATGCCGCAGCACCGTTGCGAATGACACGGCGCCAACCTTGACGGTTTTGTGCCAGAAGCTCCCACGAGGTGTGATCGATGTTGAATGCTTTCAGCGAGAGTTTTAGGGTGTCTTTAAATCTCTTCTTCTGGCCACCTTTGCAGCGTTTTCCGTGCTGAAGCTCACCAAACAGAAGTTTCTTAGGAAGCCGTTCATCAGGCATACGAGCTACGTGCCCCGCCCAGCGAAGCTGAGACTGTTTCAGGATGGTGTGAATGCTGGGTAGACCTGCACGTGCAAGGACCTCAGTATCCGGGATCTTTTCTTGCCAGCGAACATTGAGAATTTTCCTCAGACAGGTAGTGTGGAAATGGTTAAGCTTCATCGCATGGCGCTTGTAGATAGTCCAGGTTTCAGACCCGTAAAGTAGCGTAGGCAGCACAACGGCACGATACACTTTGATCTTTGTATCTGTTCTTATCCCTCTCCTTTTCCAAACGTTCTTACGAAGCCTTCCAAATGCGGCGCTTGCTATGGCGAGTCTGTTGGTAACTTCGTCATCGAGGACAACGTTTCTGGAGAGAGTACTGCCAAGGTAGGTAAATTTGTCAACAGCATTGAGTTTTTGACCATTGATGATGATGTTAGGTTCAGTGTAGGGCTTTCCAGGCGCTGGCTGATGCATAGCCTCCGTCTTTTTGGTGTTTATTTTGAGGCCGAAGTTATTACAGGCACTAGAAAACAGATCTACGCTGTGTTGCAGGTCTGCTTGAGAGGTAGCATTGAGGGCACAATCGTCAGCGAATAAGAGGTCGTTTACAGTATCAGCCGAGATCTTGGATTTCGCCTGAAGCCTCCTGAGATTGAACACAGAGCCATCGAAACGATACTTGATGCCGATGCCTACCTCATCATCTTTAAAAGCGTCAGTCAGCATGGCTGAGAACATCAGACTGAATAGAGTAGGGGCAAGGACGCATCCTTGCTTAACTCCGTTTGAGACAGGGAAAGAATGAGAGGTTTCTCCGTTGTCCTGGACGCTCGCAAGCATGCCGTCATGTAATTGGCGTACGATGTTTATGAATTTGCTGGGACAGCCAAACTTCGCCATTATTTTCCAGAGGCCCTCTCTACTGACAGTATCAAACGCTTTTGTCAGGTCGACGTAGGTGGAATACAGGTCGACATTTTGTTCTTGACACTTCTCCTGAAGTTGCCTTGCAGCAAATATCATGTCAGTTGTCCCGCGCTCCTTCCGGAAACCACATTGACTTTCAGGTAGGAGGCCTTGCTCAAGATGTACAATGAGACGATTGAGTAAGACTCTGGCCAGAATTTTGCCAGCGATGGACAGCAGGGAGATTCCTCGATGATTATCGCAGATACGGCGGTTTCCTTTGCGTTTGTAGAGATGTATAATGGAGGCATCCTTAAAGTCCTGAGGCACTGCCTCGTGATTCCAGATGAGCTGAAAAAGCTGGTAAAGTTTCTCCGTCAGAGCCGCACCTCCCTCTTTGTAGACTTCCGCTGGTATGGAGTCTGACCCTGGGGCTTTGCCACTGGATAGAAGGTTGACTGCTTTCTGAATTTCCACGAATGTTGGTACAACGTCCATGGTTTCGTCGACAGGAACTTGAGGTAGTCTGTTAATGGCTTCGTCATTTATTGCCGAGGGTCTATTCAGGACACTCTCAAAGTGTTCTGCCCACCTCGCCAGGACTTTATCTTTATCGGAGATCAGTGTTTCCCCATCAGCACTGAGAAGTGGAGACAATGAGCCTGAGGTAGTAGGACCATAGATTTCATTTAAGCTGTTGTAGAAATTTTTCATGTCGTTTCTGTCAGCATAGTCCTGGATCTCATCAGCTTTCCTACTGAGCCAGGTATCTTGCATCTGACGCAGCTTTGCTTGGACGGTGCTTCGTACTTTTCTTAGTGTATCAAGTTTTGAAATTGACGATGGGTCAACGAGATGAGCTTTGTACGCACGACGCTTTTCCTCTAGCAGTTGTTCAATCTCCGTGCTGTTATCATCAAACCAGTCTTTGTGCTTTCTGATTTTTTGCCCGAGGCACTCTAAAGCCGTGTTGTAAACCAATTCACGGAGTCCTGCCCATGCAGTCTCAACGTCCTGGCCATTTAGCAGAGTGGAATCCAAGCGTTGTTTCAGAGTATCAGAAAAGGTGTTTTTAGTCTCACTGACTTTCAGCTTGCTGGTATTCAGACGTTTAGTCTTCTTTACACCCTGAGGCCTTCTCTTTGGTTGGACACGAATATTAAGTTTGGAAACAACAAGACGGTGGTCTGTCCAACAATCAGCGCCACACATGGTCTTTGTGACCCGAACATCCTGTCTGTCTCTTTTACGCACGATGGAATAGTCTATCAGATGCCAGTGCTTTGAGCGGGGGTGCATCCAAGATGTTCTGTTACGGGTGGGAAGTTTGAAGATGGTGTTTGTGATTAGAAGCTCGTGCTCTGCACATGTTTAGAGAAGGAGAAGACCATTGCTGTTGCAATTGCCGACTCCATGATTTCCAATCACTCCTTCCCATATGGAACTGTCGCACCCAACTCTTGCGTTGAAGTCGCCTAGAATAATGAGCTTGTCTGCTTGAGGAACAGTGTTGATGACATTGTTTAGATCTTCGTAAAACTTGTCCTTTATCTCATCCGGGTTGGTCATTGTAGGTGCATAGGCACTAATGATAGTGGCGAACCTTTTATCATTGGAAAGGGGCAGCCTCAATGTCATAAGACGGTCACTTATACCCTTAGGTGGATCAGGTAGCTTGCAAGCAATGGACGACTTAACAGCAAACCCCACTCCTGCTTCTCTTCTCTCTACCGGGCTGCGTCCACTCCAGAAGAAAGTATAGTCTGTACCTCTCTCGCATAACATGCCCTCTCCCGCTAGTCTGGTTTCACTAAGAGCAGCGATGTCAATGTTGTATCTACCAAGTTCGCTTGCGACAAGTGCTGTGCGTCTCTCGGGTCTTTCGGAGCCACCTCTGTCAAGGAGTGTGCGAACGTTCCAGGCTGCAGCGGTTAGTGGTGTGAATCTTGCTTTTAGTTTACTTCCTTTGTTTCGACCGCATAAATAGGGCCCCCTCCAGTCGCGGTAAACTGGATAGGGTAAGGTGGAGCAGGCAATGTTTGGGACACCTTTTCTAGTCCTCTCCTCTTGCCATGGAGGTGAGCAGTGCGTTCCTAAATAGGGCTGCTCAGTCACTCAGACTGCTGCCGAGATCCACTGCTGCTCCAGTCAGTGAATAGCGACCCTATGGCCTGAGCCGCCTATGTGCAGGTTTGCATCTACGACTTCCAGTGTACCCACACCTGTCGCTTCGTTGCGTGCCTGTCGCCACAGGACTTTGGATTAGGGTGATGAAGTGAAAAAAATGATAGATGACTTGCGCTATAAATTTTGATTTAAGTGAAGAAGAGTTGCGCATCGTCGACCTCACTCTCTCGTCTGGAGCCATCATGGACCAGTGGCAGGACAATGTCTAGACGACTGGAAGACAGAACCAGATGCAGTGGATGGCCAAGATAAACCATGGATGACTTCACTTGCCCTTAACACTCCACGGGTGCTTTGTTGCAGCCGCCGTCTTCCCCATAGAACAAGTAGTATCTATCGGGGGGTTTGCCGGTGTCCAGACTTTTTGAGAGCCTTTCCCATGACAGGGTATGGCCGCAAGGCAGCGGAGGTTTGAAATCAGGGTTTTCCTTCCCCTAGGTGGACTGCCGACCAAGGCTGAAGAGCTCCACCTACCCGAGAGGGAATATACCGTCCCTCGCTCGGTCCCTAGGATAACATTTTGTCTAAGACAGGTGCACCACGTGAAGGTAGTTACCCAGGAATTAGGTGACCAGAGCCGTGAGGAATAGTCACCCTATGCACCTATATGCGAGTACCTCTTGCGTGCCATCTATAGTATAATTGTAAGTACAATAGGGGCGTGGCTATACGTTTCGAAATATCTTGCAATATACCATTATAAGTTAGTATATGGATTCTTAGCTCTCAGTGTGAACTCATAATAGCCACGAGGGTCCAGCGCGCTCTCTAACGTAAAGAAAAATTCAGTAGGGGCCTTTTGTTTGCTATTCGTAATTTTAATTTCAGGAACAGCGGGTAAATTTTGCTCTTCTAAAATCGTTGCAGAATGCCACTTAAAATACATTCAAGGCTCACCCCCCCCCAAAAAAAAAAAAAAAAAAACAAAAAAAAACAAAAAAAAAAAAAAAACAAGTTGAATAGTTGTCGTCCGATTTTTCAAAATCCATTTACACATAATTTATGTCCGGGACTTTCTCAATCATCTTTATTTATGCTGTCGAGCCGCACCTAACTCATATTTAATTAATTCACACCACTAGGCTTTTTCATCCAATAAGATTGCTCCTAGTTTCAATAGAGTGCAACCGGGCATTTGATCGGAGTTCGCATCTTCCTGCTACAATCGGAGCTTTTATCTTTCTAAATCTTTTAGTTACTTCAGCCGGTAAGTTTTATTAATACCTTACACTTCCCTGTTAATACAGTACCAATAATTAATAGTTAAGGTATCCATTCTTTCATAGACGATTGTTATAAAGCCCGGCGCACACGGTAAGCAAAACTTCATTCGTGCAATTTGCTCACTGCATCGCGAGGCCAAAAACCGTGTGCGGACGTCGATCGAACGAAATCACGTCTCACGAGCAACTAAGGCAAGATTATCACCTGCTTGAACTGTGAGTTTTTTGAAATTATTTCTTTGCTTTGAATCCTACAGATGATAAGGTATATTCACTAAAATACTTCTCTTGATTGTGGATACATTATGAAGGCTTAAACTTTACGTTTTCCTTCGTATAGAGTGAGGATGTGCTTCATTTGTTTTTAAAATTTATTTTGGTGGGAAATTGTCAAAACACAGGGAGTTTGAAGCCGTTTATCTTTAAGGTACAATAAATCTAAATCAAGCTTAGCAAAAATGCCGTTTTAATGTGAAGCTCGATAATTTCACATGCTAAAAGCAAGTTTTTTTTATGGTAATTTCACAAATCGACTCATTATTCATTATTCACGCGATGATAAGAAGGTCTGGCGGGATGGCTGGTCCATTCGAAGCTCCGCTTGAAATTTTGTTTTTAGCCCTTTTTTTAAGTTCTAAATTGGACTTTGACAGTCCCGAAAACTTTTTAATACACCCAGGACTGATTTATCAACAATATGTAGGCCAAGAAGCATTTTTAACCTCGTTTTCTGGAAGAATAAGAGTAAATGGTCGGCCTGGTTCCGCCATCTTGGATTCTCCTCCAACACGTGCAAGACTACTATGTGGTCTCCTTCTCCTCTGTGGAGACATTAGCCTTAATCCAGGACCAGCTTGGAAATATCCATGTGGCCTATGCAAGAAGCCTGTGAAGTCAAACCAACGTGGTCTTCAATGTGACTCGTGTAACATTTGGAACCATGCGAAATGTATGGACATTAGCATACCATCGTACGAGTCCTTGGCAAATTCGTCCTGCCTATGGCTTTGCCCCAAGTGTGACGCTTCCAATTTCTCTGAGACTCTGTTAAGCGCTTCAACATTGGAGCTCTCAAACTCCTTCAATTTTCTTCCAAGTCAAACTTCGTCCCCAGTTGCTAAAACTACACCAAGAAATTCCTCTACGAGTTCTGTGTTGGAACATGCTCGCAAGAGCTCACGACCACGCCATAAACAAGGCCTGAAGGTATTTAACATCAACTTCCAGAGCCTAAAGAATAAGAACTGTGAATTTCAAGCTTTCCTAGCAACTGAGAGTCCAGATATAGTAATTGGAACTGAGACCTGGTTGAATCCCAGTGTTAAAACCTGTGAATTCTTCCCTTCTAATTACTCAGTATTTCGGAAGGATAGACCGGATGGATATGGGGGAGTTCTATTAGCAGTCAAGGATCTCAGCTGTCATGAGCTTTACGAACTTAACTCAGACTGCGAAACAGTTTGGATTAAAGTCTCTATTAACAGAAGGAAACATGTATATATTGGAGCTTTTTACAACCCTGACAGTTCTTGCGAGGCACTTGATGAGTTAGACCGCTCCCTTTCAAAGCTACAGAGGATGTCTGGAAATTCAGTTATATATCTCGGAGGTGATTTCAACCTTGGAGGAGACATATGCTGGGAAACAAACACCATTGCAAGAGGAAGCCGTCACGTCACAGCTTGCGAGAAGCTACTGGAGATGTGCAGCATTTATAGTTTGGAGCAAGTGGTAGATAAGCCTACCCGTGGTGATAAGATCCTTGACCTGCTCTTTACAACAAATAGCACCCTTGTTGACTCAGTACATGTCAAACCTGCAATGGGAGACCATGGATGTGTGGAGATACAAACCTTAGTTACACCAAAGCTGGCACGCCCGATCAGGAGGAAGATCTTTCTGTATTCAAAAGGGAACTTTGTTGACATGAAAAGGGACCTACTAGAGTTTAGCTCTGTTTATTTCACAAACTTCACTGTTCGATCATTGCAGGAAAACTGGGACATGTTAAAAGGAAAACTTTCTTCTCTTATGGAGGAATATATCCCTGCTAAAATGTCCTCAAGTAGGTACAATCTCCCTTGGTTTACTCACAATCTAAAAAAACTCAAAAGAAAAGTCCAAAGATTGTATAACACCCAGAAACGTACAGGTTTGGAAAGTGACAAAAGGAAATTTAGACAAACTCGGAAAGCCTATAGATATAAGCTAAATAAATCATATGGAGATTATATAAATAATTTGCTAGGGTCCTCTCAAAGAGAACAACCTAAGAAATTTTGGAGATTTGTGAAATCAAAAAGGCAAGATAACATGGGTATTAACCTACTTCATAACCAGCATAATATTGCTGTTTCAAATAGCCTAGACAAAGCAAATGTCCTCAATGGTTATTTTTTCTCTATTTTTACTAAAGAGGACTCTAGTACAGCACCAAGCTTAAATCCAAATTCATCAAGCCCAGAAATGGGTAAAATCATAGTCACCTCAAATGGTGTTCAGAAGCTTTTGAATTCAATTGATTCAAATAAGGCTGGGGGGCCTGATAAATTGCCAACTCGTATTTTAAAGGAATTATCCCAAGAGTTGGCACCCCTATATACACAACTTTTCCAACAGTCCTTAGATCAGGGAAAATTACCCATGGACTGGAAAATTGCCAATGTAGTACCAATTTTTAAAAAAGGCAAAAGATCATCACCAAATAACTATCGACCCGTTTCCCTTACATCTGTTACTTGCAAAATTTTGGAGCATGTAATATGCCACCATGTTTGGCAACATTTGGAGCAGCATGGCATACTTAGCGATTTTCAACATGGTTTCCGTAAAAGGAGGAACTGTGAAACACAATTAATTATAACATGCCATGACTTAGTAAGCGCCATAAATCAAGGGAAACGGGTTGATGCTTTTATCTTAGATTTTTCAAAGGCCTTTGACCGAGTGCCGCATAGACGACTTCTTTACAAATAAAGCTATTATGGCATCAGGGGTAGCTTGCTGACCTGGATGGAAGATTTCCTCACCCAGAGATCACAGTGTGTAACACTAGAGGGTGCAACATCCAGTCAATGCTCTGTTACCTCTGGTGTACCACAAGGAACAGTTTTAGGACCACTTTTGTTCCTGCTTTTTGTAAATGATCTCCCTCTAAATATCTCGTCAACTATTAGGCTTTTTGCAGATGACTGCCTTTTATATCGCACTATTGATGGCTCAAATGACAGCCTAGCTTTACAAAACGATCTTGATGCTCTAAATAGATGGGAGAGGGATTGGCAAATGGCCTTTAATGTGGAGAAATGCCACACTATGTGCTTCTCCACAAGCAGAGCGAAAATTCCAGACCATCCCTATATACTTAACAACAGGATTCTAGAGAGGGTTTACCATCACTCCTATCTAGGAGTACTACTCTCAGGGGATTTAAAATGGGATAAACACATCGCACAAATTACATCTAGTGCAAATCAGACCCTTGCGGTCATTAGAAGAAATTTTAGAACAGCCTCGGTAGACTGCAAGTCTAAACTCTATTGCAGTCTAGTTAGACCGAAGCTTGAATACGCAAATTCTGCCTGGTACCCGCATCTCCAAAAGGATAAACACCGCCTTGATATGGTGCAGAGGACTGCAGCCAGAGTTTGCTATAATAATTATTTGAGGGAGCCAGGGGTCGTAACAAACATGCTAAGAGAGCTGGAGTGGCCATCCCTTGAGGGCAGACGGACTCTCTCTCGAATGTCCATGTTCCATCAGGTTGTTTATGGAACTGTGGACATTGAGAGAGAGCCCTTCTTGGTTCCGATGGACCGGCCTTCAAGGAATGGCAACTCCAAGCGCTTCCATATAACACATTCCAAGTGCAACCAGCATGCAAATAGCTTTTTCCCGTGGTCTATAAAATTTTGGAACAATTTACCAGGTTCAATTACCGACATAAAAGAAAAGGGCAAATTCAAAGAGAAGCTTCAGCAGCATTTAATTGATAATGGCCAGTGGTTCTAGTATTCAAGTTATAAATTAATTAAGCTAAATTATTTAATTGAATTACTTTATTGGAAATTATTTTATAAATTTATTTTACAAATTATGAATATATTGTACTGTATAAGTTATGTAAATTATTCCAGATCTGTATATTTTTACCTTGTATTTATTTATACTGATGTGATACCGACATGGTTTTATTAGTTAATAAAGTAGATGTAGAGTTTCAGCGGTGAATACTGTCCCATTATTCCGAGATAGCGGACCAATCAGAGCAGGCATTCTTATGAAGTTCCCGCCAAGTATCTACTAAATGTCTTTAGTCTAATAAACTTGAATACTAAAAGTCTTCTCTAATCAACAGGTTGTCTACAGATTCTTTGTTTTGCACTTCTTTATTGCTTGGAAGTGATAGAAAACTGGTCTAAACGTAGATTGCAGTTTGGTAACCACCAAACACAGGAAAGAGTTCTTCAAAGTGGAGCCATGGGGCAAGATTCATCTAAAAAAAAAAAAAAAAAAAAGGAAAGTCAACAATCACACAAAGTGGCCCCAGAGCACCAAATATGGGTGAACATGGCAGTAATATTGAAGAAAGATTTGCAAAACAAGCATCACATGGTGTGAAAAGCATTCATCTGAGGAGTAATAGAGAAGAAGACAATATTGGCAGAAATATGGCAGAGGAAAAACCTTCTATGTTTGCAACCATGGCACAAAGCATTGGTGAGGTGAACACCAACATTAAACCTAGCTCATCTGAGGAATTATCCTGCCATATATCCAGCAATGGGCCAATCACAAGAGGGGAAGACACCAATATTAAACCAAGCATGGCAGAGGATGTATCCTGTCATATATCCAGCAATGGGCCAAGCACAAGTGGAGAAGACACCAATATTAAACCAAGCTTGGCAGAGGAGGTATCCTTTCATATATCCAGCAATGGGCCAATCACAAGAGGGGAAGACACCAATATTAAACCAAGCATGGCAGAGGAGGTATCCTTTCATATATCCAGCAATGGGCCAAGCACAAGCGGGGAAGACACCAATATTAAACCAAGCATGGCAGAGGAGGTATCCTGTCATATATCCAGCAATGGGCCAAGCATAAGCGGAGAAGACACCAATAATAAACCAAGCATGGCAGAGGAGGTATCCTGTCATATATCCAGCAATGGGCCAAGCATAAGCAGAGAAGACACCGATATTAAACCAAGCATGGCAGAGGAGGTATCCTGTCATATATCCAGCAATGGGCCAAGCACAAGTGGAGAAGACACCAATATTGGAAAACCAAGCATTGAATTAAAGACAACATTGCATGAGACTACCAACATTTTTCCAAAAATGATTAAGAAAGAAGCAGATATTGGACCAGAAAATAAGAAGGAGGATGAAACCCAAGATGTTTCTTATAACATGCATAGCTGCATTGATCCTTGCCTGATGGACATGAAGACTAATAATCACACTGACAATGCTCACCAGTTCAAGAGACAACATCCCCAAATCACATACTCTCAATCAGAGTTGATGGATCTTAGAAATAATTCCTCTTCACTCACAGATTTCCACATATTTTGTCTGCATAGATGGCTTCCAGGTAGGTTTTTTTGCATTTTCTTCGCCTGAAATTCTAAAAATTCTTGTACCTTTTTGTTTTCATTGTGTGTCATTTGTATTTTTTTAAAGTGGTTGGGATCTTGAAATGGGATAAAATGACACATCAAATTCATCTGTTATTTTCATGGTTATTACAAATTACAAAATCCTAATTAAGAAAAAGTGTTTGATCAATCATAGTTCATATAGATCATATATTATATAGGCCTGAATTCCTATTATTATTTGCTATTAAACCCCTCACTCTCCATTCCCAGCGCTTCCTATCCCTCCTTTCCCGGGAAACACTAAAAAAAATAAATTATTTGCATATAAAAAAAGCTGTGCGAGGTACAAAGCACATGGAACCTTTTGTTTAAGTTAAAGATTAACGACGTTAAATTCTACACTTATTCTTTTTCCCTACCAAAAACTGGTACTTGACTTATCCTCGGGGAGCCAGGATGTCACGGAGATTGGGCTTAACGGGGAGCGTGCGAGAAAGAAAGAGGAGAAAAAGACGTCTTTCACACTCCTCTTTCTCTCTCGCGCGCTCCCTGTGTGCCCGATCTCCGCGACGCCATGGGTTCCCGAGGATGATACTTGACTTTGTCAAATGTTGCCTAAAGAAGTCTTCATATAAAAAGAAAATTTGGCAAAGTCAGTTACTAGAGTGAATAACCATATTCATACATGACTTTTTGGGTATTTTGGTTGATTCCCTTATTAAGTACACTATTTGCTTGATTGCTTTAGCTAAATGCTTCATTTTTTACCACAGAGGGCTAATACAAAATGGTTTCTTTTACAGCAAATTTATTAAAGCCGGAAGCTGTTAAAGATGCTAAAAAACAGACACCTGATCTTGAGTTCAAAAAATGGACAAAAGGTAACATGTACTTCCCCTTGTCGATTTAGTCACATGTGACCTGCCTACAACATGGCTTAGTCCTGAGTTTCACACTACGAATTTTGTAGTCAAGCATCGTAGTGCAGTCTGTGACTCAAGTTGTAGAGGTATCGCGGGCAAGTCGCATACGACTAAATCATGCTGTCTAAATCAGCTTTAATGTAGACGAAGTTAGTTTTCAAGAAGAACGGCGTTTGTCCAAGGCCTTAGTGTTTTATATAAAAAAAGAAAGGTGCACGGCTTATTCAGGACTCTTTGTTTGTTTAACAAGAAAGCCTGTATCAAAAAGAGTCTGGCACAAAATTTTGAATTTATTTTTTTTGAATTTATAAAACAACCTGTTTAATTATTTAATACATCACAGATAAGTCACTCGGCTTGTAAAAAGTATATATTCATCAAACACAATTATTGTGTTTTCACTTTAAAGTATCCTTTTCAGCCACACCTTATTTACTGTTTCTTATCCAAAATATTTAAAGAAATTTCGAGATATCCATCTGAAAGGAAAGTTGAATATGTTCGATCGAAAATATAGCCTTGCTTCCTTTTCCAAGCTGATATTTGTCTACTGTCCTCGTTCACAATAATGTGTTCTTCTTTTACAGGTATTTTAGATCATGCAGGAACAGTTTCGGCAATTAGTGAAGTCATAGAACCCCTGAAACGAAATTTGACTGAGTTGTTCAAAGCGCAGGACTACCAAGCCCAGCCTCTTGATCATCTTACAAGACGTTATTACTCCATGTTAAAAGTTATAGATCCTGTTCGTTGTCATGATGAGGGTGGCGAAGGAGTTCTTAAGTCGTTCATTCAAACCTATTTAGATACTTTTGTGGTGTACTCTATCGATGCCAAAACCTATTGTAGAATGACTGAGAGGCAGCATGATGTCGGTCAAGGTGACGAGTCTGTTCAGAGAAAACAGGATGTAGTGATCGACCAATTGCGCCAAAAAAACTGTAAAGCTCTAAATCCAGAATTGAAGGATATCAGTGATACTCCAGCGTTGCCTCACGGGTATGAGTATCGCCTATCTTCTGTCAATTCAGAAGAACTTTGTCATCTCAAGGAGCAGCTCAAAGAAAAAGTTTGCGATTATCTGGAGCCACGGTCTCAGCCAGTTTTCGTTTCTACTTTGTGCCACCTGCCAGAATTTGGCCCTCTTAAAGAAATAATAGGAATGGTTAGTGGAAAGCGCTTCAAGTTTGGGAAATATCTTGTTGACGAATGCAATGATGTATTTCAATTCACCCGGATCAATGGGACTCTACACACGGTGTCGTTGAGAAAAAAAATAAGCTCGAGTAAGGCAAATCGGCCGTCGGATGTCATGGAACAATATTCACTTCACAGTCCTGACAGAGAAGAAGAGAATACCCATGCCACTGATCCCTCACAGATGAACATAGAAGACAACTCATCTGACTCAAGTCACCTCGTGTCATCGAGTGATGTAGAATCTGAAAAAGAAAACTCTGGGATGGGCAGTCAAACTCCTGTGTCAGGAAAAGACATTATAGAAAGCCTCTTTTCACCGTCTAGCGATGTCCGAACAACTTTGGAACAGGATCAACAGAACGTGATTCATACGGTTTCAAGCCTTGTGGCATCAACTGAATGTTTGACTGGGGAAATCTTGGTTTCTTCGAAACAAGGTCGTACTACTGGTGATGGCATTTCATCTAACTCTAGTGAAAATATTGCTGCAGACCAACAATTATTTGATGAATTGAACTTGTTAAGAAAGGCATGCGAGGTACTCAAGAGACACGGTGGCCCATTACCAATTGGGCATCTTTCAAGCGATTCACAAGTTCACAATTTAATAAAAAGAATACATAACATCTCAAACAAACCCTTCAATTGGCTTAGTTTTCTAAAACGATGCAGTGATACTCTCGATTTGACTATGGACACAAGAAAGCAGTGGTGTGTTTCTTTGAAGGTTTTTGAGAATTGTCAACCGTCAAACAACGTCAGCGAACACCAACAAACTTCAAATAGCTCAAACAATTGCCTCCAAAATGGCACCGAAAGCCCTTCATCAGTTGCCATCGAGAAGGAGTCTTCGTCGTTAAGTACAGGGATTTGTGTTGATGAACAGCTAAAGAAAGAGCTGATCGAGCTATTAACACTTGGAAAGCAATCGAAGTGTGGCGTAAAAGAAGCTAGTCAATTGCCCAACGTGAAGGAACTCCTCCTTCTTTTCAACTCTGAGCTGTTCAGTATTGCAGGCTCATCGGCCGTTTTACTCAGCTTTCTTTCCTCAAACGAAGATGTGTTCAAGTTGGATCTCGAAAACCCCGGGCAAGTCTTGTTTCGGCTGCAAGGGGTAGGTGATTCAAGACTAAACACTAAAAAACACGTGGAAGATGCTGGAGATATATCTGTTCCGTGTGACAAGCAGGAAAGCTTAGCTAAAGTTCACTTTCAAGGGAAAGATGAAATAAAAAGTCAAGCTTTCTCTCTTAGTCCCAAGAAAACCCCAGTTTCCTCAAAAAGGGATGAGCTTCACGATTTAAAAGTGAAGCTAAGACACAAGCTTTATGAACTTCTGAAGACACAAACGGAGCCTATTGGCGTTGGGTCGTTTTGTGAACAGCCCAGTTTACAAATTCTCAAAGAAAGCATTAAAAAAGCCTTGGAATCTGATGGCAAGAAGTTCAAGTTCGGTCGATTTCTTGTTGAGAATTATAGTGACGTCCTTTGTTTTACCTGGAAGACCAATTCTCTGCACACTATAGCGTTGAAGAAAAATGCAATTTCAAATGAATGCCCAAAGAAAACGTCTCAAACTCTTTCGTCACAGGTGAATAAAGGTAATGGGCCCTCCTTCTCAAGTCCTGGAATCACACATTCTGTATTTGATAGCGACAAGTCGTCACTTTGTGAGGATTCTGATACAGGGATCTCCAAGATGAGCTTGTATCATAGCCAGGAACCTCGTGTTGCGGAAGCAGGCAGTATAAGCTCCCTTTCGTCCTTCTCTAGTGATGTCGTCTCAGCTGAGGAGTCTACAAGAATCCACGATGGTTCATCATATGAGGAAGAGCCAACATCATCCATTTCAGAACAAGAGCAGGACACAAGTGACGACATTTCATCTGTTTCTAGTCATAGCATTACTACAGTTCCACGGTTATCTCCAGATGAATTGAAACTCCTGAGCCGGGTCTGTCACCTTTTGAGAAAACGCAACGAACCATTGCCGATTGGGCATATTGGAAACGATCCCGAACTTCAGGAGCTTATATGCAAAATTCATGTCACAACATTTGATTCAGCAGAGCCATTCAAGTGGAAAACGTTCCTTGGCAAGTGCAATGATACTCTGGATTTGAGTCAAAGAACCTTGAAGGGTACACAAGAGTGGTGTGTTTCGCTGAAAGAATGTCATAAAAAACGTTGCCCAAGCACCACTTCTAGATTAACCGATAATTCATTGGACGCACATACTTCTAAAGATTCAAATATTACAGAGCATGCACCCGTAAAACTTTCAAAAAACCAACTGCGAAAACTCGACTCAAGTCTTAGAAACAGACTTCTGTCGTATTTGCAAACAAATTCTGGAGAGCACGCGCTTAGAGACATAGTGAACCAGAAATGCATTCTGAAAGGCGTGCAGGTAATGAATAGTCTTCTAAAGCCTTCTTCGACCGAATTCAGTTGGGAGGCATTCCTACATAGAAATAAATACATGTTCAAAGTTATTGGAAATTATGATAACATTATGAACTGCAAGGTATCCCTAAGTCCAGAATTCCGGCCTTTAGACAAGCCGAAGGGACAACCACAAGGTTCCAGACCTTCTAACGAGGTACAGTCAAAAGATTCAACGGTAATGATTTCAAAAACAAAGTTACGCAAACTCGATGTGAAACTACGGAACCGGCTGTTGGAGTATTTGCAAGAGAGTCCTGGTGGAAATGTACTAAAGTACATTGTAAAATGTAAATGCATCAAAGAAGAAGTACAGGAACTCAACACTCTTCTCAAACCGTATTCTACCCAATTGAATTGGGAAACATTTCTAGAGAGAAATAAGTACATATTTCATGTAAGAGGGAGTGATAGTGACATAATGAGCTGTACAATATCTCTGAAGTCACAGTCGCAGCAAAGGGAGGAACTTTCACAGGGCTTTGCATCAGCAAAGGAGATCTGTCTCTCCCAATACGAGTCTTGCCTTCTACAGAAAGTCCTGTCTTTCTTACATAAGGCCGGAACAGGAGAACATCCTCTCAAAAAAGTGGAGGAATGTAAACCAGTGCGACAAGCTCTCGAGAATTTAAGAGCTGATCTAAGAAAAAGTGGTCGACAGTTTGACTGGGTGACCTTCCTTGCCATCGCTCGGAAAGTGTCCTCAGTAAACGTATCTTGTCTCGAGACAAAAGACGAATTAAAAATAAGACTCTCCGCAAAGCCGAAGGACCCGAATGTGGATAACTTACCCACCCAAAGTAAAGTCAATGGCGCACCGAATTCTAAGGTCACTGAATTGTGTGCGGAGGCGCTGAACGCTGCCAATCTCTATTCTTCAGTTGACACGAGTGAGCCAAGCACGATTGATGTCAACGGCACAACAAAATCTGTAGTCGCTGGAAGAACAAGTACTGGGATCATCCACAATGAAATAATTCAGGATTGTCCTGCAAATGTATGTTCTTCATTGCACAGGATTCCAAAGGCTAACATCGATGAGTGTGATGATGCAGTAGCCTTTGGTAACATCGTTGGGATGGAGGTCTTGGCGGCTTCGGTTGGCAGAGCTTCAAGTGATGGAAAGATGACTATTCCACCAACAGAGCCTTGGAGTGAAGCTTGGTCATCTTGCAGCATTAGTGAAAACAAAGAAACGGCCAAGCTTACTAACAATTATGATGCTACTATCTATGGTACCTCTTCTGGCCAGTTATTACCATGTACCAAGAACAATGGAGAAGCCTGCAATGGCGACGATGGAGAAAGCCCCCAAGACACCTTAGAAGATCGCAATGCAGCTAGAAGCGGAAGTCGATATGAGACAGTCGAGGGCAGTAAAAGAGCGTGTAAGAAACCCTCTTCGCCTGAAGAAACGTGTAAGGAAATCTATTCTCCTAAAGAAATGAGCAAGGAGGCATCGTTACCAGAAGAACTTTTCAAAGAAATATCTTCAACTGAAAAAGGGTGTCAGGAAACCTCTTCAACTAAGGAAGTATTCAAGGAAACCTCTTCAACAGAGGAAGCCTCCAAGGAAACCACTTCAACTGATAAAGTATGCAAGGTAATCTCTTCTAGTGATAAAGTATGCAAGGAAATTTCTCCCCCTCTTCTATGTGCTGTTACACCTACAAGTTTACCATGGGGTGAAGTCCACCATGTTAACTCTCCCAAGGAACGCCTTGCTGCCTTACTCTACGATACCTTTGAAGATTCCAATGGTTTTCTGTTGAAAGCACAAACTGTATTTCGTTCGCTGGGTTTGGCTGATGTGCACATTGAGCCACGCACAGTAGCCAATGTTTATTTCTGTATCGTGTGGATCGGCGATTCCCAGATAACTTCAACAGCTGATGAGAGTCTAGAGACCGCCAAGAATAAAGCCCTTACGAAATGTGTGCGTTTTCTCATGGGGATGTACCACTGAACTATTTAGGGACCGCCACTAAACTTAGAAAGGTGTATGAGAAAATGCCAGAAAGTAGAACGCGCAGCTTTGCTAAACATGTGTCGCTCAAATGTAAGGTATTTTTAATAAATCGTATTAGAATTCTCTAGCAAAAATGTTATAGTTGCATGTATAAATTAGTTAAGTGTAGTCCTAGAAAAGTCTTACTTGCTAACAAGATGGACTCCTCAAATATTAAATGTGGAAGAATTTATCCCAACATCAAGACCTTTTGGAACGCAGAGCCCCAATTGTTATTATTATTTGAGTTCCTCACGTTATCATGTATTGGCTTTGCTTGAACAGCGTCTGTTAACTTCGGTGACGTTAGGGAGTGTTTATTAAATACACCGAGGGGGGGAGGGAAGGAAGATATTGAGGGGGGGGGGGGGGTTCCGAAAATGTTTAACCACCAAAACGGGGTCTCCGAAAATAAAGGTCCTCTAAGGGAAAAAGAAGGAAAATTTGGGGGTTCTATAAAGGGGGGGGGGGGAGAACACCGAAATGAAAGGGGGGCTCTGCAATTGGTGTAATTAATGAACACTCCCTTATACTCCCTTATATGTGTGTACTCAAGAACGTGTGCCTTTTTTGATATTGTGCGTTTGGTTGTCTGTCAATACAAGGGCTGGTGCCTAACTTTTTTTAAAGGATTAAATACCTTATATCCAACTTATGTGACGAATGTTTTACTGTGAAACGTGCACTACATTATTCCGAATACGGGCGCTTTTGTTGCTAAAAGTACGTTAAATCTTTTGTGGCAGCATTTGCAAAATAAGTTCGAAGGCGTCGTTGCGCGTTTTCCTACCGCCGAACCGACTTTTGTCTCTGTGACACTGATGTGTGACTTTCGTTCAACCAATCACAAACGCTAATGCAACTGCTTGAGTACTGGGCCATTGGCTGCCCAGTCCCAGGCCCCCGCGCGCCATGTTCTATGTGCTGCTGTCGCTAACAAAACCTGAAGCCCTTGGACGATTCCTCATATTGGGAAATACTGCGAGGGAGACTACCTATTACTGGGCCAATGCTCGCGAAATGTGTGACGTGCGCGCATTGGTTTTTATTTCTTGCTCGAACGGTCATCGTGAAAACCAGTGCACGTTGTTTTATTTATTTTTTTTCCTAATTATTTCTTACTAAACCTGTTAAAGCTGCAAGCACACAGAGAAATCAGACTGTAAGTGGACCTTTTTGCCTGTGCTGCTTGCTTACAATAGATTTGTTAAGAAAAAAAAATCCGTAGCCGTAGATTCACCGGACAGAGGTTTGATAGAAAAAGAGAATAGAAGTAAAACAAGAAAAAGATATCATGTCTAGATGAAACACAGGTAGACCACGCTAGCTGGGGCCTGCCACTGAAGTAACGCAATCCACCGACTTGAACGCTATTTGTCCAGTGTTTGTCATCGCTCCGTCAGCAAGCATCAGCAGATAGCTAGGGATCCTGAAATTCTTCGTTGATTCCTTTTGGGATGTCTACAGATGTCTAACCAAAGATTACTTTTTAATAGTATAAGCTTTTCGCTTTGTGAATTTCGCTATTTTGTTTCCCACGTTATAATTTTTGTACAGGACGCGAATTTCTTAGTTTCAGCGTCTAATCAAATGGACGCTACTAATTTTAATAGCAGTTTAAATGAGGTCAAGTTACGCGTTGCTTTCGGTAACTTGTCCGAACCGAATTACCGCCAATGCGGCAATGAACTTTTTTCCGATAAATTTCTTAATATTTTTTTTTCCTTTCAGCAGAAAATCTATTTATGGATGCTGATGAAAATAGTAGTAATATATTCCCGTCGCGGTATTATAACAATTATTCTCACTTAGGTTTTGTAAACTTTGTTTGCCTCAAAATCCGATAATGGGGGATGAAAAAATAAGCAAAAACACAGCTTTTGTGACTTTTAGCCCTAGCGAATTCTAATTTGGGTACATTAGCCGCTAGAATCTTGTATCGGGGTATGTCTGGGGTTGCTCTAATTGAGATTTAATTCAAGCGTGTGTCGTAAGCTCTAGCGTGGCGCCCCCGATGTGACTTGTCACGCTTGAGGACCCCGAGGCAATCTTTTAGCGTCGTCGCCGAAATTGTACACACAACGAGCGAAGGTCAGTTGACTCGGTTTTAAAAAGCCCAGCCCACTTGCCGCTTTGCCATTTGGCGGGCTTAGAATTGTCAACTCTACTGGCACTATCTTCAGTGAATAACATCTTATGTACGCTTTCAGAGTCATAATTCAGTTCTACCTTTAGTATAAGCCGTTAGACGAGTTCGCGTCCCAAGCGTACGACGCCGTCAATTGAACAGTCAAGGATTTTTACTACAAACGGAAATATTTTACTACGAAGTTGTACTATTTGACAGAAGACTAACTGCGGGAATTCCGAGCGGGAAAGAGGGGAGAAGTTCGGTTAAAGTATTTCGTCGTATTGTCGTGGATAGAACTGGGAAGTAAGTGTTATTTTGGAATCGTTTGTTGGCGTTAATTTCTTTGAGCAATTGAGCGAGAACTTAAAAGTTATAATGGAACGAGGGAATTCTCGGAATGGCGTCCAACGAAATTTATTTGGAACTGCGCCGGCCGATCACAGCAAAACACAGGACGACTTGAAGCGAGAGATGGAACAGTTATCCAAGGAAAAAGCTAAAAAATGGAATTTTGATTTCGAAAATTTAAAACCGCTACCGCCGGGACGTTACAAATGGGAGAGAGTGGGAAAACGTCTGCAAACGAGAGAATCACCTCCACTGGACAAGACAACAACCGAAACAAGCTGCTCTAGAACTTCGGAAATCGTTCCTTCGAGGAAGCGACCTTATAATTTACGGACGCGGGACGTTAGTGCGAGAGGGACTTGTTTGCGTCCGATCGAACCCCCAAGCAGTCCTCGTAGTAAGCGATGGGTCGAACCATTCCAAACTTACAAACCGGACCCTAAAACAGGTGACAAGTTGAGTTTACAAAAGAATTTACTCGACCCAAGTTGATGCCAAATTGAGTAGCATAAACATGCTACAATCTGGTAGAATTTTGCGGTGAACAGGAGCTTAACCGGGATAGAAATCACACAAGCCCTTCATCAACTAGTAAATGTAGTCCACAAGGCATATATCAGACCACAAAATTCAAATTTAACATGTAAATAATTACTATAGTTGACTGGATATGCCAACTAATATCGAGAAAAGTAATTTAATTAGGAAATATCCATAAATAAAGGCTGAAATCCTGGAATTTAAGCCCCGATATGCCATTTAGCATGTTGGCATCCACCGCAAAAGAAACGGCAGCGAACAAGTTCGTTTGCTGAAACCTCTCATTTCTCTAATGTAAAGCAAACGTTATGACTGTTAAGCTTAGATCAATACATATGTAATCATGCTCATATCAGAAGAATTATGACAAATTTTATTGCCTTTGATCTTTATATTGACTGAAGTATCTTGCCAAACTAGCGGGAGGATTTGAATGATGAAATTTGAATTTTTACGCACGGCGTCGGAATTCACGGTCTACTGACCCCAGGATTCGTTAGTAGTTATTTTGTGCTTCTAGTAAACAATAACAAAAAAGCCGTAAATCAGAATGTAGTGACCAAACTACCATGCAATAGACTGAGCAAGTTCATAATATTCCGCAATTTGTAGAGGAATCGAATAGACACTCTTTGGAGTCATTCAAAAGAAATTTTACTACACAATTATTAGAACTGTTAATCGCGGGAATTCGATATTTTTTTCGTCCTCTGGAAAAACAATTATGTCTTTTACAAAGTCACACTAGGAGAATTGTTTTGGGATAGATTTTAATCAAGAAAGTCGGTGGGAGAAGACTAATGGTTTTTCCATCTGTGGTTCACTAGCCGTCTTGTATATGGCATATGTGCTGTGTTTGATATCGATACTGGAGTCATAGTGAGCCGGGTAATCAGCTTAAACTGCCTATTGTGTGTCTGATTAGCCAACCAATACCCGACCCACTTTGACCTGAAAATTAAAAAAAAACTGCTAGAGATTTTGAGTGAAATATTAAGCAAATTAAAGATCAGTTGTTTTTAAAATCCAACATTACGGCAATCCCTCTTTCAAGGAACTTTGTTGGAATTTTTGAGAGGGGTCCGCTCTGCTTTATTTTCATTCAGTGATCCGTCTCTTTGTCATAACGACAAATTGATAGCCACTATAGACAAGTGTAGTTCATCAAATTGTTCGGGTTGAATAAGTTAATTGCGTCAACCGTACGTTAAAAGCACATTTAAATAGTATTTTCTGTTTTGTAAAAAAAAAAAAAAGGTTGATTCTGTGTTTTTATATAAAATATATTATGCATTGAGAGAAATATAAAAACGCTAATACAGTAACATATATACTATATTCTTAAATAATAAACATAAAATTTACCTATGGACGAAGAAAATCAATTTATACAGTTATACCATGCAATGTAAAAATAATTTTCCTTGACCCTCTACAGTCAGACGAAAATTTTATATCGAAATATATATATATATATATATATATTACCATTAAAACGACAGTATTATCCTTTGATACTAAAGTTCTGATCACAAATCTGTACTTTACATGATTTGCACAGGTGTAGGCTTGTAATCAGAATTACATTTTTGGGGGTTTTAACAACAGTATTTAATGAGTATTTTTCGGTTAGAGTTACTTTTTTCGTTGTGGCAACCGTCGTTGCTTCCTGACTTGCTAGCGTCGCTCAGCCTTTAGGCTGAAACATGTCCAGACCTCTGGCAGCAAGACGCGCTTTTCTTGGCGTCCTTCCTAAATTTGTAACGAAAATATAACACATAATTGAAAACAAATAGCTTAGTTAATTTGTCAAGATAATCATCTTGTTATTTTATAAAGAGTTTCGCCCAGCCACACCTTTATTGCTGGTATATTTGTCAATATAGCGGTAAGAGAACTAAACATCAACAATTGAAGTCTGATACTTGACTTCGAATAATATCATTTCAGTTTCTTGGATTAGCCTATTGAGACGGATGCTTTATGCGACTTTGAATGTGCGGTAGAGTAAAATGGCAGCGTACGTTTGGCCTTCTTTTTAGGTCCTTCTCTACGTGACGCTTGACTGTTATACAAGCAAGGTGTTAGGTCTGGGATCAGACGTTATCCTTGTGTAAGCCCTATCAATAGATAGCTGGTGCACAGCTGTGGTATGGGTGGTTGGCAAATGTGTAGTGTACAGGGGTGAATTACATGGGTGAATTAACCAAGGAAACAACTACCAAACACCCTGCTGTTTTGCAATATAATTTTACTCTGTCTCGAATAATTTATAAACAAGAATTGTAAATAGTTTTTGATGGACTTATCTAAAAAAAGCCTCCCTTGTACTTTTGGAAATCAAAAGATCTTTTATAAATCGGGCTGGTGGCATTCGCAGAGGAAACCGTTTAATGGCTTTGAGTTACTCGCATTTGGCAGATCCGCCCCCCCTCCCTTCTAAAGGACTGTAACAGCGTAATAATATTCCTCATTTTTATTATTTTCCTACATTTTCATTTTCGCGCCATCTAAAGAACCCATGGATAATAAGGCTAGACCGCAACGACACTTTGCCATACGTCCCAATCAAATATTGTCTTTTGTCTGCGGTTGGTTGCAAAGTACTCAAAAAAAATATTCTCTTTTACAGATGTAAAAGGAGCTTACCCGAAATAATTTTCCGTCACATTTACCTTGATTCTGAAACGCCTATTCTGATTCTGAAACGCCTAGTTTATCTTCAAGCAATATTATTTTCCTAGCGTTAATATGCAGTTCATAACATAAGAAGAAAATCCTTGGTGTTTACAGGGTGTGTCCCAGTGTTATGTTGAAACCCGTTGATCTTTTAAGCGTCCTATAAACAAACAAAACCACGATAAGTTGAAACCTGAAAAAACACTAGTCTGATCGTCCAGACAGATTGACTGGCGAAGGTTGTGTCTGTTTTCTTCCTGTGATTTTGCGCATGATATTAGAGACACGTTATCAAGGTAATCTCCAATCCGACAACCTACCTCTCTCATCCCTACCCCTCCCCCCGAAAAGTAGCTTGACTTTATAACTCAATGCGGAGATGTCAGCGGTGGGCCGTCCGGCATTCCCTCTACAGTTATGAGAAAATTCTGTGCTCTCCCCTACTCCAAGACAAACTTCCAGCTGCGCTCATGGTGTAAGAAATATTTCAGAAATTTTTGTCTGTATATCTTTGATGCGATCCTAAAGCACGCTTTCGTCACATGGTTGTGTCTATGACCGCAAAAGATAACGGTCCTGATATTGTTCTATTGCGCTATATGGGGATTACTTAAAAACAATAATTTGCTACTTTGCGTTTTGTCTTCCAGGATCCAATGCCTGTGTACTCCACTAGTAATATATGCGTATTTTTTAAAAAAAAATAAAAATTCCAAACAGATTGAATAGTCACTATAAACGTCTGAAAATACATAGCGTTAGGGAATCCAAACCATGCACAAGAAAGGAAGTACAAACAAACCACACTTTTGACCTGCCCGTATATTTCTCTAAAGCAAAACAGGAAGAATTCCACTATCAATGTACGCGAATAAAAAGGCTATTAAATATATTTCTTTTAAAGTAAAGTTTAAATTGCAAGTTCTACGTCTAAACCGTCTAAAAATCAGGACGACGCGACTTACTGATTAAATTATAAAAAAGGTTATCTTGGCGTTAAAAATCCATAAAACCTTGTACTTTTGGCTATAACTACCGTATCTCGGACGTTTATAGCACGCCATTGCTATCTTCTCAAGTGTAGGAAATGATAAGGCATTGTTTTAGTGAGACAGTTATCTAGTAAGGCTGGACATTAAGGTATATCGCAGACGTAAACGATTAGTAATGATTTTGAATATCTCTGACATCGAAACAATCTATCGTATGCAGCAAGACTCTTACGAACCACAGGAAACCCAAACAGTACTCTTGGGACTACGTTGCAGTAGTCGAAGCCTCTAACCGGGCTTCCTGTGCTCATAGATAACCATGAGGAACACAAGACTCTTACGAACCACAGCAAACCCGGTACGCCTGAGAACTGGAAAATCAGTACTCGTGGGACTGCAGTGCGTTGCAG
The DNA here is from genome assembly GCF_932526225.1 of Nematostella vectensis. Taxonomy (NCBI): domain Eukaryota; kingdom Metazoa; phylum Cnidaria; class Anthozoa; order Actiniaria; family Edwardsiidae; genus Nematostella; species Nematostella vectensis. The sequence goes on from NC_064042.1 coordinate 8,654,215, forward strand.
TTGTTGTAGATATGTACCCTGCCATTCTTATGTATGCTTCTTTCCTGTTTCTATGTAGCTTTTAATGACTGTGATATTGTGATCTTGTTTGCGGCCTTGTTTGAAACATAGCTTTTATACTTACTTTAATCGTGTCATTTTTTTCTGAATTATTCATAGTGGCATTCAAATATACTTGGAGTTTGATACGTTGGCCGTCACAAGGGCTAGGTGAGAAGCTGGCCTCTTCGTGTTGTGTCTATGGGCTCTTTTCAGCTCTCTCTTTCAATATATAAATGATATAAAATAATCGATAAAGGGTAGTTAAAGCATTTCTTTTTATTTTTTTCACATGGGAAGGGGGATATAGAAAATTCAGGGAACGATTTTGCCGGGGAAGACACCCCCCCCAATCATAATTTAAAAGCAGCTGCTCCCTTCTCTCAGCGCCACCGTATTTTCCATATTCGGACCCAAAATGTCTTAGAGCTTTTTTACTGAATGCAATAAATGTTCTTTGATGATAAGTAGAAAAAGTGGTACCCTGAGAATTGCGTCTTTAGAACGTTACCGCAAATCTTTCTCTTTCTGAGATCTTCGTAACATGCATCGTGACATACACAGCACCTCAGAACAAGAAAAGATGGAGAATCAAGCACTGTTATCCCATTAGAGTATCACTTGTATAATTAACAGGTCAATGAGAAAATATTATGCAGCAGAAAAAATATATACCCCCAGGGAGGGATTTTACAGGTGCAAAGAAATGGATCAAAACGAAAGGAAAAATTTTCTGGAAAAGAGAAACATTTCTTGTTTCCTTCGTATTAACTGAGAGCATAATTATTCATACTTAAAAGTTATTTAAAGTTATTAAAAATTTCAAAGAAGCTACTTTGTTTGTAATAATTCCTTAGCTTTCACAGTTCTCGTGGTATCGAGCTTGAACGCAAAGAAAAAATGAACGCAGATGCAACGTTTAAGGTTCATTCTATGTTTCCTATCATTCGTTTAACATGATAATTAAAATGATAGGATAATATTACACGAATACGCAATGATGCGTCTTACTTAATTATCGACACCATCTAGTGGTTTGGCTGGCCCACTACGAGTGACGCACCAACACCTATACTCGAGGTACGCGAGAGGAGTTCTTCCTGTCACCATCAGGATCATCGGTCCAAAACCAAACAGTGAGCGCTTTCCCCCTGCTTTGATAGAAGAACCAGCCTCTCGATGCCCTTTTGAAGAATACATACATCAAATCATTGAAACGCTATATAACAGGTGTATGATTAAATAATTTCACTCTAGCAAAACAGCTCATTGCAAAAAAGAAGCCTAGTATATTCCATTTGTTGGTGTATTATCAGATTATACATAACCATCCATACCGTACAAATAAAATATTTTTCTGATAGTTTTTAAGGATTCATTGAATTATCTAATAAATGGGCCGGTGCCACAAACAGCATAAGTAAGCACAATGCTTTGATCATCGTGTCTGCTTCGCTTCGAGTTATAGAGAACCACAAATTTGTATGTGTTTTATATATTACGAGACCATTATCAAAAACGAACCGCTTTAGCTTTGGGAGGGCTAAGTTTAAGCCTTTATCGCGTTCGAACAAGATTTGGGTCTGTGTTTGCTGTAGCTAAAGGAAGATGTACTCGAGATATTCACTATCAATACACGTTAAAGTGTATTTTGACGCTGAAGATGCTGAAGGAAGTGCTGATTGCGCTGAAACATTACACTCCTTCTTGTTCCTTTCATGTTCTTAGCATGATCTTAAAATTTGGTGAAAATTCCAGGCTATTATAAACTCATAAATTGACACTAGTTTTGTTTGAATGAGGGTTTGCATTTTGGAGAGAGCTCATGGTAGATGGTTGACCGTCGTTTTACTAAGATAAAAAGGAAGTTCATTTTTATATAAACGGTCTACCACGGTTGACCGTTCAAAAAAGCCCTATTATATATTTCAAATCATTTGTAAGCTTCATATACCTAAATAGCTTTGTGATGGTAATAGAATAGATGAATGATTGAAGAAATCCGGCTACCATGAGTGGGAATAATATTTTTCTAAAAATGGTAGACCGTACACGGTCCACACCCGCTTTTTGCACCGCCTTGCTAAATGTATAAACACTTGTTGTTATGTACATTGAAAATGAAATGAGACGAGGCTCTCATGTTTTCTACAACAGATTAACCACCTATTTATCGCTTTCTTTAGTTGATTTGTTATTTGTTTAATTGGGAAATACTTATTAGGCGATGATCTTTTTAGTCTCTATGCCTGTATTTATTACCTAAATTGGCCATAAAAGCGGTGTTTTTCGGCTAAATACTCCGAGGGATGGCTGCTTTTGCAAATGGAGACAATCGACACGATATATAGACAGTCTCTTTGGCAACATCAAATAAATTTTATATTTTACAAAATTATAGTCTGCAAATATCTTAGCGCACCTTCATTTAATTCAAATTAATTGAATAAAATATCCCAAATAGCGCATAGATATCCCAAAAGTATTTTCTAGGGACGTCAACATCTTTACTTCAAGCTCGAATAATTAATAGATTGAAAAACTTTCATTAGGGTATGCGAATAAAGAGAATACATTTTAAGAAATCGATGATAAGCGTGACAAATTCCAATCATTCCACTTCTGAGACAATCTTTTACAAAACTAATGGGACACTTTCCCTCCCCCTTCCTCAATGTTGGAGGGCAAATGATCACCTTGCTACTGCTTGTGTTTTGAGCTGAAAAATCGCCTCTAACCAATATTAATCGGGGAGAGAGGGTTGGCGGTTGTTCATATGGGAAGTGTCCCACTTTTGTTGAGGATTGTAGATACTGGACATCAGAGTCAGTCGTTTTAAGTTTCTATTCAATCTCTTTGCATCTCCGTAGCTTTGAATCGTCTCATGCAGAATGACTGTGCAGGAGACTATAGCTTTGAATCGATCTTCAGAAGAAGGATCTACGATAATTTTCGAAACACCGTTCGAAATACTGAACTCTATGAAAACAGCATACTCTCTTATGTACATATAATACATTATTGACAGAAGAGATTTGTGAAGTTAGAAAAACACAAAAAATGGGGAGAAAACCTTGTGGCCCATCCGCCATCTTGATTTTGGAGCGCACGAGGCATGATGGTCAAGATAACACAGGGTGACCAACGACAGGGAGAAATGTTTGAGCTGTGTTGTGTTGGGCTGCAAAGCGCCCTGCCTGACTCGAGATGCATTGTCAAAATGAGGGGGCTAAAAATACCGCGAAACGCGTATCTATAGGGATCTCTTCTCCTCTGAGATTGAGCATAGTTTTTTTTTTGAGCATAGTTTTTTTCAGCTTAGTTTCAGTTACCCTGGGTACCAGAGGCTCCAAGCTTCACTAGAGCCGCTAAGGGTTGACGCCGCAGCCGCTAAGGGTTGACGCCGCAGCCGCTAAGGGTTGACGCCGCAGCCGCTAAGGGTTGACGCCGCAGCCGCTAAGGGTTCACGCCGCAGCCGCTAAGGGTTCACGCTGCAGCCGCTAAGGGTTGACGCCGCTTCGCGGCTCTATTGAAGCTTGGAGCCTCTGGTCCCCAGGGTAAGTTTCAGTTTACATTTATTCACTCAAAATGCATTTTTCACGTTATTAAACGAAATATTAAAGCACGCTTATAAAATGTACAACAAGGAGGCCAGTAGAAAATCACAATGCTTAACAGGCCTCCTAAACCCCAAGCTTGTAGCTGATCAGTCGTAGAGAGTATACACTCGATTGACAAAACGTTGTCGTCAACCGGCTTCGCGACTACGCGACAAGCCCGCATGTAAGCATGGGTAAAGACCACTGAAGCGGCTTGCTTCATATATTAGCCTATGCCTGAAGTTGACGACAACGTTTTGTCAATCGAGTGTATGCACTTGGACCCAACTCCCCTCCTCCCCTAACCCCGCCCCTGGTGGAATGCTTGATATGCGCGGTACTTTTTGTCTGGTACTTGAACTCTCCTATACTCGGATCCGGTCTTACAATCTTAAAAAATCGACCAGATAGAGCCGCGTAGGAGTGTTCAGCTCCTGGTACTTAGCGGTCCAAACTAAGTAAAAGAAAAATCAAGACTTATAAAGAGCTCTAGAATTATAGATGATGGCGGACCGATAAAATCACGCCCAACGTCCTACGTCCCACGCCCCTCTTCTGTGATTTCATGCAGCCATTAGTGTCAAGGCAACTTGATACATACACCGAAAGTGGTTTTGCTCACATCCCACGCATCTAATCGATCTGTTTGCTGAACATTACTTTTGCATGCTTCTTTGATAACGTTATTTGTGGCATTTGATGGGCCATACGTGGCTCCAGTGTGACCATGCCAACAGCCGAAGTTCCCGCCCGCCCCTAGAAGTGCTTGATAGTCAGCATAGCCTCGGAGGCTGGAGGCTTGGACGTGGACTATGAGGTCTTGACAAGGTGTGGCATGGAATGAGGTGTCTCGTTGGTCAATGTAGCATAGCAACCAGCCAGCAGGTACAGCGTACCCGGTGCTTGTGTCTCTAGCGATGGCGTCGTAGCGAAGAATACTACCACATGACCTATCTGAAGGAGTAAAGCTTTGGGTTATTTATATGGAGACGGACGGATCTCATTTTTGCGTGCGTCTGTCCTCTGATAATCCGCGGATGAAGTCACAGAGTGTCCGTAAACAAAAGAAGTACGCAACGAGACGAAATCGAGTTGCGTGACAATTGTACGTGTCGGAGCAATTTACTAAGCGTTTTGGCAACGATGTTTGTTATAAACGCTGGCGTTGTACACTTGTATGTAGTGTTTATTTATTTTTTTTTTCAATAAATTTGATCAACACATTCATACAGGGCCGTAGCAGGGGTGGGGCACTAGGGCCCCCCAATATTGTCCAAAATTATAAGGAAATGAAGTGCCCCCCCCCAATATTGTCCAAAATTATAAGGAAATGACCAGTAGGGGCGTGGCTGTGCCCCAAAATATTTTCTTAATGTTTCTGTATTGTGCCCCCTAATACTTCAAGACCTACCACGGCCCTGTTATATATAATAGATAAAAACAATTGGTTAAACTCACACAAGGTACAGTTTTTGGTTTCCCGGCTAGTCCCTTGACAATCTTGTCTTCCATGCCGAGGAGCGGGCCTTGTGCAGTTACGCGCTCGTGAGCTGTGACCCTCGGTGTCACAATGCGCCCAGTTAGACCACGCCGACCAGCTACCGGCTACTGAAAGAGGTTAAAAAGAAATATCCAAGCATAAGCCAATAACCCTGACTACTATTGTACAATACATTGAGACGACCGAGTGTACGAGGAACAATACGTTGAGACACCCGGGTGTACGAGGATTGTCTTTACCAATCGGCCTGTATTCATGAGCATGGGCGGACGGACAGTGCTGAATAACGCATGCGCATGCGCGTGTTCTGGTGAAAACAAACAAAATCTCAGTGTTGAATCGTTCGAGTAAAGGTACGAAAGGCTGACTGTGGTCGCTGTTTTGACCTACTGTACAGCATTAAAACCATACTGTACAAAAGATGACAGATTTGTTTGATAATGAGGGAGTCATAAAGAACATTTTAGCCTTAGGTTTGATCTAGTTTTCTTAGCATTCGCCAAAATGTATATGACAGTTCGCCGGTAAAACGCCGTCATTTCAAAACAAAAAAGGCTGGCTTAACCTGGTTTAACCGCGCGGTACTGGAACTAGTCTTGAGTTTTTCAGCACTGTCGGGCGGACGGGACTTGACTCTAGCGCCAAGCATGGGAATGAAATATGATGCTCTCAAACTTAACTTACATGGACAGGGCTTGCTTTCCTGGTGGGGTCCTTTGCAATCACTTGCTTTACTTTGAATGGAGGTTCTGGTGCAGTAACGTTCTCTTAAGCTACGGCCCTCTTCGCTGCACATAGTCCAAGTGGACCAGGCGGTCCAAGTATCGCTTTCTTAAAAGAAAATATTAGATAAGCACAAATGTTAGTAAATGGCAGCTAAAGGAATAAAGCATTTGCATTAGCAGTTATCCCCTCACAAAAATGTTGCCATTTTTAGCTCACAATAGCATCTCAAACCTCTTGTTTTACCTCTGTTTTTGCGACAGGCGCCAGCAGCGGTTGCTACGCAGACTTGCCTAGGTCTAACAAGTATATAACCAGAGTGTCAACAGCGTCCTTAACCCTCATCGTTCTCTCGGCCGTACCAAATCTTTCGATATTCGATATATTCCCCAATTTATCTCGCACATCGTATTTGCGATGCACTTCTCCCCATACTACTCCTCTTGCCACTGATGATACAATTACCCCATACCTGGACAGGCCACGTGACCACAATGCTTTGTTTGCTGTGTAATTACGTCATCTGAGCAGTTCGAGGTATAGTTATGTATGGGGGCGGAGCTTGCGCAGTTTCTTGTTCGTGATTGGCTGCCTCCCCCACACGTGACGCTACACGTGGTCCATGAGCTCCACGCATGCGTATCAGGGAGGCTGTCCGTGTAAGCACTCCTCTTCAATCCTAAAAAAAAGTACCTTGATAAAGTGTGATGGTCTACACGCCTGCGAATGCTCGATTTTGTGGCGCCCAATTAGCCTCGTTGAAGAAATAGTGTTCACATGATTTAAAGTATCTTAACCTTTCCTCTTCGTCAGATATCATAAGCGAACGAAAGTAAATGGCCCGCGCTAGCCATCTTGCAGGCATTTATTTACCCGGTGTTTTTCTCTATGCGCCGAGTTTTGGCCGCCATCTAGTTTTGTTCCGGCTGTAGGCCCGCGCGCACTCTGAACACTGACAGACATGTGAATATCACTAGGCTTTAAGGTAGGTTGGCAGAAAGATCGTTCATATGCACGTGTCTCAAGGCGCGTAGCTAGATTTTGCTGAAGGGATGAACAGCACAGTCATATTCGATCTCTCGAGAAGAAAACACGATGTTGTTTCGGGGAGCTGAGAGGGTATTATTTAAATGTACCTTTGGTACTTGTCTTCATGACCACAGCAGTGGGTACGACTATAGCAACAAGGGCTACACCCACTCCCAGGGACACCACTAGGCACCTCAGGCGCTTTCGACCTCGCGAGACACCCTGAACATCCTCCGAACGGCGCGTGAAGGCACCTTGAGCGCGCACACCTTGAACAGCACCCTCAACATCGCTAGTAGGGTGCTGACGTGCTGCCTTGATGTTTGTATCTAAATTCACTTCACTTTTGGCGTCACCGGGACGATCAGCAAAGACGCTTTGGCTACAGTGGGCTTGCAGCATGTTGTTCCCTTGGACAGCGCCTATATCCTTAGCAGAGTCCCATTCCTTGATGTGTGCTCCTGCCTCAGTATGGGGAGGGGTATTTGGGCGATCTGCGGCGTCTTCCATTAGAGTATCGGCACTCGCACAAGTAGCTGTGTGGTTTTAGCTATTTGGTCGTGTGGCTCTTTTAGCTAACTGCTATATAACCAGTGCACTTGGGGAGGATCTGATAACATGACTTGTGCTGAATACCGATACTAGGTCCGTGAGACAGGAATACTTTAAGTGAATCGGAATTCGATAAAGCGAATAGAAGGCAATCGTTTTATTGATTTAATAAGACGCGTGATTTTCTTACTTTGTTATTTCAAAATATTTAGACGATGATACTAAGTTTAATCCAATGAAACTAATGATTTTATTCGAATTAACACCGTTTATGTACCAGAATTTTCAAAACGCACGGTTCTCAGATTTTTTAGAAAAGGTTTCACAAGTGCATTATATTTCCTACAGAAAATTCATACATTTCCATATCCTTGTCGATAATTACCTTAAAATGCGAATAGCACATCGGTTCGTAGAAGATAGCTAATATACGACTAATTGCGACCCATATCAATCGGTTCCCCTTATTAAGAAAACGTTGTCGTTTTGGGAGTCTGGTACCGAAAAAAACTTTTCCTAAAAAAGTCAATGACGTTTAGAATATTTGTACTTCGAAAATACTTTGACGAAACACCAGGGTTGAAATGTAGCACAGCATTGTACAATGGAAAATACTATATACTCCAGCCTAGTCAGGCTTTCGATGGCCCATCACAGAAACCCGGTCAGAACGTCTGTGACTAGGCAGTAAATATCAGCAATGCACTGAAAAGCTGGAGAACGTCCCCCCTTCCCAATATAACCCCCTATCCCTCGGCACAAGGCCCCGTATAAGTCTTTTATCGTGAAATATAATAAAGAGATAAAGTTTCATCAATGAAAATATCATAAATATATAATTTCTTTATTCGCCAAACTCCACTTTCCCTGAAAAAAATATTTATCTTATCACCAAATGTTATTGTACCATCCTTAAGATACCACTGCTCATAGACTAACATGTTCAATCAAACAACAGGGAACCACAAGAAGTCTACTTTAGAGAGAGCATCCTTGCTGACCCAGAGTGAGATTGTATTCAATTCCGCCCTGGGTCCAGGGGATGCAAGAGTGGCCCTGTTAATTTAAAATTATTAACAATAAACATATAAATAAAATGGAATTTTAAAATTTGATGCAATCAATGGCTTTAGATAATCCAACCAGTGTTTTAAATGATATTAAATTGAGAGGTCATATTTCAACTAGAATAGTTATTTATAGTGACCCACACATGCTAGCAACTTTGTTTGTAAAACATGAAGCACAAGTTAATCATTAGCTAATAAATCCAGCTGGTTTGTGTTCTACAAACAAATCAAATCACTGCGCATACAGCACGTTGAAACGGGGGGTGCCTAACGAGGTATTTGGCTGTTTAAAGGATTTAGGTTTTTTTTTTCAAAGGTCGGAGGGTAATTTGGGATCATTTTGAAGATAAGAAAAGTTTATATTTATGCAGGTTTAGGAGATATCAATAGTTCACAATATGCGCACAAATAACGATTCAGATTAAAATATTCCTTTTGAAATTAAGATAATTTGAAGACTGGTTGGATTATCCTATATAGCCCTTGATACTGTTATACTGTTTAATTTCTTTCTGTCATTTTGACATGACATACCCATAATGATTTTATTTGCCAATTAAATATAAAGGAATTTATCAAATCAAACCACCCATCTATGGCAACTTCAACAAAGAGGACATAGAAAGACTGTTGTCAAGCATTATAGACAGGATAATGCAACTATTTTAAGAAAAAAAGCAAGGTAGACAAATTGCGCATCCTTTTTATAAATTTTCATCTTTAGGCCAGCCAAACAAATTCAGCTTATGTATGGTTATTCGGCCCAGGTTTGTTTCAGAATTTTTGCTTGCTTTATAAAGACCAGAAAATATAGTTAAACCTGGGCAGATATGCTCAAGGGTTTTTGGTCTTTCTCTAAAACACAGGAATTCTTGTCCTAGGAACGCCTTGTAGATCATCATCAAGTGTAAGTAATGCCTGGGGACAGAGTAAAAGTCTTGGTTAGTAAATTGATAAATCACCCCACCATGACCAATAGGATAGCGATGGGACCTTTTTCATTTATAGATTTCTTGTTACAAAATAAAGCAACTTTTATTCTAGAATACCATACCCAGGTTTAGCTCAATTTAGTGGCATCATAAACAGAAGTTTTCTTATTCAAGCCATCAACAAATAAGGTTACATAGGTCTATTTAAGTTGTACCTTTGGCTACTAAAAATATTCTTTAAGCCTTTCTTGTTAACTTTTTAATGCCCCTACTTGTTTTTAACTATGTTTTCACTGTCTGTCAATTATGTAATCATTGCTAGTCAGAGGGGACGGCAGAGGTGTTATCAATAAGTGTGATTTTACTCACTAGAAATGAAAAGAACATAGCACATGCAGACAGGAAATGCCATACATCATGGTCATCATAGAAACCCATCAGCAAACAATGGCTGTTTCCTTCACGTGAATGGGCAGGACTTTCCTGAATAAACAATAAATAAAACAATATGACTTATTTAGATGAATGACCTTAGAAGGGTCTAATGTTGGATCGCAATATAACCCAATAAAACTGGTGGTGACATGACATTTCAGCCAAGTAGCTAGGCAAACACATTATTATCATATTTAATAATCTTCAAGCATATGATTATCATATTTAATTATCTTCAAGCATATGATATCTATGCTTTGAATCCCCCCTCACCTCTCCTGTGAGTTCTTATATTCACAAGCCACTGAGGATGTAGATTTTACCTGCCATGATGTCAGCCTCTTGAAGAAAAAAACAAGTGCAGCTATCCAGCATAGCAAAGACAGTCCACTGACAACAAATGGTAGAGGAAGGATGCGCTCCTTATTTCTTAGCTATATGTAGATAAAATTTATGGCAAAGTTACCATAATGTTTTTAAACCATTGTAGGTAGACCATATCATGGCATTCAGTTGCTCTTTAAAACAGAAGACTAAAGGTCAAAACAATGAAAAAGTTATCATAGATCAATACTCACTTCTCATAACAATCCTTAGGGGTGTTAGCCTAAAAGTAAGTGTAAGTCCAAAAAGTGTAAATCCAAAAAGAAAAGGGCAAAATAAGCTTTTGGAATGAAACTTTTCTCACACATATGGATTTTGATGGTCTGATGTGAGCCCCTTTTTTAAGTATTTTTTTTAATTTACCTTTTTTTAAAATTTACCTTCATGATGACGTAAAAGCCAATGTAGAGGAGGCCATTAACAATCAGGATAGCAAGCAGGTAAGTGGCAAAGTCCCTTGGCTCGTTGACCACACCATTTATGGCACTGCATTTAGATAGACATTAGGTGTAGTTAATAATACTGTCAGACGGAATTTTGTATTCCTAGAATGTGCATTGTATGTTAGATAACTCTTTTTTATTATTCTGGACTAAGGCCAAGCCTTTAAGCTTAAGTTTGCTTATTCCAATTGCACTACCTTATAATTTATACCCTCTAATAGATACACAGAAGATGTCACAGCACAGTCACTTCAGAAACAAGAGTCACACAACAGCGGCGGTTCCTGTTCCATAATGGGGGGATCAGAGCAAGGGTTTCAAGAAAAAGGGGGGGGGGGGGGAAGATCATTGTTCCTTCCTGGGATTTCCTTATATTTTTAAGGAAAATATCCGAAAGTAGGGGCCGGATCTGCTAATCCTGCACAACTTCTCATTGCAATTTTTATTTGTTTAGGACATGCTGACATCATCTGTGCATCTATTAGAGGACACGCAAAAATGAGATCTATTTGTTAATTACAAGTACTCTTAGAGTCCTTCTGACAGCCCCGCCAATGGAAAAATATATTCATGTCTCACAGGGCGAAAAAATGTATAAATACATTATTCCTTTTGCCAAAGTTATCCCAACTACAATGTACAGACAACCAGAGTAAAACTGAATGTTAAGACTTTATTCGCCGAACCGTTTAAAGAGGGAACTACAAATATTGAAATAAAACTAACTTAAATATTTCCAAGCTACATATACTTGATTTATAAATCTGCGAAGTAACACTTATGTACAATTCTAAGATCATTTCAACTGGGATGTACCAACGTTTATTATTGTCTTTCATCACGAAGCGATACAACTCCTTCACTTTCTCGTAGTCGCGTTTTTAACTGCTTTTCTTCTCTGACTTCTTGGGCAAAAGCACGGCTTGGATGTTGGGCAGCACGCCACCCTGAGCGATGGTGACACCGTGAAGCAATCTGTTCAACTCCTCGTCGTTTCTGACAGCCAACTGCAAATGTCGTGGGATAATTCTAGTCTTCTTGTTATCGCGCGCAGCGTTCCCGGCTAACTCGAGGATCTCAGCGCTTAGATATTCCAAAACAGCGGCCATGTACACGGGCGCTCCGGCGCCAACACGCTCGGCGTAGTTCCCTTTACGAAGATGGCGATGAATTCGACCGACAGGAAATTGTAATCCTGCTCTAGACGAGCGAGTTTTCGACTTGGTTCCCTTCGCTTTTCCTTTGCCACGGCCAGACATCTTGGAACGTGTTTATACTCGAATAAACAAACCGTACGAAGTGTTCGGAATTTTTTATTTATACGACAGAGGAGGATCGAAATAAACCAATCAAAATGGAGACACGGGGTTATCGTGATTTAGCCTTCATTTATTATGCAAAACACCCGTCTAAAACTGTTCCCTTTGAGGTAAGAACTAGTTCTAGCCAATCACAAGAGGGTAATTTCGATCCGCATACTAATTGATCCGAGGCCGGATCTGATATAAATACGAACGCGTCCTCGTAGGAACGCCAGATCTTATCCTTTGTTAGCGAGTTGTCAAATAAACTTCGTCAAAATGCCGCCAAAACCAGGAGTTGGAAAGAAAGGAGAGAAAGCTCCGGGCAAAAAGAACGTTGGCGGAGATAGAAAGAAGCGAAAGCGAGGACGCAAAGAAAGTTATGCTATTTACATCTATAAAGTTTTAAAGCAAGTCCACCCCGACACCGGTATCTCGAGCAAGGCAATGGGCATAATGAACTCATTCGTGAACGACATCTTTGAACGCATCGCCGGTGAAGCTTCCCGCCTGGCGCACTACAACAAAAAGTCCACCATCACGAGCAGGGAAATCCAGACGGCTGTTCGTCTGCTTCTTCCCGGTGAGCTGGCCAAGCACGCCGTGAGCGAGGGAACCAAGGCCGTCACCAAGTACACCAGCAGCAAGTAGATCTCAGCGAGCGGAATAAAGGAACAAACGCGAGGAGGATCAAATCACTACATGGATTTTAGATCGGCCCTCGATCCCTTATTCGAATATAGGCAGCGATCGTGACGTTATGTGGGTTGTGGACAGTAATTATGCAGACGTTATTGTTGTATATAGAGACTACTTACAAGGCCCAGTTGACTATGTTGGCAATCAGTAGCAGTAACATGCGGTCCTGTGTAAATTAAAGAGTGTAAATAAACGAATTAACAATATTACGTCTCTGTCGTTTGAATATCCAGAAAAAAAAAATACATATACCTATTTCAAAAAACCTTGTCACTGCGAAATGGCAGTTCTAGGTCTCTGACATTGCTAGAATTTATTTAACACCTTTAATTTTACGAATGACTAGTACCCAGAAGCACTGGCACTATTTGCCATTCAGCATTTGCACTGAACCTTTTTTGAAATAGGTGTAAATGGATTTATCAGTAGCTTACTCAACCTTATTTTGCCTAGACCCCTAATCATCAAATCATCTTATGCTAAGTTTTTGGTTTGAAAAGGCATTTTTTCTAACTGCTTACCTTGAAATAACTTAGTTGAAATTCTATGTATTTATACTAATATAAATTTTATAATTATATAAATTTTAAGGTACTGTGACCCACCCCCCCCCAATATTTTCTAAATGCCTCTGTTGTGGCTCTCCAATATCATGAGGCCTGCTAAAGCTCTGTGAGCACTATGTCACCTTGTATGTGGGACAGGCGCAACAGTCGTACCGCAGCAAATGAAACACACTGAAAAATGATCCCACGGCTACAAGAAAACAAAAATACTTGCTGTCATATGGAGTGGAGCTCAGTAAATGAGAGATCAACACTCCTGTAGTGTGATGTAGATCTACACTTGTGAAAAAGAACATGGCACTTCAACATTTTTTCCTAACACTTTATGCTAAGGTTCTTTTCATGTCACAGAATTTGGAAATCAAGGGTATATCAGGAGCCTCAAGGGGAGGCTAAAGACAGGCTATTATTCAACAATGCACATTTTTTTCCCAATGTGGCCCACCCACCCTTCCCTTTTCACCATGGCCTGCGATCTTTTCTTACCAAATTTCACCCTGCCCATGTAGTACAGCTGAGAGCTGACATAGAGGCAAACAGTGATGTGTATTATACAGAACACCAACCAGAAAGTGAATGAGGCAAACAACTGCAACAAAAACAAATATATAAGATATAAATGTAAAACACATTCAAAGTCAGTCCATTTTTGTGGGAAGTGAACTTTTGGGTCTTGCATGCACCTATTTCAATGAACACCATTAGTAAGTACATTTTTGTCCACAACTAGCCTTAGGGACCCTAAGTGCCTATGGATAAGTACTTGGGAAAATTTTATACCAACAAGAATAAGACAAACATATCTGATTTGTTTTAGGAAATAAGTTGAAACCCACTACAACTATCAATATGATAGGAAACTAAGGCATGTAAACTATGAACACACCCACCACAGCAGCGTAGCCAGGATTTTTAGCAGGAGGGCCATTTTCTCCTGTATTTAGGTAATTTACTGTTACATTTACTGTATTTTTGCCTGCTAGAAGGGGGGGGGGGCTGGACCACCCCCCTGGCTACGCCCCTGCACCACAGCTATCTACCAAAAGGATAGCGGCAAATGAGGCATATACTCTATGAGCACACTCACCACGCCCACCACAGCTATCAATATGATAGCGGCAAATGAGGCATATACACTATAAGCACACTCACCACTCCCACCACAGCTATCAATATGATAGCGGCAAATGAGGCATATACATTATAAGCACACTCACCACTCCCACCACAGCTATCAATATGATAGCGGCAAATGAGGCATATACACTATAAGCACACTCATGACGCCCACCTAAGCTATCAATATGATAGTGGCAAATGAGGCATATACACAATGAGCACACTCACAACGCCCACCACTGCTATCAATATGATAGTGGCAAATGAGGCATATACACTATAAGCACACTCACCACGCCTACCACAGCTATCAATACGATAGCGGCAAATGAGGCTATACACTATAAGCACACTCACCACTCCCACCACAGCTATCAATATGATAGCGGCAAATGAGGCATATACACTTTAAGCACACTCATGACGCCCACCTAAGCTATCAATATGATAGTGGCAAATGAGGCATATACACAATGAGCACACTCACGACGCCCACCACTGCTATCAATATGATAGCGGCAAATGAGGCATATACTCTATGAGCACACTCACGACGCCAACCACAGCTATCAATATGATAGCGGCAAATGAGGCTATACACAATGAGCACACTCACCACGCCCACCACTGCTATCAATGATAGCGGCAAATGAGGCATATACACTATGAGCACACTCACCACGCCCACCACAGCTATCAATATGATAGCGGCAAATGAGGCATATACACTATAAGCACACTCACCACGCCCACCAAAGCTATCAATATGATAGCGGCAAATGAGGCATATACACTATGAGCACACTCACCATGCCCACCACTGCTATCAATATGATAGCGGCAAATGAGGCATATACACTATAAGCACACTCACCACGCCCACCACAGCTATCAATATGATAGCGGCAAATGAGGCATATACTCTATAAGCACACTCACCACGCCCACCACAGCTATCAATATGATAGCGGCAAATGAGGCATATACACTATAATCACACTCACCACGCCCACCACAGCTATCAATATGATAGCGGCAAATGAGGCATATACACAATGAGCACACTCACCACGCCCACCACAGCTATCAATATGATAGCGGCAAATGAGGCTATACACTATAAGCACACTCACGACGCCCACCACTGCTATCAATATGATAGTGGCAAATGAGGCATATACACAATGAGCACACTCACCACGCCCACCACTGCTATCAATATGATAGTGGCAAATGAGGCATATACACAATGAGCACACTCACCACGCCCACCACTGCTATCAATATGATAGCGGCAAATGAGGCATATACACAATGAGCACAACCACCACAGCTACCAGTATGATAGCGGCAAATGAGGCATATACACAATGAGCACACTCACCACGCCCACCACAGCTATCAGTATGATAGCGGCAAATGAGGCATATACACTATAAGCATACTCACCACGCCCACCACTGCTATCAATATGATAGTGGCAAATGAGGCATATACACAATGAGCACAACCACCACAGCTACCAGTATGATAGTGGCAAATGAGGCATATACACAATGAGCACACTCACCACGCCCACCACAGCTATCAGTATGATAGCGGCAAATGAGGCATATACACTATAAGCACACTCACCACGCCCACCACAGCTATCAATATGATAGCGGCAAATGAGGCATATACACGATAAGCACACTCACCAGGCCCACCACAGCTATCAATATGATAGCGGCAAATGAGGCATATACTCTATGAGCACACCCACCACAGCTACCAATATGATAGCGGCAAATGAGGCATATACACAATGAGCACACTCACCACGCCCACCACAGCTATCAATATGATAGCGGCAAATGAGGCATATACACAATGAGCACACTCACCACGCCCACCACAGCTATCAATATGATAGCGGCAAATGAGGCTATACACTATAAGCACACTTACCACGCCCACCACAGCTATCAATATGATAGCGGCAAATGAGGCTATACACTATAAGCATACTCACCACGCCCACCACTGCTATCAATATGATAGTGGCAAATGAGGCTATACACTATGAGCACACTCACCACGCCCACCACAGCTATCAATATGATAGCAGCAAATGAGGCATATACACAATGAGCACACTCACCACGCCCACCACAGCTATCAATATGATAGCGGCAAATGAGGCATATACACTATAAGCATACTCACCACGCCCACCACAGCTATCAATATGATAGCGGCAAATGAGGCATATACACTATAAGCACACTCACCACGCCTACCACAGCTATCAATATGATAGCGGCAAATGAGGCATATACTCTATGAGCACACTCACCACCCACCACAGCTATCAATATGATAGCGGCAAATGAGGCATATACACTATAAGCACACTCACCACGCCCACCACAGCTATCAATATGATAGCGGCAAATGAGGCATATACACTATAAGCACACTCACCACTCCCACCACAGCTATCAATATGATAGCGGCAAATGAGGCATATACACTATGAGCACACTCACGACGTCCACCTAAGCTATCAATATGATAGTGGCAAATGAGGCATATACTCTATGAGCACACCCACCACAGCTACCAATATGATAGCGGCAAATGAGGCATATACACAATGAGCACACTCACCATGCCCACCACAGCTATCAATATGATAGCGGCAAATGAGGCGTATACACTATGAGCACTGGCAGCAATATCAGGGTGTCTGGTCTGGTAGACCTTGACCATGCCAAGACAAGTTATGATGTACATGAAGGAGGTATCTGCAATCATTGAGAAAAAATCATTCATCATATAGCCTCCGTTGCACCTACCATGGAATGAGAGATTAGATGTTAGCCGGAAACACAGGCTAAGGTTAGGGAGGTCCTGGGGGGGAGGGGGGGTTATCCAACAGTGCCCAATATTTTATATCCCCATGAAATAACAAAGAAATTTACCAATAAAAAATAATTAAGTCCTATAACCAAGATTAAAACTTACCACCCAAAGAAAACCAAACCTGGATTCTATACCCCAAAATACCAGGCAAAGTTCTCAAAAAACAGAAAATATGTCAAACCCCTTGTCATGCTAATATAAGTATCTCCTGGGGATGTCCTACTGTAGTCATCTTTTGTAGTCAAGTCTTTGATATCCACACCCACACACTTACCAAACTGGAAATTAGAGTTGTTGGGGCACACATGGTAACAAGCACTTAGGACTCCTTCCATCACTAGAGCCATGGCTGCAATATATATTTCAATTATAGTTATGATAATATAACATTATACAATAGGAAACATTGTTACTTAACCTGTTTTTCTGGATATAAGCAAAAACAATCATTCAAAAGTAAAGTAGCTCCACATAATTATAACTTCTATGTTCACTCACCCATAGCATAGAATATCTGGTAGTGTTGTGGAATTCCATTGTGCTGAAGGGAAAACAAAAATTCAATTTTTACTTCACCTTTAACAACATCTTTTCACACATTTTTTGGTACCCTGTCCAAATCATTTGATATTAGACAAGGGAAATAAATAAATAAGTAATATAATATCAAACTAAGGGCTATTGCTCATTTATAAAGCAGTACATAGGATATTTTTCTGGTTTTTCAAAACTTTACCTTTACATTCAGATCATTAGCTGCTACAGCCTGCCGGTGAAGTCGATCTCTGCCAAGGTGAATAACCACAGAAAACAACAAGTCAACTGAGCACTCAATATTTCTGTTTATTGTTGTTGTTGTTGCTAACTTATGTTAGTGCTTGCTCTTAGGTAAAAAATGCTTCCACTATACCCTTTGTGCTATCTCTTCAGGGCTGTAGGGAGGGGTGGGGCTCTGGGGGCATGTCCCCCCCCCAATAGTTAGTATATATATATATATACACATACATAAGGAAATGACCAGTAGGGGCGTTGCTGTGCTCCCAAATATTTTCTCAATGTTTCTGTATTGTTCCCCCCCCCCCCCTCCCCAATGTTTCGAGGCATTCTACAGCACTGCTCTTAAAGTCGCATTGTCACCAGTTTACTTCCGGAGGTCCGACGGAAACCTCAACCATTAAAAGACAAAAGTTTTTTGTCATGTTCCTTGTGCTTGCTAGACGGACCTGAGTAGTGTAGGACAGGGTGAATTCCTCCCCTTTGTCAATTCTATAATAATGTGTCTCACCTTCTTAGGACAAGGAAAAAGAACAGAATCCCTAACATGACATAGCCAATATTGCTGTACACATTATTGAAGGCACTAGAAAAAACATAGATCACATCAATTTCCACTGTCTCAAAATCCCCAGAAGTGGTAGGCCATGTACGAGAGAGTGCTTCCTTTCCCCTCCCCAGCCAGAGTTTTGATAAATACAGTACAACTCTTGCTCTGATTAGTGTATTTTAACAAATGGAAACAACTTTACCTTACTGCTAAAATGTATCAATCAGAAGAGGGAGGACATGTATAACCTTTTTTAACTAATCTTTTTCATAGCATAATTCACAACTAACACCAGCACAAGCATAGACACATACCTCAGTACGCCCGCCGGATGAGCACAGAAAAAGTTATAGTAGCAGATATCCTGATCTCCACTGGAATTCAACACCTACAGTGTAAGGCAAGCAAAAAAAAATTACCATCATCAGAATACATATCCTTATTAATATTAGCAGCCCCTTTTCAATAATCAATCACTATCCACATCATAATCATCACTATCATCATCACCACCATCATCATCATCATAGCTATCATCATCACCTCCAGATCATAATCACAATAATCCAAATCATCATCACCCTCGCCATCACAATCATTATCACCAACAACAACATAATAACCTTCATCACTAACATCACCATTATTTGCATCATTATTGCCATCACAACTATTAACATCATTATCAACACCACAACCATTACCATCAACACCATTATCACCTTCATCACCATCATCATCTCCTCTCCCTTCCAGTCACAGCACCTCCACACCCAAACTGAATATACCTTCTGGTATGTGATTACCAACTGGACCACAGGTAGAGTGTAGAACACTGCTATCACCACAAGGTTCCTGAAATCAATAAAAATAGAAAAAATGCAACTGGTTAGTACGACTACATTACCTAAAGCTTGTAAAAATTGTTCAATTCATCACTAGGCTTCAAACATGGAAAGTCTTGTGTATTTTCATTCTCTCCATTTCTAGGCAGAGCCATTGTTTCCTCCCATATGCCCTCTCCCCCTTATGTATTGTATGGCTATAGTCAGTCCTCCCACCATACCCCTGTGTTACAAGGTAAAGTATGACCATGCCCAGTCTTCCCAACCCCCAACCCTGTGCTGCAAGGTAAAGTATGACCATGTCCAGTCCTCCCCACCCCACCCCTGTGCTGCAAGGTAAAGTATGACCATGTCCAGTCCTCTCCATCCCTAACCCTGTGCTACAAGGTAAAGTATGACCATGTCCAGTCCTCCCCACCCCACCCCTGTGCTGCAAGGTAAAGTATGACCATGTCCAGTCCTCCCCACCCCACCCCTGTGCTGCAAGGTAAAGTATGACCATGTCCAGTCCTCCCCACCCCACCCCTGTGCTGCAAGGTAAAGTATGACCATGTCCAGTCCTCTCCACCCCACCCCTGTGCTACAAGGTAAAGTATGACCATGTCTAGTCCTCTCCATCCCTAACCCTGTGCTACAAGGTAAAGTATGACCATGTCCAGTCCTCCCAACCCCCAACCCTGTGCTACAAGGTAAAGTATGACCATGTCTAGTCTTCCCAACCCCCAACCCTGTGCTACAAGGTAAAGTATGACCATGTCCAGTCCTCCCAACCCCCAACCCTGTGCTACAAGGTAAAGTATGACCATGTCCAGTCCTCCCAACCCCCAACCCTGTGCTACAAGGTAAAGTATGACCATGTCCAGTCCTCCCAACCCCCACCCCTGTGCAACAAGGTAAAGTATGACCATGTCCAGTCCTCTCCACCCCACCCCTGTGCTACAAGGTAAAGTATGACCATGTCCAGCCCTCTCCATCCCCACCCCTGTGTTACAAGGTAAAGTATGACCTTGTCCAGTCCTCCACACCCCACCCCTGTGCTACAAGGTAAAGTATGACCATGTCCAGTCCTCTCCATCCCTAACCCTGTGCTACAAGGTAAAGTATGACCATGCCCAGTCCTCCCCACCACCAACCCTGTGCTACAAGGTAAAGTATGACCATGTCCAGTCCTCTCCATCCCCACCCCTGTGCAACAAGGTAAAGTATGACCATGTCCAGTCCTCCCAACCCCCAACCCTGTGCTACAAGGTAAAGTATGACCATGTCCAGTCCTCCCAACCCCCACCCCTGTGCAACAAGGTAAAGTATGACCATGTCCAGTCCTCTCCATCCCCACCCCTGTGCAACAAGGTAAAGTATGACCATGTCCAGTCCTCTCCATCCCCAATCCTGTGCTACAAGGTAAAGTATGACCATGTCCAGTCCTCCCAACCCCCACCCCTGTGCAACAAGGTAAAGTATGACCATGTCCAGTCCTCTCCACCCCACCCCTGTGCAACAAGGTAAAGTATGACCATGTCCAGTCCTCTCCACCCCACCCCTGTGCTACAAGGTAAAGTATGACCATGTCCAGTCCTCCCCACCCCACCCCTGTGCTACAAGGTAAAGTATGACCATGCCCAGTCCTCCCCACCACCAACCCTGTGCTACAAGGTAAAGTATGACCATGTCCAGTCCTCTCCATCCCCACCCCTGTGCAACAAGGTAAAGTATGACCATGTCCAGTCCTCTCCATCCCTAACCCTGTGCTACAAGGTAAAGTATGACCATGTCCAGTCCTCCCAACCCCCAACCCTGTGCTACAAGGTAAAGTATGACCATGTCCATAGTCCTCTCCATCCCCAACCCTGTGCTGCAAGGTAAAGTATGACCATGTCTAGTCTTCCCAACCCCCAACCCTGTGCAACAAGGTAAAGTATGACCATGTCCAGTCTTCCCAACCCCCACCCCTGTGCTACAAGGTAAAGTATGGCCATGTCTAGTCCTCCCCACCCCCACCCCTGTGCTACAAGGTAAAGTATGACCATGTCCATAGTCCTCTCCATCCCCAACCCTGTGCTGCAAGGTAAAGTATGACCATGTCCAGTCTTCCCAACCCCCAACCCTGTGCAACAAGGTAAAGTATGAACATGTCTAGTCTTCCCAACCCCCACCCCTGTGCTACAAGGTAAAGTATGACCATGTCTAGTCTTCCAAACCCCCAACCCTGTGCTACAAGGTAAAGTATGACTATGTCCAGTCCTCTTCATCCCTAACCCTGTGTAACAAGGTAAAGTATGACCATGTCCAGTCTTCCCAACCCCCAACCCTGTGCTGCAAGGTAAAGTATGACCATGTCCAGTCTTCCCAACCCCCAACCCTGTGCAACAAGGTAAAGTATGACCATGTCCAGTCCTCTCCATCCCTAACCCTGTGCTACAAGGTAAAGTATGACCATGTCCATAGTCCTCTCCATCCCCAACCCTGTGCAACAAGGTAAAGTATGACTATGTCCAGTCCTCTTCATCCCTAACCTTGTGTAACAAGGTAAAGTATGACCATGTCCAGTTCTCCCAACCCCCAACCCTGTGCTACAAGGTAAAGTATGACCATGTCCAGTCTTCCCCGCCCCAAAACCCTGTGCTACAAGATGAGGTTTGACCATGTCCAGTCCTCCCTATCCCCACCCCTGTGCTACAAGGTATAGTATGACCATGTCCAGTCCTCTCCATCCCCACCCCTGTGCTACAAGGTAAAGTATGACCATGTCCAGTCCTCCCCACCCCAACCCTGTTCTACAAGGTAAAGTATGACCATGTCCAGTCCTCTCCATCGCTAACCCTGTGCTGCAAGGTAATATATGACCATGTCCTGTCTTCCCAACACCCACCCCTGTGCTACAAGGTATAGTATGACTATGTCCAGTCCTCTCCACCCCTAACCCTGTGCTGCAAGGTAAAGTATGACCATGCCCAGTCTTCCCCATCCCCACCCTGTGCTACAAGGTATTATATGACTATGGCCATAGTCATAAAAGGCACTGTTATGAACATGGTCAGTTGACTGAAGACATTGACTCACCAATGGTATAGACGGTATTTCTTTTTCAGATGCTTACGCTTCTTTTTAGCTAAGTCAGAAAGTGTCACTCCAGTCTGTAAAATAAAAATAGGTATATTTTCTGGAAATCTGGAGTCTCTGACACTCTAGGCAAAATGATCAATTGACCTCATTGAAGGCATTCCCTTTCAGGCTCAAATCCAGGGATTCTAAGGATCTTTTCAAAGAAATGTATATAACCAACAAAAATAGGGTAAAACAGATGGTGTTTTGATGTCCAAAGGAGGTTTCCCCTTTGGTAATTCCAGATCCATCATAATCTAAATTGATTACTAAAAGGGAGGAACGCATAGTCATAGATATCATATTGAAAAGTAAGAAATGAAGCACTTTTTGATGGGAGGCAGGAGTCATAGCACTTCGCTAGGAACACACCTTTTCTTACCCTGAGACGGTATATATCCTTCTCATGCTCCAAGTCGTGCAGCATGTCATAGTCCTTCTCCCAGCCATCAGTAGTGGTGGTGCCCTCCAGGAGGGCCTTTGCCTCAGGCTGCGCCCCAGTTGGTGGTGATACAGTCATGTCACTGTCACTAGTGTCTGGTGTTAAAGAATCATTAGCATTGTTGGTACGGGATGGTCATTATATCACTATATATTACTATAGCTATATATATCACTATATATTCATTATATTTCCTGAATAAGCACTGAAAAGGGCCTCAAATTGTCAAAGCATGAAGAAATTGATAATAATCTGAATGTGGGGAGGTGTGGTTTGGTGGCCAGTTAAAACATTAAGAGAAATCTATAAACTGGAGGATGTTGGGGAGGGATCATGGGGTGGTTTTGGTGATATACCACTACAACAATTACAGTGAACT
The DNA here is from genome assembly GCF_932526225.1 of Nematostella vectensis. NCBI lineage: Eukaryota > Metazoa > Cnidaria > Anthozoa > Actiniaria > Edwardsiidae > Nematostella > Nematostella vectensis. The sequence goes on from NC_064042.1 coordinate 8,677,606, forward strand.
TTATTTCTGAAGGGTTAATATAACAATGGGTGACATTGCATCCCTACCGGGCTTTGAAGTAAACCTTCATAATGAACCATTTCAAGTGTCCTTCTCTTGGAAAATAAAACACTCTTCCCTACCTCCACAACACCACCGCAAACTTTTGACAAACCTCAGATTCAAACTGCTACTGGATATAGTGCTTTATACTTTGAAAAATAATTAATACTATTTGCCACTCACCAATGGCCCCATACTGTGCGTGAGATGCAGCTGCAAGGGGTGCACTTCTTTCCCTCAGAGGAGATTCAATTGGGGCAGCATCATCTTCTCCTAATTAAAACAAACAAAATTTAATGCTTTTAGATATATATTTTTTTGCTGTTGTTAAAAATAGAATGTATTTTTTATGTTGTAGAATCCTGCTGTGATATCCAACAGAGAGGGAACAGACCTGCAAGATCACCGTCTGTAGTCTTTTTCGGCATCAAGATTGCCAGGAAACTCTTCCCAATATTAGCCCTTTGCCTGGAAATAATCAACATGTAAGTACAGTCACTCTGAAAAGGGTAGAGCAGAATGACTAAGTCATAATGAAAGTGATTCTATTACATTCTAAGAAACAGTGATGGGAAACACTGAAAGGGGTATCGATGAGTAAATCGAAGACTTGCAGAGGCAGGGAGACCCGCGTTTTAGAATCTGAGCCCAAGACTTTTGTAAAATTTTGAAATCTGAGCCTAGCTTTTCCGGTCTCTTAAAAACCAAGCCCAAGCTTTTAGTTTGATAAACATGCAAGCGCGAGACTCGATTATGGAATTGTTTTTGTTATAGAATCGTTTTTTTTTTCTGGAAATAAAGAACATTTCCTCATTCAACAAAAGAAACTGAAACAAATTTATTTGGAAGTGCTTGGATAAATAACCATTCTAATTAAAAAAATCTGCCATCATGAATACTACTGGTAACAGTAACACTGCACTTTTCACAGTTTTTTGCACCAAGCCATTGATGTGAAGAGCAGTTGAACAAGTGTTGTTCAAGGTTTGTAATAATGTCAATAACTATGAAAATAAAATCTCATTTGTTTTTTAGGTAAAAAAACTCACTTGCACCATATTCCAAGAATAACAGCAAAGGCAGCCAGATAGAACATGCCAAAAAACACAACTGGGAGAGCAATGGCTGGGATGTGTTCTTCAACTGAAAAAAAAAAAATAAAACACAAAAGTTTGACAGAGTTTTAATGGGAGCCTATTCTGCAGGCTTCTCAAAAGTGAATAAAAAAAAAGAAAAGATAAAAAAGAAAAGGCAATTTCTAGCTTTTTTAAGATATGGGCTACTTTTGTTTAGAATTCAAGGGGAAAAGAGTAGGTCTAGGTGATAGGTGAGCTATAGGACAGAATTTGAAGATAGATTTTGAAAAATGATAAAAGACACCTACCTGATTGAACTGGCTCGACGGTAATAGTGAAAACCTTTGTTCGATGGCTGATATAATCTAAATAACAAAAACAAACAAATGGAGATAAAGAATTATAACATAGATTTACACAATGCCTTTAATTTAGTGATTGCTATTTTTGCCACATAGGGAAAGAGGGAGCTGTCTGTATGTGGGCGAATGATGTAAGCCTGCTGGCCTATACAGCAAGTGAGTATCATATTATAAATGGCAATTGGGCACTGTTAGTGGCTTCACATGGGGGAGGGGTGGTACCTGTTGGCCTATTAGTGGGTATGATACTGCTATGTAGGGCGACAGGACATGTCTTTAAGGGGGGGAGGATGTGTACCTGCTGAACTATGGACAGATATTACTCTGAGTGAGTATTACCTTTGTTACATAGAACGACAGGGCTGTTAGCGAGTCTCCTAAGAAAAGGGAGGGGGAAGGGGTGTGTACCTGCCGGCCTATCAGTAATCAAAGTAACTTTGTCTCTTGGAGCAATAGGGCTGGTTGATCGCTGTCCTGTCTGGCACTCATTGTCTGTCGACTTCACTATCACAACAACATAGAACTGCTTCATCTGAGTTTTCTGTTGATAAACATTCAAAATAGTGAGACTATAATGTGAAAATGTGTAGCACCTCCCTCCCTCTTGCCTTATGCATGGCATGGTGTGCCCAACTGATGATAACCTGTGAACTCCACATAAACTCTATTCCCCATGACCACCTCTACCTCCACCTCCATCACCTTGTACTTATATACCACCTGTATAGTTATGGCACTCTGAAAGTATCCTGTAAACTCCACTTTATCTTAATCCACCATTTTCTTGTACTTGTTTTATGGTCATGACCCCTTTGGTGGTGACAGTCTGATATTACCCTGTGAATTCCACATGAACTCCATCCCCCATGACCCGCACCCTTTCCTTGTACTTTACGTACCTGTATGGTTATGGTCCCCTTGGTGGTGACAGTCTGATAGTACCCTGTGAACTCCACATAAACTCCATCCCCCATGACCCACACCCTTTCCTTGTACTTTACGTACCTGTATGATTATGGTCCACTTGGTGGTGACAGTCTGATAGTACCCTGTGAACTCCACATGAACTCCATCCCCCATGACCCGCACCCTTTCCTTGTACTTTACGTACCTGTATGGTTATGGCCCCCTTGGTGGTGACAGTCTGATATTACCCTGTGAACTCCACATGAACTCCACCCCCCATGACCCCCACCCTTTCCTTGTACTTTACGTACCTGTATGGTTATGGTCCCCTTGGTGGTGACAGTCTGATAGTACCCTGTGAACTCCACATGAACTCCATCCCCCATGACCCCCACCCTTTCCTTGTACTTTACGTACCTGTATGGTTATGGCCCCTTTGGTGGTGACAGTCTGATAGTATCCAGTGAACTCCACATAAACTCCATCCCCCATGACCCACACCCTTTCCTTGTACTTTACGTACCTGTATGGTTATGGTCCCCTTGGTGGTGACAGTCTGATAGTACCCTGTGAACTCCACATGAACTCCATCCCCCATGACCCCCACCCTTTCCTTGTACTTTACGTACCTGTATGGTTATGGCCCCTTTGGTGGTGACAGTCTGATAGTATCCAGTGAACTCCACATAAACTCCATCCCCCATGACCCGCACCCTTTCCTTGTACTTTACGTACCTGTATGGTTATGGTCCACTTGGTGGTGACAGTCTGATAGTACCCTGTGAACTCCACATAAACTCCATCCCCCATGACCCGCACCCTTTCCTTGTACTTTACGTACCTGTATGGTTATGGTCCACTTGGTGGTGACAGTCTGATATTACCCTGTGAACTCCACATAAACTCCATCCCCCATGACCCGCACCCTTTCCTTGTACTTTACTTACCTGTATGGTCATGGCCCCTTTGGTGGTGACAGTCTGATGGTATCCAGTAAACTCCACATAAACTCCATCCCCCATGACCCCCACCCTTTCCTTGTACTTTACGTACCTGTATGGTTATGGTCCACTTGGTGGTGACAGTCTGATAGTACCCTGTGAACTCCACATAAACTCCATCCCCCATGACCCGCACCCTTTCCTTGTACTTTACGTACCTGTATGGTTATGGTCCACTTGGTGGTGACAGTCTGATATTACCCTGTGAACTCCACATAAACTCCATCCCCCATGACCCCCACCCTTTCCTTGTACTTTACTTACCTGTATGGTCATGGCCCCTTTGGTGGTGACAGTCTGATGGTATCCAGTAAACTCCACATAAACTCCATCCCCCATGACCCACACCCTTTCCTTGTACTTTACGTACCTGTATGGTTATGGTCCACTTGGTGGTGACAGTCTGATAGTACCCTGTGAACTCCACATGAACTCCATCCCCCATGACCCACACCCTTTCCTTGTACTTTACGTACCTGTATGGTTATGGTCCACTTGGTGGTGACAGTCTGATAGTACCCTGTGAACTCCACATAAACTCCATCCCCCATGACCCGCACCCTTTCCTTGTACTTTACGTACCTGTATGGTTATGGTCCACTTGGTGGTGACAGTCTGATATTACCCTGTGAACTCCACATGAACTCCATCCCCCATGACCCACACCCTTTCCTTGTACTTTACGTACCTGTATGGTTATGGTCCCCTTGGTGGTGACAGTCTGATAGTACCCTGTGAACTCCACATAAACTCCATCCCCCATGACCCCACCCTTTCCTTGTACTTTACGTACCTGTATGGTTATGGTCCACTTGGTGGTGACAGTCTGATAGTACCCTGTGAACTCCACATAAACTCCATCCCCCATGACCCCACCCTTTCCTTGTACTTTACGTACCTGTATGGTTATGGCTCCCTTGGTGGTGACAGTCTGATAGTATCCAGTAAACTCCACATTTCGAGCCAGGTCATAGACAGGACACTAAAGTAAATAATAAAAAATAAGGAGTGTCCTTTGTATAGTAACTGTGTGATACCCAAGTATGGATCAATTGGCAAATTACCTGTGTCCCTTGAATGGATAGTATTGCACAAGTCTGGGTGTTAGACTCAAACTTGATGCGTACAGCACTGGTTGAGATGTCAAAGTTAAAAACTTGGTACTGAAAAAGAAATTAGAACAGGGATCGCTATCACACAAACTTTCCTTTGCTTGACCACATGTAGATCACACATATAGATCAAGAGGTCAAAGGATATGGATGAATTTTATGTGTGAATGAAACAAGCAAAAGGCAGTAAAAGAGTGAGAAGCGGTCTGTGTTAGCCTGTGCACTAGTGGACAAGTGATATAAATATTGGTAATCAACAGAAAAAAAAACAAATACAAACATATGACTTCATTACCACTGGCTGTGCTGGATCTGCAGACAAAGAGACAGGTTTCTTCAACCTAGAAATTCATAAAACATAAAAAAATCATGGTGTTGCCAATACGATGATGGAATATTTTTATCAGGAAAATTAAATCTGCGGAATGACTCACTTGAGCTCAAAAGGCTCCACAAAGAATGCTTTCAAGGTATAATTGATGGGTGTCAACGAAGCTGAAGCCACATGTACATGAAAGTATTGAGTCTTGGTCGGGGACATGCTGCTCTCAAGATTAGGACAGAGTGTGCGGCTTGCAAAATAGAATGGATGACTGGAATCAGAAGAAATGTTTTAGATATCTAAGGATAGCAACAATAAAATGAGATAGATTGAATGAGCAACTGTAAAAAAAGGGACAAGTTTTAGAACCATGGTGACAAAAATAGCACAGATAAAGCATGTTTGGTTTATCACTTATTTAAATTAAAATGTGCTTTATTGGTTCAGCAATTTTCTTTGAAAATCAAGAAAAATATTGTTAGCTTGTTTTAAATTGGGTCACCAGAAAACCAACCAAAAAATGTACTAGAAAATCCTCCCAGAGTTGACATCCCTGGAAAAAGGTTTTTAAAGTAGAATAATAAAAAAATGATAAAAAATATTAGTAACCTTTCCTCTGACATCATAGGAATTGACCAGGACAAAACTCCCTTTTGAAGTCGTGCTACTATCACAACTGGGTTTTCCGTCAGTGCATTTATACTGGAGACCTGGAGACGAACTGCCTGCGTCTGAAAAGAAGAAATATTCTACTTAGACCCTGTCCCCACATATCCGTTTTCGTTTGAAAACGCAACCTTTTTGTCTTGTTTCAAAAAGATCCGCGTCCACACGAAGCGAATGCTCTCCAGCGCATGTGTAGACCCACTGTTTTTTGTTTGTTTACATCACACGCGCATATTGAATCACACCATCGATTGCAAAAGGTTCCATTTTTGTCCGTCCCCACAGCACCCAAGGGGTATCGTTTTCAAATTGTTCCACTCTGGTGATCGTTTTCAAATCCTTCCGTTTTCGGTCATTGTTTTCGCGTTTACGTGTGGACAATACCTGTATCCATAACAAAAAGGTTGCGTTTTCAAACAAAAACGGATACGTGGGGACAGGGTCTTATATTATAAAGTGTATGGGTTAGACAGAAAGTTTGGACAGAGAGTGCACACCTCATTTCCTATGGAAGAATTGCTTAATCTCATGGGTCTGATATTACTTGCTTAGACTGCAATAATCAACACAATTTGTGAAGATTTCAATTTATTATTCAGGATTCACTGAGAAAGTATTCTAGTTACCGTAGCCTCTAAACAGTCTGTATATAGGCTAAGTTACCGTGGTTTGAATTTGATTGAAAGCATATTTTTCATTTCAATCCTTTCCCATTTTGCTTGTTTTTTTATTTCTTTTAACAAAAGTAACTGCTTGACGCCTATCAGTTAATACAATGCATTACAATTTTAAATCAATTTAATGAGGATAAGTTTTATTGTAATCAACTTCCATGGTGATCAATGGGAAGAAAATAAATGAGAAAAAAAATAGAGAATCAAAACAAAAAGCAAAAACAAAAGAGCAATTATTTCACAACGCAAATTCATATCCTTACCAAATTTTTAGTTCGCGTGTACTCGTACATCCAGAGATCTTCGCTTGTCCGAGATACACGTCCGGACAAGACTTGGCCAAAGGTTGCGTTCATGTAGGGGAGATTGCTGGTCATTTGAACATCTGAAGTCCGCGCAAAACCAGAGAAGAAACCCACAACGAATCCCAAATAACACAGTCTTCGGAGACAAAACATTGTTTCTTGGGAGCCCAGTTACCTATTCTAGTGTATGCCAAGTGGAAAATACCAACAGTGAGATTGTTTCTGGGGTTTTATGGTACGAAAAACAAAAACAATAAATTGGTCATGGGATCCGCCATATTTGCTCTCGCGCAAGTTACCATCTCTTCCCCAGGACCTCCCGGTCAACCAGGAAATATTCGTCAAAGAAATGTGTTCTGTTATAATGTTGCCTTCAGATATGTTCAAGGTTGAGGTTGCAGTTCGAGTCTAAGAAAATATTTGTTTTGATTTAACTGCCTCTAGAGGTGTAAGGAAATGATATTTCCTTAGACGGACTCCCCCCACCCCCCCCCACCCCCCCACAGCTAAGCCTTCTCCCCACCCCCCGCCGTCTTGATTCACACTTGTATACAACTGGTCGGACAACTCATCCAAAATGGCGGACGTTTCACAAAATTGGCTCAGTTGCCTTTCTCTGGACAATCTTCCGACCATTCCTTTAGCAAGTGTCCTGTCATATCTTAATGCAAGAGATCTAGCAAGATGTTCCCGTGTTTGTCGACGCTTTGACGAAATTTGCTCCAGTTTACCCTCTTGGAAAGCTTGGTGCGAAAATGGATGGTTTGTGACGACATGTCCAGAGGAGAAAACATGGAAACAAGTCTACATCGAGCAGTTTATGATTTGGGGAAAATACGAGCATTGTTATACAGCGATACGTCGAGCGTGGAACCAAATAGAAGATTTCACGAGAACATTTTGCCCTGAGATTTATAGCTCGCTCAACCCTGGACTCACGGAAACAGAAATCTCAAGGATAGAGGAACGACATTTGAAAGGTGGAGATGTTAGTTGTGATCTATCCTTTTAGAATATTTTAATAGGGGCCATGTCTTTGAAGTTTGTTTAGTCTCGTGTATATTCGATTTTTATATTTTGTTTTGTTGATCTTTTCTTATTAGTTGTTACTTTATCCCTGTTTCTTTAGGTACCTTGTGTATGAGTTCTGTACTAGTCAATTAAAACCCCCACTCCCATGGTCCCGGGGAAGGGTGGGGGATTAGACTTTGACCCTGTACAAAACAGAGAAAAGCCCCCACCCCCTGGGTACACAACTGCAGTCATACGCCTCTACCCCTCAGGATGCAAAATACAGGCAACTATGTACCTGACAACAAGTCATGAAAAAAAGCCTTTATCTTTCAAAGCCAGTACACTTCAGCGAATTTGTACTAATGACTATAGAGATAAGAGTTACCAAACAAATTGAAAAATAAATTATTTTTATCTGGCATTAGTCATCATTCATATTCGTTTTTGCAATTTTGCCATGCAGTTTGCCACACACATTTGTACCCAGGCCCCCATGGTGGGGACAAGTCTTAGAGTTAAATTCAGTCAATCCCCCCACCCCCTCGGACAGACTCTTGCTAAAAAATGCTCTAAACCCCCATGTTAACCCCACACTGCCCGGGACCATGGGGGTTTCAAATGACTAGTGCATTATGTACACCGTAATGTCATAATCAGTGAGGGATCCAAGGGGGGGGGGGGGGGGGGGGGGAGGTGCCTATTCAGACTGAAAATTGTTGTCAATGTACAGTATATTATACCATAATGATTTGAATATAAAAAAACTTATGGTATGAATAATAACAATATGGTGTTTATTTTTATTGAACTCTCAGGTATGATTTATTCTATATATGTACAGTATATTAGTTTTAGTTTAGTTTATTGGCTTTGTCACACAAATATACTACGGTTTACAATAGGAAATAAACAAAATAAAGAAAATAAGAAACAATGTGACAGTAGAAGAAAACAGGGTGTAAGCCCCAATTGAAATTCTTTCCCAACAAATTACAAACAATTAAAATTCTAAAGCGAAAATAAAAATTGAATTACATAAATTTAAGCTCTATGAAATTATGGAGGTTGGTACCATAATGATTTAAATATATGAAAAAAAACTTATGGTATAAATATATAATAAAAAAAATTGTATTAATTTTTATTGAACTCTTAGGTATGATTTATTCTATATATTTCAGGGTTATCGCTCCCTCTTGATGTTAAATGCTCATATCGTATACATAATGGTCAACGTCTTGTGAGCCCAGGACTTATTGGCTCCATGTCTATATCAAGCCATTACCAGAGTGAATCATTACTAGACCTTAATGTAGCATCAAGTGGCCTACAACACAGGGATGGCTTGCGAAACTGTTTGCTGATATCCCTCTGTATATATACGGGAAATGGACAATTTATAGCCCTGACTGACGAGGAAGGCCATATCACAGGGGAAATATTCTGGCCTAGTCCAGACAGGAGTATAATAATGGTGGGATCAGAAGTTATTCCTGTCCGAATGCACAAGTTTCACAGTGCTCTGTGCTTTACGGACTGGCTAACAGAGTTTGCTGATAAACTTGCAAATAATTGTTATTCAGTAATAAATCAAGAGATCTTCAAATTCGAGTTTTCTTCAGAGGCGACAACAGAGGGAATTACTGTGAGGACGACTACATCATTCCTCCCTGAACTTAGCAGTGTTTACCCCCCTTTGTTCTTTTTCACTTACAGGATATCTATATCTATGGATGAGAACTGGCCCATTGTGAGTTTGTCCAAAACTTTCTTGCTTGTGCTACTCTGAATTAATCAATCCTCCCACTACTATTTGATTTATTCAAATACAGAACAATAGCAACATCACACCAGTGAGCACATGTCCAGCTCTCCTGATTTTTGGTGGCCTCGTACATGGATGCCAGAACCATGGCCCTGACATCCGCTAATGCTATTCTGTCTAAAGAAATAAAACTGTGTTTCTCCCCATATTTTTTTGTAGAAGACAGCACAATATTTTTTCTTGAAAAAATACCCCCCCCCCCCCCAAAAAAAAAGAAAACTAAAAAAAAAGACACACATTTTCTTCATTTGTAACACCAAATTTCAGTGAACTTCGGAAATCTACTACTCATATATTTGACTTCTGTCGCACTTCGTGAGAAATGTGTTTGAAACCTAATAAACTTTTAATATTTGAATTATTTGTTCTTCTAGTCCAAAAAATGTCAGTTGACAACACGACACTGGTTCATCACTCAGGGTGATGGCGTGAAGACAGAGGTACACGGAGAGGGTGTGGTCGGCCTATACCCGGTGATGACCCCGGGAGCTGTCACAGAGTATGTGAGCTGTACTACTTTCCAGACACCCACAGGTTCCATGGAAGGTTACTACGTGTTCAAATACTTGGACAATAAGTCAGAAGAGTTTCATGTGCGAGTGCCGTGTATGAACTTCAAGAGTTTGCCATTTGTGCAGGCAGAGGATAGGATACACAGGCTTGGGCGTATTAAGTTGAGGGAAGCACTGGATAAGGGCGAGGGAGGCAGCAGTATGGTAAGCTGATATATATTTCAGAAGATATGTATGCTAAGGTTTTTTAGATCCTATATCATAGCATGTCCAAATGCAAATGCATGCCAAATTTTCCTAGCATTGTATTTTGAAGAGGATGCAAAAAGCCTGAAATGCCATCGTGAACACAATATGATGCTGTCAAAAACAGACCACATAACATGGTGGAACCAGTCACCTCCTTGCTGGTGTGATTCACTTCTACCAAAAAAAAGAAGAGAAATCGTACCAGGAAGTATGTTTGCTTGTAATAACATTACACTAAGGCCATAGCTTTAACCCTATTCAGACCGGGCTTTTTGGGGCTTTGTCTTTCGGCCCCCCCATCCGTAACTTTTCAACCATTGGACCTATAATGACCAAATTTTCAAAGAATCATTAACTGACAAAGAGGATAAGGACATTTGTTTATAAATAGCCTATCTTTCGAAACCTTTGCATAGAACATCTATAAATTCCAAATAAGTTATCATAATCAGCTCGTATTCAAAAAGCGACCGATATTCTAAAAAAAATTGTCTTTGTGACGTCACTTAAGTGAGCAGAAACGGGCAATATTTCTGTTTTTTAGATATGTATTTCTGTGTCTCTTTTCGATAATTTTATTATCTCTTGCAGTAGACATATTATTAGTGACACTGTTTCTATGACAACAATATATTAATATATGTAAATTGTTGTTTAAATGTTGTATAACTTTGCATAAACCGTTTATATGACATGGATTTACATTTTAATAGTTGGTCTTAATGACTTAGCATTTTGCCCAATTTTCATTAAACCTATGTCTCAAAACTTGGTTGCTGTGGTTACCAGGGCACACATTAAAGTTTTGTTTACACCAAACTTATCCAAGATAAATTTTAGGAAAAGTCATCAAATGCAATGCTCTAGCCCAACTAGTTCAAAAATTATTACAGATCAAAGTTTCTGGGGGCCTCAAAAGCCCCCCCCCCCCCCCCCCTTCCCTCCATGTCTGAAAAGGGTTAAGCCTGTGCAAGTTAATAGAATGCATGCACAATGATTTGAATACAAGTCCCTGGTGTTTAATAGACAAAATAGGCAGCACAATGACTCCTAAAACATGTTGTCAAGCCACCATTTAGAATTGTCTTGACAGATAAATTATGATATAGATTGTCACAGTGTTTTATTCAGTGTGTTATATATTATAAGCTGAAACACCTTCTACAGCTAAAACCAATTAATTTCTAACTAATATCCTAAATAAAAAACACCATTATATGGTGGAACTGGCCACAGTATCTAGCAGAGGTAGTTTGAATTTATCCTAAGGTTACAATTATACAACATGTTTCCTTAAAACTAATGGAACATTTTATTTATATTATGATCATGATTGTATTTTCCAATTAATATAAATTCTAATGCTGGCAGTACAATGTCAATCATTTAAGAAAAATAAATAAATATCAGAATGTCCATGGTTTTGTTATTAAATATAATAGAATATATTATTTTTACATTAAAAATATAACTATTTGATGCTTTCTGTCCCCTTTTAGAATACAGTAATTGTTTCATTTATTACCAACATTAAACAATCAAACAATTGTCTATGTGTTGATTGATAATTGCGTTACCAACCCCTTTTTCAAAAGCTTTGTTACAGATTGGACAAGCCATGGTCGTATCTTCCTTATTAGCAACTCCTTCATCTGCAGATATTTCTTTGCCTGCTTCACCTTTCAATGAGACCGTATTCCCTTGCCCTCCCCCCTTAACCATGACATTTTTCCCTTGCCCGCCCCCCTTTATCATGACATTTTTCCCTTGCCCTACCCCCTTACCCATAGATGAAAAAATGCTAGACTGTTTTGACTTCTTTGCCCTGCTGCCTATGGTGCTTGAAGCTGTCCTTTTGTTAGACTTAGAGACTGGTAAAGGTGGCCTTCCCCTCTTACTAGCCGAGGGTGCTGGCTTGGTGGGTGCGCTGACCATAGGAGGGGACACCCTTACGGCCGATGCATGACTTGAAGAAGTAGTGGGCGGTTCAGACCTTGTAACGCCATCTGAGGTGATGTTATTTTGTTCTATATTTTCATCAGTACCTTTCGCATCTGCATTTTCCTCAATGGACAGTTTTGGTCGGAAGAAGTTTTTAATAGTTACTGGAGGGTTGATAGCTTTGGCCAGGGTCCTGCTGTTGATATTTGATACTGACTCCTCTGTTGCTACTTTAGTGCTTGCCCTCTGAGGGAGTGTTAGACCAAGCAACCCGCTCTGCATTCCCTAGAAGATCAAATAAATCAAATCTTTTAAATTACTGGAAATTTTATCAAATGAGCTTATAGGGGCAGGAAACCAATAATTAAGTTAACATGACAATTAAGTTAACATGGGTTATGAGAGAGGGTTGACAGTTGAATCCTTCAGTTTATACTCTTTACATGCTCTATGATTGCCCCCCCCCCCCCAACTGTTTGAACACCACAGATAGAGATACATAACTCCCGAAAAATGGTCTTAAAATCTTTCCGGAGTTTCTCCAAAAAATTTCTAAAAATCCAGAATTTGTCTCTAAAAATCCTGATTTCTCCCCTAAAAATGTTGAATTTTTTTTTCTTCCATAAATAAGCCATTCCTCCTTTAATTATAAGAAATATATCTTTATCTTGTGTTTTTTTATTTATTGTGCATGTATAAATGGGCAATTCAGCATTATTTGCATAGAAAGAAACTTTCCACGATTTACACATGTTTTACAAACTCTCCTATCAGTGAAGCAAACAAGCCAACAAGGCATTCTGGGAATATGGCCAAAGCCGCTGACCGGTAAAGTGACTAAATAGCCAAGCAAGGTTATTGACAACTTTATCGACGATCGGTTTAGTTAAGAATTTCTACCGAAAATCGGCAGCATTTGGAATATGATTTTCTTAAAATCCTGAAATTTTTTCTAAAAATCTTTAGATTTTATAAAAATCCCGTTTGACTCTAAAAATCCTAAAAAAATAAAATCCGGAATTATGTATGTAGGCCTAACCACAGATTTGTTCATATTAGTAATGGTTAGCCAGTAATGATGGGCGATGTTGGCACTTTTTAAAGTGCTTAAAAACACTGGGCTTTTTAACCTTCAATGAGACCATCTTTGGCAAGAAGTGAAATAGCATAATATCAGCAAGTGAAGCTCAGCATTAACTATGTTCATAAGCATACCAACAGTGGATCCAAATTCTGCTGCTCCTTTAATAATGCTGTCACCACAGGGATAAGTTGCTCAGGGTAACGTAATCCTACTAGCCGCTGACCATCGTCCAACTCTACACGGATTACCCGTAACATGCGGTCCTCCCGGCTGCCAATACAAAGAAAACAACCTCTTATACTAAAGAGTTTGTAAAATGGTATTTTCACCTATTATTGAAATTCCCCCATAAACTTGGGGGAATTCGCACACTAGGATTTTAGTCTAATAATGGATGGACATTGCTTAGTACAACAGACTAGACTTCGTAAACAGGTTTTTGCCTATTATGGCAAGATACCCATTAATTGTTGGCTTGCTGGGCACAAGAAATAAAACAAGATTATGAAAGGGATTTGAAGCAACTGCAGAATACCCGTCCAAGAGTAAAGAGTTAACAATGGGACCTCACATCTCGATTTTTATACACAGAACAAGCCAGTAAATACAAGTAAAATGCAAAAAAGTGGATGAGTATTCTGAAGTTTAGCCAGCAGTGATTGTCTTGTGCTTATTTATATACAACAATTTCTTGAATCACTCGGCTCTATTTTTTTGACGTTTCGGCAATGCTGCCTTCATCAGGATGAAGGCAGGATAAAGGCAGCATTGCCGAAACGTCGAAAAAAAAAGAGAACTTAGTGATTCAAGAAATTGTTGTATATAAATAACCATTTTGTGAAGCCTGCAGATTTTTGTAAATCATCACATCCACTCCTAAGGACTCCTAAGACAAGTGGTTACCTGAGGCCAGCTTTCTCTGCATGCCTTGAAACGGCCCATTCCAGCGTGGATAAGATGGGCACAATACCACCACACAACAAGTGAACCCTTGAGATACGGCAGCCAACTGCAACCAGAGAAACAAACGATATACAGGAGAACACAATCACAAAACATCTGATCCTGTTCAATACGACGGCCAATGGCAATCAGCCGTGCAATTACAAGACTTTGAGTTTGGGAGAGCAAACATGCCCGTAAAACTGTGCTTCGCATGTTTGTATTTGTGATGATTAACTAATGCTAATCTTTTAGATATTTCAAAAAGACCGACTAACAGTAGAGGGCCTAAATAATAAAGAAGGTATCCAGTCGTAATATGAGCCATACCTCTGCAGAGTGGGCCGGTCTTACATCCTGGTCCATGGAAGCAGTGATCCCTTGTCTTATCATATTGCATCTTCCAGCCTTTCTCTAAATGCACACATTCTAATTAACAAAGATCCACCATGTTGGCAATATGATGCCAGTTTGTGCATATTGATCAAGCTCTTACACATCAGGTGTGTACACAGTCATTTCTTATCAAGGAATCTTCAAATACTATTCTTGTTCCATACGACACTTATGACTGTGCATTCCCCGCCCCCAAGCCAATCCTGGATACACGCCAGCACATTATTTTCTTGCAGGTGGTGAGTTAGGCTTGATGGCATCCCATACAACATGGTGTATTTACCCAGGAGGTCTGGGTGAAGGAGGCTTTATCGTGGCAATATGTCAGTGTGTAAAATAACCCTTTTACCAACAGTACCTGCTTCATCTGGGCTGATCTTGGTGTATACTTGTGTAGGAGGTCTGGGTGAAGGAGGCTTTATTGTGGCAATATGTCAGTGTGTAAAATAACCCTTTTACCTGCTTCATCTGGGCTGATCTTGGTGTATTTGTGCAAAAGGTCAGTCTTCTCTTCTTCAAACGGCGATTGCCCAGTGTTTGGTCTGAGGTAAAAAGATTGTGTCACAAAAAGTAACAAAGTAAGAAAACACTTCATCACCTGCAAATAGACAAGGAACTGTCATCTACATGTTGAAATATCAATAATAATGATACAAGTATTCAACTGAGAAAATGATATTTATTTGAACATCAATGGCATATCATACTAAATCCAGGAGATGAGAGATCTGGAGACGAAACTTTTCAATTTTCACACATTTTGGGATTTCATTTTCGTTTCACTTGGAGCAAATCAAATCCATTCCAATCTGGAACTTTATGTCTTATCTATTCTATCATTTCAAAAAATAGTAGCACCTTCCTATAAAAGTTTGTTTCAAATTGGACATTTTGGGTGGTGTAACAACGTTATTTTACAAGCGTAATCAAATGAAGGTGAGAAAACAATGAATGATGCGCGCAAATTATAAAGAAGAAAGCTACATCGATTGTGTGGGGAAACAATGAGCAATGTGCGCAAATGAAAAACGAATGTGCGTCATCAATTTGAATTGTGAGAAAACAATGAGCAATATGCGCAAATGAAAAAAAAACGAATGTGCGTCATCAATTTGAATTTTCAGAAAACAATGAGCAATATGCGCAAATGAAAAAAAAACGAATGTGCGTCATCAATTTGAATTTTGAGAAAACAATGGATGCGCGCAAACGATAAAAGATCGCGCGTCAGCAATTGAAATTTTGAGAAAACAATGAGCAATGCGCGCAAATGATAAAAGAATGCGCGTCATCAATTGGAATTGTGGGAAAACAATGAGCAATTCGTGCAAACGATAAACGAACGCGCGTCATTAATTGCAGTTGTGAGAGAACAATGAGTTGTGCGCAAATGAAAAACGAACGTGCGTCATCAATTTGAATTGTGAGGAAAAAATGAGCAATGCATGTAAATGAAAACGAAACGGCGTTCTCCACTGGAGTTGAAAGAAAACAATGACAAATGCGCGTAAATGATAAACGAATGCGCTTCATCAATTGTAATTGTGAGAAAACTGAGAAATGCGCGCAAATGAAAAACGAATGCGCATCATCAATTGTAATTGTGGGAAAACAATGTGAAATGCGCGCAAATGAAAATCGAACGCGCGTCATCAATTCGAGTTGTTAGAAAACAAGGTGTTACGCACAAATTTTAAACGAACACGCATCATCAATTGGAATTGTGAGAAAACAATGAGAAATGCGCGCAAATGATAGACGAACGCGCTTCATACGTATACGTATTCGTTTCAAAACGCTACCTTTTTGTTACAGGTACGGGTATCGTCCACACGTAAACTACAGACTCGTACCCAGTCGTTATTTGCTGTTGCGCGGGCATCCACAGGAATCCTGAAGCGAAGACGGAAAAAGCGAATTCCGACCCCGAAACCGCATCCTGATCGTCATGCATCGCGCGGCGTCTGGGTACGAGACTGCGTAAACACGAAAACGATGACCAAAAACGGAACGATTTGAAAACGATATCCAAAGTGGAACAATTTGAAAAAAGATACCCTTTCGCCGTGTGGACGAAGGATACGGAACCTTTCGAAAGTGATGGCGTGATAACTAAATCCACTTTGCGCTTCGTGTGGACGCGGATCTTTTTGAAAACGGAACAAAAAGGTTGCGTTTCAAACGTAAACGGATACGTGGGGACAGGGTCTTAGTAATACGAAAACAATGAGCAATGCGCGCTAATGTCAAGCGAACACGCGTCATCAATTCTAATGATGCGAAAACAACGAGCGCGGGCTAATAACAATAACACGCGTCATCAATGCAGATTGTGAAAAAACTATAGGCAGCTGCGTGCAGAATATTAAATCATATTTTCAAGTAACGAACTTCACGTGAAGAAGACACTAGCATATTTCTGGTCGCTTCTCTCCAACTCACCTGATGATGTTGAAGAGATGCGTCGAGTTCTCTTTCTGAATGGCTAAGAGGTAAAAACGTTGGTATCGCTGTTCGCGTTTGGACCAGTAGAAGCCGTCATGCTTGCCCTGAGCGCTATTCTCATACCGCTTCATTGCTGCTGGCCACTCTATACCGCGGTCAACACTCAAGGTCACGTGCCTGCAGAAAGAAACTGGTATTTAACAAGGTATATATCTTCAGGCCACAATTCCTTTGAAGGTAGTGATGTTATAATTAACGGGCTGTAGTCTGGGTCATCCATGGCTATCTCTCTGTTTGCACGAGGCTTTACTATGGCCATCTCTTTTTGTGCACGAGGCTTTACCATGGCTATCCTTCTGTGTGCAAAAGGCTTAACCATGGTCATTTCTCCGTGCAAACGAGGCTTAACCATGGTTATCTTTCTATGTACACAAGGCTTTACCATGGCTATCCTTCTGTGTGCACAAGGCTTTACCATGGCTATCCTTCTGTGTGCACAAGGCTTTACAGTGGCTATCTCTCTGTTTGCACAAGGCTTTACCGTGGATATCCTTCTGTGTGCACCAGGCTTTACCATTGTCCTCTATCGTGCAAACGAGGCTTAACCATGGTTATCTCTCTGTGGGTATGAGGCTTTACCGTGGCCATCTCTCCGTGTGCACACGTCTCCCAAACTAATACTAAATCATTGGCGAATTGTCTACTCACTGTGTTGGCATGATTCCTTTGACTTCGGTAAAGACGGGGCATGGCGGGCCGACCATCGTGATAGATGAGGCTGTCAAATCTGTAACGCCTTCATTATACCTGGTAAATCAATCACTGCACTCAGAAATATTCTAAATTGGTACGTACCTCGGAAATCCCTTGGAAACCTTTCGGAACTATTCTAACCCTTATCCCCTTACTACCCTACTCCTGCTACAGCCTTTCGGGCAGAAGCGAGGGAACCGCATTAGAAGATAGAGATCGCGGATACAGAAGGTGTTGACCAAAAATCGACAATGGAAAAAAGCTATCGCAAGCAAATAAACACACAAAACGCAAATATTCAAGGCAGTGAGGCCTATTTAATGGAGTGGAATAGAAGCAACCTTTCTCTCGCTATAGCATATTTGTTCGAGATTCTGATTTATAGCCTAACCTTTCTCGGCAATGCTTTCTAGTTTATGGACTAAAAGACATCGTCTTATACAGATTTGACAAAATCAAAAAGAAAAGTCATTTACTTACTTTCCTTCTCGCTTGGCAGTCTCGATAGTTGCGTTCAAACACTCCGAGAAGTAAGAGAAAATCTGTCACGAAAGTACACAGATAAGACGATGAGCATTAGTTCATCAGTTCAGGGGCTTCCTGTGGTGCACCACAGGGATACGATTAATCTTACCAGGTTCTGCTTCTCCACGGACAATCCCAGAATTCTGTTCAAGAATCGCGATACGTCACCAGCTTCCTTCTCCTTGACGACTGAACTCCCGGGCTCCGTGAGACCCATAGAGAGAAGACACTCCTAGAAATGTAAAAAAGGTGACAACTCCATGGCAGGATAGGCAGCTTATTCAGAGACTTTTTAGTCCAGTCAATCTGTGGTTTCAGGTGGAACTAATTGCAATCGCTCAACGGATTTTGAACAAGTGATACAACTTAGTTAACATACTAAAAGTCCCCAAAAATCCCTATGGTGGAACATCCTGAAATTTGTGACTTTTCCATATCGGAGCAAAACCACAGGGTACCCGCGTCGGTAAAACGGAAAAATAATAAAATACACGTCTAAATCAGTACATTTGAAAGACCATTGGTCAAAGTTGATTAAATACCCAGTTTGG
Source organism: Nematostella vectensis (assembly GCF_932526225.1). Lineage (NCBI taxonomy): Eukaryota > Metazoa > Cnidaria > Anthozoa > Actiniaria > Edwardsiidae > Nematostella > Nematostella vectensis. The sequence goes on from NC_064042.1 coordinate 8,696,309, forward strand.
ATATCAAAATAAAGCAAATTGCCCCTGTTTTATATCTTTTTCCAATATTTCTGTAATCCAAAAACCAAAGGGTACCCGCGTCGAAAACACTAAACAAATTTAAAAATTCAAGCCTGAATCAGAAAATTTTCAAAGGTCACCGCTATATACTCAGACGACACCAAGCTATACCGAAGAATCTCTTCGATGAAGGACTGTGAAGCTCTTCAGGATGACCTGACAAGTCTAACAAGTGGAGCGACGAAACAAATATAAAGTGTTAATTAAGTCTTGACAGTCTTACGGAAGAAAATCAGCTTGGCGGCACAAGTCTTCAGCGCATCAACATTAAAAAAGATCTCGGGGGCACAATATCGAGCAATCTCACATAGGACACCCACATTCTATTTGTGGTGTCCAAGGCCAACAGAATGCTTGGTCTGCTCAAGAGGACATTTGTCCTAATTACAGATACAGGGTCAGGCGTACTCTATACCTGTCCCTTGTCAAGTCGCAGCTCTGTTTCGCCACTGAAGTCTGGTCCCCCGGCAGCGTAAGACTTAAAATGTCCTCCTAGAAAGAGTTAAAAGGCGAGCCACCTGTTGAATTCTAAGATCCAAGATCGGAGACTTAAGCTATAAAGAGCGACTTCTAAAACTCGATCTACTACCCTTTGTCTACGACTGAGAGGTGAAGGACCTAATCTTTTTTTTAGTGTAACTAACTAGTGTAACTTCGACCTGAATGTTCAACTTTTTGTCACTTTTGTCAATCATAATCATACTCGTAACCTGAACCCAACCTTAACTTTATCTCTGGCTCTTTGCAGAACAACTACGTTTCGAGCATCTTATTTCAATCGTATTGTAAAACCATAGAATCTAGTATGTAACTTAACTCAGTTCAAAACGTTCTCTGGCCTACTGGCGCTTATAAATATTTCCTGAAGAACCATTATCAGACCCTACTTGCCAATGTTTTCAACGTAGACTGTACATGGTCCATCGCACGGTCTGTGACTGCCACCACAGTTATTTTTTATATTCATTTTATTTCCAATTTGTTTGTTTGGGGGTACGTCCTGCATGGACCCTGTGCCCGTTTACGTATGACCCCCCATTGGTCATCTTTGTTGTCAAATAAAGCTTTTGAAGACTATTCTAGTAATCAGTAACACTTTTGTGTTTTTTTGAGGTTTTACACCCAGCCTAAAGAAAGCAAATGCAATCCAATTTGTGCATTTGCACCGAACCATTTCTAGCAGCGATCCGTGTGTTGGAGGTAAGTCTGTCCGCACTGGACTATCCCCAATGATCGCTGATAAATATAATGCGATACAAATGCTAATCGGATTGCAGCACCAGAATATGAACCTGCAAGAAGAATTGTCTAGACTGTAGTGCGACGTTTGTAAAGTGTAAGTCAGACTTGTCACAATTCTGGACTAATCGAGCTAGAGCTAGACGTTCAGTATCATTAGAAGTGTAAGTAGCTTTCTCTAGGCTGTTTCAAAACCTCAAGAAATGACAAAAGTGTTCCAGATTACCGCTGTATTACATGTTTGAATAGGCTACCTACTGACCTGATGTCACATATAAGTTTGTTTTCTAGACAATTTTCAGTCACTGACGCGAGTGCGAAGAATGCAGAAATACATTTGTGGAGAAAATATTTGAAATAGAAATAAAACATGGAAAGTTGCTTTATTTCGATACTAAAATTGTGTCTTTAATCATTTTTGGCCAATGACCTTTGAAATTTTCTGATTCAGACTTGTATTTTCAATTTTTTCAGAGTTTTCGGCGCGGGTACCCTATGGTTTTTGGAATACAGAAATATTGGAAAAAAGTTATTAAACAGGGGCAATTTGCTTTGTTTCGATATCCAAACATTGTCCTTAATTAACTTTGACCAATGGCCTTTTCAATGTACTGATTGAAACGTGTATTTTATTTTTTTCCGTTTTAACGACGCGGGTAACCTGTGGTTTTGCTCCGAAATGGAAAAACCACATATTTCAAGATGTTCCACCAAAGGGATTTTTGGGGACTTTTAGTATCTTAACTAGGTTGTATCACTTGTTCAAAATCCGCTGAGAGAAATTCTATTGCAATAAGTGCCACCTGGGCCATAAAAATTTCATTGATTGACTGGACTATTTATAGACGACAACGATACGGGATACACAAAGCCGAAGCCCTAAAGAATCATGTGAAATACATGCTTTGAGTGTATATCCTTGTACACGAGGACGTGAAAAACGTGGCATTATTCGCTTTATGAAGCATTTATAATTTCCTTGAGAAAAGTGAGGCCGTTATATACATGTGATATCGCGTGGCATTATTCACGCTATAAGTCATTCATAATCTCCTTCAGATATATGAGTCCGTGAAATTCTCGTGAGAGCGTTCATGATTTCCTGAGATAATCCGAAGTATTCCCTGAGATACGCGAGGCCCTATCTCTATCAAAAGCATATGAAGTACATACGAGTGTACGTTGTATCATTGACAAGCATATGATTGCCATACCTTCATGATCTCATTGAAGTGCACGAAGTCGTAGCTCTTGTCGTTTTGTGTGCCTCTTAGGATCTTCTCCATCATCACTCCACCTGGCAGCTGGTTCTTTATGAAATAGTAGACACAACTATGATTGGAAATCTCCACGGAAGAAGAGATAATAAGAGCAACAGGAAAAAGTTTAAGATATACTTAGTAAAGGTGGATAAAGTGGAGGAATGCATGCAAGGAGAGTGGATGGGACAAAGGTGAGCCAAGGTGGGAATTGTAGACGCGTTAGAGGGTAAGCTGGGTGAGGTAAGGTAAGGTAAGGTAAGTTAAGATAGCCGATGGTGAGGTAGGTTTAAGGTGGGAAAGGAGATATATGATTAGGTAAGGTAAGCTGGATGAGGTGAGATGATGAGGCAAGGGGAGTTGATGTATGATGGGGTGAGAAGAGGTAAGCTAAGTAAGTTGACTAAAGAAAGCGTATGGTGAGGTGAGTTTTAGTAAGGTGGGGAAGGGGAAGGGGATACAAGATAAGGTTAGTTGGATGAGGTAGGTAAGGTGAGTAAGATAGCCTATGGTGAGGTAGGTTTAAGTGAGGTGGGGATAGGTACACATGATTAGGTACACATGATCAGGATACATGATTAGGATTAGGTGGATGAGACAAGGAAAAGGGAGTTGATGTATGGTAGGATGAGGTAAGGAAAAGTGGGGTCAGATGTAATTTCAGTCAATAATACAAGGATAACACAAACCTTTTTATACCTTGTGTATACCAACGTGAAAAAAGTGGGAAGATATGTTAAGATGAGACAGAATAAGGTGATTAAGGCAAAACACACCAAAGAATACCCACCAGATTAATTGCTTGGTACATAGCGCGTAAAGCTGACCGCCCATACGAAGTATCAAAGTTAAACTTGGTCAGATCTGCACCTGTGGCCGCACGGCGGTCACCTTTGGTCAGTGCACCTACAAGTCAAAGACCAAAAACGTCAGCAGTCTTTAGTAAATTGGACAACAAAGCTGAAGAATGGCTCTGTCCATTTATGATATGATGAAGCTGAGCTAGGAAGAAATATTGGCAAAAGAATTTGTACATTTTAGTCAGAGTAGAATACGTACCGAGTGACTGAAGTAATACTCGAATACGTGTACCGAGTGATGCTCGAATACGTACCGAGTGATTGGAGTGATGCTTGAATACGTGTACCGAGTGATGCTCGAATACGTACCGAGTGACTGGAGTGATGCTCGAATACTTACCGAGTGATTGGAGTGATGCTAAAATATGTGTACCGAGTGATGCTCGAATACGTACCGAGTGATTGGAGTGATGCTCGAATACGTGTACCGAGTGATGCTCGAATACGTACCGAGTGATTGGAGTGATGCTCGAATATGTGTACCGAGTGATGCTCGAAAACGTACCGAGTGATTGTAGTAAGGCATGAATACGTACTTCGATACTTCGATTTATTACTCCTATAAGTAGCTTTCGCTAATACTAGGAGGCATATAGAGCTAAAATAATTACAATAAGTATTGCTCAAATAATAACGAATAATTATGATACAAAGAGTATTAAAGAGTAACTGTATAAGTAAATATTGTAATTATTGTATAATTATAATACAAAGAGTATTAAAGAGTAACTGTTGCAAAAACAAACATCAATGTATAAATAAGTAAATAAATAAATAAATAAGTAAATAGATAAAATAAGAAAAACAGGATAGATACTTGAGACAAATAGGTAATAAACAAATAAATAAATTAGTAGTGAATAACAAGCAGACAAACGAAATATTTAATGGACCCTTCCCCCTACGGCGCTCCACACCCCCATCCACACCAGAATCACTCGCAACCGCTTCAACAAAGCATTGCAGAGGACTCCGGCGTAGACAGAAGCACAGAACGCCACAAGGGGAAAGGACCATTGAGGATCTAAATGCTAACACAAGTAACATGCACTTTAAATCTAATTGCAGATAAATGATATAAATAAATAGCTAAATACATAAATAATAAATAGATAAATAGCTAAATAAATAAATAAATGAATGAATAATAAGTAAACAAACAAACTAAGCAGCTAATGGGTTGGGGATCTAAAGCCTGCGCAAGTAGCAAGGTACTTGTAAAGATCTAACTGCAGGCTGAACAGCAGCCTTATACTTGGCAAGGGTATTAATTGATTTGACGTCGTTGGGGAGCAAATTCCAGATTCTTATGGCTCTAGCGAAAAAAGAATAGTTGAAAGCTAGGGTATTTGCTTGCAATTGGTTATAATACAGCTCTTTGCGCCTGGTGGATCTGGTTGATCGCGTGACAAGATCAGGTAATTTAGCATATATGAGACTATTATGAAATTTATAAAATAAGATAGCCTGACTAGTTAAACGTCTTTGTTCAAGAGTGTCCCAAGATAGGTCTTTAACAAGTTTTGTGGTACTTGCATACGGGTCATATGTGTTGGTGACGAACCGTGCAGCGTTCTTTTGCACTTGTTCCAGGCGATTGACATCGGTATCAGTATAAGGGTTCCAAGCTGGAGCTGCGTATTCAAGAATAGGTCTTACTAAGGTAAAGTATGCTCTCTCTTTAACTAGCTGACTGCATGGTTTCAAAGTCCTGCGAAGAAGACCAAGAACTTTGTTTGCCTTATCCGAGATTTTAGATGCGTGGGGGCCCCAGCGAAGATTGGAGGAACAGCGTACTCCAAGGTAATCTTGCTCTGCAACTTTGGATAGAGACTTATTGTTGATGGAGTAAGTATGCAAGGATGGTTTGCGCTTGTTTGTGATAGAAAGCAGATGACACTTAGACACGTTGAATTCCATTTGCCAATCATTTGACCATTTAGTTAAGTTATCCAGGTCTTGCTGGAGCACTTGATGATCATCTGCACTTGATGATCGTATGCAGTGATTATAGTAATGCTCGAATACGTACCGAGAGATTGTATTAATGCTCGAATACGTAGCGAATGATGCTCGAATTAGTACCGAGTGATTTTAGTAATGCACGAATACATACCGAGTAATGCTCGAATACGTACCGAAGGATTGTATTAATGCTCGAATACATACCGAGTGATGCCCGTATACGTACCGAGTGATTTTAGTAATGCTTAAATACATACCGAGTGATTGCAGTAATGCTCGAATACATACCGAGGGGGATTGTAGTAATGCTCGAATACATACCGAGTAATGCTCCAATACGTACCGAGGGATTGTAGTAATGCTCGAATACATACCGAGTAATGCTCGAATACGTACCGAGGGATTGTAGTAATGCCCGAATACATACCGAGTAATGCTCGAATACGTACTGAGGGATTGTAGTTATGCTCGAATACGTACCGAGGGATTGTAGTAATGCTCGAATACATACCGAGGGGGATTGTAGTAATGCTCGAATACGTACCGAAGGGATTGTAGTAATGCTCGAATACATACCGAGGGGGGTTGTAGTAATGCTCGAATACATACCGAGGGATTGTAGTAATGCCCGAATACATACCGAGTAATGCTCGTATACGTACCGAGTGATTGTAGTCTACGAGCAACAGCTGCCGCAAACCTCCTCTCTCCTCCAAGATTCGTGGTAACCAGCTTGTAGATAGGGCCACTGTTAGGAAATACAGATTTGAGATTTGTATGGTAGGTGACCAGTGGAAAAGTTACAGGAAATTCACGGTGATTACACTGATAATACACGGTGAATACAAAACAAGGTGAATACACAGATAATAAACGAAGAATACACGGTAGATACAATAAACGGTGAATACAATACACGGTAAATACAATACACGGTTAATACAGAGTGAATCTACGAAGGTTACACAGTGAATACTCGAAGCTTTCGGTTTTCTTGAAGGAGTCATGTCTACAGCATTTCCAATGTGACATTTGAGCGGTTAACTTATAAACTCGATATAGCCCCGCGAAGCCAGTGTCACTGAATGCAAGGGCGTTGGCTACCAGCCATCGCTTTCATGCATATCTACGGAAAGTTCTATCCTTCCTATGTACTCCCCCTTATCGTCACCTGCTCTGATTGGAGCGATGTGATCTTCCTAGCTGCTGAACGGCTTTATCGGCGCTCCATGGCAACTCGATGGTCACGTGGACACGCCGTCTCTGATTGGCTGCTCTGAGGTCGGCATGGAGGGATATCCCAGTACTTGCAGCGTCACTGATGATAGCTACGAGTTTGCTACCACTCATAAAACTGTTCCTCTGAAATAAAAAAGAAAAACATTTATCTATTATACTTTACTGATCCACGGTATATTCGTCTTTCTTCTTTTGGCAAGGTGTTATTTCATATTCACTAAATCTCATATTCACCTCTTGGATGTTGAGGCTATCCACGTGCGAGCTGTCAGACTCACGGGCTTCATAGTGAGGCTCCCTGTCTTGCGCAGTGCGCACGACACGACCGCGCCTTCCCGTCATCTCCGCCACGCAATCAGGACCACCCATCTTGTCAATTAAGTCATCGAGAGGACTGGGACACAAGCGGTGATAGATAGCGGTGGTGAGTGAATGAGACAAAAAGATGGCTGCTCTTGATAGAATGATTGGTATATGCGGTGATAGAATGGTGAGTGGATGAGACAAAAAGATGGCTGCTCTTGATAGAATGATTGGTATATGCGGTGATAGAATGGTGAGTGGTTGAGGCAAAAAGATGGCTGCTCTTGATAGAATGATTGACATATGCGGTGATAGAATGGTGAGTGGATGAGACAAAAAGATGGCTGCTCTTGATAGAATGATTGGCATATGCGGTGATAGAATGGTGAGTGGATGAGGCAAAAAGATGGCTGCTCTTGATAGAATGATTGGCATATGCGGTGATAGAATGGTGAGTGAATGAGACAAAAAGATGGCTGCTCTTGATAGAATGATTGGCATATGCGGTGATAGAATGGTGAGTGGTTGAGGCAAAAAGATGGCTGCTCTTGATAGAATGATTGACATATGCGGTGATAGAATGGTGAGTGGATGAGACAAAAAGATGGCTGCTCTTGATAGAATGATTGACATATGCGGTGATAGAATGGTGAGTGGATGAGACAAAAAGATGGCTGCTCTTGATAGAATGATTGGTATATGCGGTGATAGAATGGTGAGTGGATGAGGCAAAAAGATGGCTGCTCTTGATAGAATGATTGGCATATGCGGTAATAGGAAATTGAGCTACCATTTCCTCTTAACACAATTTCACGCTGGGTCACCCACCAAGGCGCATGTAACGCAACTCACCCGATGGGTCATGTGATAACGTCAAGGTGGATGTCACGCAACTCACCTAATGAGTCACATGACAATGTCACGGTCCATGTCACGCAACTCACCTGATTGGCAGATTGATTTTCTTGACAAATCCAAGCAGTAGAGACTTGGCGGTAACAGCCCACGTGTCCTCCTTAGACTCACCCGACTGAAGACAAAACAAAGGCGGTAAACAGATTCATCCTCGCGCAACCCACACAAACCGCATGCCGCTTGTTTAAGGGCGGCATTTAAACGAGCAAAAACAGTACTCAGCGGTCAAGTGAGTAGGGCCTTAGCGCGCGTGGATAATCTAGCTGTAGGACGTCGGCGTGTAGTCACTTTAACTTAAGCAAAGCTATGACGGCGACGACAAGGATATGATATGCTTTCAGTCTTAGCGCTCAATCCTAAACTAGCTTCAATAAGATTCACTCGTTTTTATAGACCCGAAAAGTATGGACAAGCCTAGAACCTTATTTTTTACCTTAGTGAACAATGATAATTATTGTTTTCAGCGCTCAAGTTCCTAAGAGTGCGTAGAAGAGCCCGCAAACGGCGATATGGAAAGAGTGCAATTGGCTTCTGGCATTAAGGGATCAGGTATTCCAAGGCGACAGTACTAAAAATAAATGCGCGTACGTTTGATTCTATCGACGTCCAGCTTAACGTCTGGTAATGCTTACGGTGCTTTGTATCTTGACTGGAAAGTACTGAGTAATGAAGCGTGTCATGATTTCCTCGCAGATAGAGATGAACCGGTTGATTCGGCCGCCATTACGGTTCAACTCACTTTCCAAGCTCGCCTGGAGGAAAAAAGAAAAAAAAAAAAAAAGTGAGCTTTTTAAAATCACCGTATGCGAATGTGAGTTTCTACGATACATCAGTGAGGATTGGAGTGGGGATTTTTGCTTGATATGGATAGGTAACACTAGCATAACAACGATATAATACACATGGCGGGCGTGAGAAACGTAATGTTGATAAGGTCGGGTTCTTATTATGACGAGACATCAAAAAACTATACTTTTACGCTATCCCTCTTTGTCACTCTCCCGCGTGCGATGTCATTGGGTAACAACTAAAAAGGGCGAATTGACTGCCGGTACAAAACCCTGTCCACTCACCTCTCCAGTTGTTTGAAGACCAATCACCACGCTGTACCCATCATTCAGTGCGGCCTTGGCTTCCTTGACGATTAGGGGAACTTTCATGCTCATACTGTGGAGGAGAGGGCGAAGCTGTAAGCGTTACAACAAACTTCGTTCTGAGTTTTTGTAACTGAAACCTTGCAGTCAGTTAAGCCGCCTTACTCACCAGATGTACTTTTGAGGAGGGACTCGGTACTATTCGAGAATTATTCGGTTCTATTCGGAAATGACTCAGTACTCGGTATTACGTGTCGGGAGTAACTCAGTACTTTTCGGGAATGACTTTGTATCTTTCGGGAATGACTAAGCATTATTCGGGAACGACCCGGTACTTTTTGGGAATGACTCAGATCCTTTCGGAATTAACTCAACATTACTCTAGGAAAATTCAGTACATTTTGGGAGAGCGATTTGGGACTATCCGAGAATGACACAGTTGGCTACATAAGTTAGGTTCTACTTTGATTTCCTGGTAAGGTTACTAATAAATAGCTATGTTAACTTCAATTCGACATACATTATAAAACAGCCTATTAACCTACCAGAGTTGTTTAAAGAATCTTTGATGGCTTGACCAGAATAATGACCAGATTCGGGTGTTGGTGGTGTTGGTGCGAGCAAGAGCGTACTCCAGGGACGTCTTAATCTCCTTCCTGGAAATGACAAGCAAATGGTATACGACCATTTACGATGATGGTGATACACTTGTATGGGCAGTTCTTATAAAATCAATTTACAATGCAAATTAACGTCAGGCCTCGGAAAAGCGACCTTGCCAAACAGATTATGTAGATCAAGAGCCCCAATATAGCGACCTTGCCAAGCATTTTATGTAGATCAAGAACCCCAATAAAGCGACCTTGCCAAGCATATTATGTAGATCAAAAACCCCAATAAAGCGACCTTGCCGAGAATGTTATGTATATTAGGAACATCAATAAAGCGACCTTGCCAAGCATATTATGTAGATCAAGAGCCCCAGTTAAGCGACCTTTCCAAGCATAATATGTAGATCAAGAACTCCAATAAAGCGACCTTGCCGAGAATGTTATGTATATTAAGAACATCAATCAAGCGACCTTGCCAAGCTTGTTATGTAGATCAAGAACCCCAATAAAGCGACCTTGCCAAGCATGTTATGTAGATCAAGAACCCCAATAAAGCGACCTTGCCAAGCATGTTATGTAGATTACGAACCTCAATAAAGCGACCTTACCAAACATGTACCGCAGTGTCATACACCTTGGTTTGCTCGTCTGTAAGCGCAGACTCAACGTTTGAAAACTGAAACAGAGAGATATAGAGATATAGGACACTTTAGAAATATTTTGCAGAATCTATGCATCTTCAGTGGGAGATGACTATTGGATAAAATAAAACCAATTTGCCATCAACTTATTTCTTTCCATATTTACTTAAATGGCCATATAAAAAAAAATACGTATACCGTTTCTCAGCCTGTCGAAAGCTGATTAGAAAGGTTATTTCTTCAGCTACTTGGATCACCATATCAATTAAAATAAGCGTGAAGTTTACCTTAGCTTGTCAAAAGTTTATTTCCATATACTTGGACGAACATATCAATTAATTGAATGGCCATATAAAAAAAATACGTATACCGTTTCTCAGCCTGTCGAAAGCTGATTTGAAAGGTTATTTCTTCAGCTACTTGGATCACCTTATCAATTAAAATAAGCGTGAAGTTTACCTTAGCTTGTCAAAAGTTTATTTCCATATACTTGGACGAACATATCAATTAATTGAATGGCCATATAAAAAAAAAATACGTATATCGTTTCTCAGCCTGTCGAAAGCTGATTTGAAAGGTTATTTCTTCAGCTACTTGGATCACCTTATCAATTAAAATAAGCGTGAAGTTTACCTTAGCTTGTCGAAAGTTTATTTCCATATTCTTGGACGAACATATCAATTAAAATATGCGCACAGTTGCGTACCTCTGTAGTAAATCAGATAACCAAATCAATATCAATTACGTGCACACTGTACCTCGGCCTGTCGAAAGCTGAGCCCTCGAGAGACGTACATTCCGGATGCCTTCATCTCCATGGCCAACATCTCAGCAGCCCCTACAAGATACAAGTAGAAGCCTCAAGTAGCAACCTTTATTTTGCTTTTACATCGACATTAAAACACGTGTATGCCTGTTAAAACAACTTAGCAGGTGGTCGGTTTTACGGCTGCTAGGATATGTTAAGGCCGAATTAGACGCTACGATTTTTGCCTACAACCATCGCATGCGACATGACTTAGCTCTGATTTAGACACGCACGACTTTACGCTCACGTCTCAAGAAAATCGCGTACGACCTATGCGCTTTTTAATCGAAGAGGACTGGGACCAACAACAAAAAACATGGCGGACTGTCGCACTGCTGTAACTGCAGCGCTTGCTGCTGCAATTTTACGCCGTAAACAAATGGAAAAAGACGAAGAAGGGCCCGAGAGAAGGAATGGCTGACAGATTGGGTCTTATTGTTTAATCTTATAGGAGCTACGTTTGGCATAGATCCACGCGATTGCCGACAATATATGTTCGTATGGATTTCCGCCATATTTGCAAACCAAAACAGTAATCGCCCCCGTCTCTCCCCCTGGAAGGAAGATTCGCCTCAATGCTCCCGTAATTTTACAAAAGGGACAAAAAGTCGTAGAGCCTTGAAACATGTTTAAAAAACCCTATAACTTTTTCGTGTCGTAAGCTCGTGTCGTAGCGGAGACTTTGCGACTTGAGTTGTATGCTGAAGCGAGCGTGTAGCATGCGATGGTTGTAGGCAAAAATCGTAGCGTCTAAATCGGCCTTTAGGCAGATGAGCAATAAAACGTACGTACCTAGACCCCGCTTGGTAATGGATTCGAGAAAAGACTCAAATGACTTAAATGCTGTCCCCTCCCCCCACAGGCCGAGTCGCTCCATAAACGCCTGGAAAAAGTTAACACATCGCATTTATCAACATGAATCAGAAAAAGAGCATGGTAGGAAGACTGCAAGAAAATGATAATCAAATGCGTGTCATCAATTTGAATTGTGAAAAAACAATGAGCAATGCGCACAAATGATAATCAAACGCGCGTCATCAATTTGAATTGTGAGAAAACAATCAGCAATGCGCGCAATTGATAATCAAACGCGCGTCATCAATTTGAATTGTGACAAAACAATGAGCAATGAGCGCAAATGATAATCAAACGCGCGTCATCAATTTGAATTGTGAGAAAACAATGAGCAATGCGCGCAAATGATAATCAAACGCGCGTCATCAATTTGAATTTTGGGAAAACAATGAGCAATGCGCGCAAATGATAATCAAACTCGCGTCATCAATTTGAATTGTGAGAAAACAATGAGTAATGCGCGCAAATGATAATCATACGCGCGTCATCAATTTGAATTGTGAGAAAACAATGAGTAATGCGCGCAAATGATAATCAAACGCGTGTCGTCAATTTGAATTGTGGGAAAACAGTGAGCAATGAGCGCAAATGATAATCAAACGCGCGTTATCAATTTGAATTGTGGGAAAACAATGAGCAATGCGCGCAAATGATAATCAAACTCGCGTCATCAATTTGAATTGTGAGAAAACAATGAGTAATGCGCGCAAATGATAATCATACGCGCGTCATCAATTTGAATTGTGAGAAAACAATGAGTAATGCGCGCAAATGATAATCAAACGCGTGTCGTCAATTTGAATTGTGGGAAAACAATGAGCAATGCGCGCAAATGATAATCAAACTCGCGTCATCAATTTGAATTGTGAGAAAACAATGAGTAATGCGCGCAAATGATAATCATACGCGCGTCATCAATTTGAATTGTGAGAAAACAATGAGTAATGCGCGCAAATGATAATCAAACGCGCGTTATCAATATGAATTGTGAGAAAACAATGAGCAATGCGCGCAGATGATAATCAAACGCGCGTCATCAATTTGAATTGTGGGAAAACAACGAGCAATGCGCGCAAATGATAATCAAACGCGTGTCATCAATTTGAATTGTGGGAAAACAGTGAGCAACGCGCGAAAATGATAATCAAACGCGTGTCGTCAATTTGAATTGTGGGAAAACAGTGAGCAATGAGCGCAAATGATAATCAAACGCGCGTTATCAATTTGAATTGTGAGATAACAATGAGCAATGCGCGCAAATGATAATCAAACTCGCGTCATCAATTTGAATTGTGAGAAAACAATGAGTAATGCGCGCAAATGATAATCATACGCGCGTCATCAATTTGAATTGTGAGAAAACAATGAGTAATGCGCGCAAATGATAATCAAACGCGTGTCGTCAATTTGAATTGTGGGAAAACAATGAGCAATGCGCGCAAATGATAATCAAACTCGCGTCATCAATTTGAATTGTGAGAAAACAATGAGTAATGCGCGCAAATGATAATCATACGCGCGTCATCAATTTGAATTGTGAGAAAACAATGAGTAATGCGCGCAAATGATAATCAAACGCGCGTTATCAATATGAATTGTGAGAAAACAATGAGCAATGCGCGCAGATGATAATCAAACGCGCGTCATCAATTTGAATTGTGGGAAAACAACGAGCAATGCGCGCAAATGATAATCAAACGCGTGTCATCAATTTGAATTGTGGGAAAACAGTGAGCAACGCGCGAAAATGATAATCAAACGCGTGTCGTTAATTTGAATTGTGGGAAAACAGTGAGCAATGAGCGCAAATGATAATCAAACGCGCGTTATCAATTTGAATTGTGAGATAACAATGAGCAATGCGCGCAAATGATAATCAAACGCGCATTATCAATTTGAATTGTGGGAAAATAATGAGCAATGCGCGCAAATGATAATCAAACGCGCGATTGCATAATGACAGCGGCGTGGTTGGACGTGCCTAGCTTTAGCTCCGCGTTTTGAAGTCGTTGTTTGCACTTTCATGTGCATTAAGTTCATATATGTAATTCAAATATTTAGTGTTGTCGTATGTGTCTATTTGTTCTTTATTTTTTGTGGCCATGGCTGCAATAAAGACCTCAATCCTTGAAAATTATTAGCTTCTATCTAGTTTTTTTGTTTTATTGCATTTTATTTTGCTGCTGCTTTCATGTATTTTGTATTCGTGCCTTGTACGTCCTTGCTATACGCTCCATTTAATTGAACTATTTTGTGCTGCCTAGCCAGATTAGCTTTTTAGTTACTTCTAGGCAGCCAATACCCAAAATCTGTAATTATTATTTATTTTCTTACTGTAATTTCTGTGTGTGGTATAAATAAAGTTATATTGTTGTTATCAATATGAATTGTGAGAAAACAATGAGCAATGCGCGCAGATGATAATCAAACGCGCGTCATCAATTTGAATTGTGGGAAAACAATGAGCAATGCGCGCAAATGATAATCAAACTCGCGTCATCAATTTGAATTGTGAGAAAACAATGAGTAATGCGCGCAAATGATAATCATACGCGCGTCATCAATTTGAATTGTGAGAAAACAATGAGTAATGCGCGCAAATGATAATCAAACGCGCGTTATCAAAATGACTTGTGAGAAAACAATGAGCAATGCGCACAAATGATAATCAAACGCGCGTCATCAATTTGAATTGTGAGAAAACAATCAGCAATGCGCGCAATTGATAATCAAACGCGCGTCATCAATTTGAATTGTGAGAAAACAATGAGCAATGCGCGCAAATGATAATCAAACGCGCGTCATCAATTTGAATTGTGAGAAAACAATGAGCAATGCGCGCAAATGATAATCAAACGCGCGTCATCAATTTGAATTGTGGGAAAACAATGAGCAATGCGCGCAAATGATAATCAAACTCGCGTCATCAATTTGAATTATGAGAAAACAATGAGTAATGCGCGCAGATGATAATCAAACGCGCGTCATCAATTTGAATTGTGGGAAAACAATGAGCAATGCGCGCAAATGATAATCAAACGCGTGTCATCAATTTGAATTGTGGGAAAACAGTGAGCAACGCGCGAAAATGATAATCAAATGCGCGTCATCAACTGGAGAAAATTGGAGAAAACAAGAAGCAAACGCACGCAAAATATAAACCAATGCGAATTTGATTGAAAAATGTATCCGTAATATAGACGGTGTTTCTCACCATGTTCTTGACATCTGTGACACCAGTTGCACTGCAATATACCACTCTGGCCAAGGGAAGCATTCTAAAAAGATATCACCCAGTTAAGCCCAACACACACCACACTCGCAAAACACACAGCATACGCCAGTCATTATACACAAACACACCAGGGCACTCGCAAAATACAGCATACGCCAGTCAGTATACACAAACACACCAGGGCACTCGCAAAATACAGCATATGCCAGTCATTATACACAAACACACCAGGGCACTCGCAAAATACAGCATACGCCAGTCAGTATACACAAACACACCAGGGCACTCGCAAAATACAACAGACACCAGTCAGTAAAGTCAAACAGACAGAAAACTCACAAAACACAGCCAGACATCAGAGAGGGTTAACACTAACACACACAACACTAACAAAACACAGGATCATGGAGACACACCTTTGCAGAGTAGTGACAGCAAGGGAAATCTTTGTGCTATTTTCCTCCTTGCCCTTAGAATGAAAGAATAAATGGAACATAATTATTACATTCAAGCAATCCCTCTTGTCAGCCAGGAACTTTACCCAAACATATTGCTACTCCATGTAAATAATCAAATTATGTCACTGATAGGATGTAGCTTCTTTAAATATGATTATTGCATTCATCATAGTAATAATGCCCTACATGTAAAGAAAAATCCTTCTCTTCAACGGTGTACAGAATCTCTAGTCACAAAAAGCCACAGCAATCTCTGATAGCAGGCATATCTATCTGCCCGAGACTAACCCACATATACACACTATACATCTTACACCAGGTAAAATGGCAATGGTTAGACCTTTCTGGAGCTCTAGATCGACAACACTAAGGCAGGCTGCAAATATACATCAATTTATTATATATCATATCAAATTAATATTATTCTAACTGAGGGGAGTAATGTAACTTACTGGGATAAAATGCTTAGCTTTGTGACTCTCGTCGAAGATGAGGCAACCATCAAACGTCTCCCCTCCGCACCAGTCCATCAGCTGCTGAAGCCTGGTCTGTCGACTACCGCCTGTCAAAAGGCAAGTTGAGATGAGCGCCTCTATTCATATTAGGCTTCCTCTCGAAATTAAAAAATGAAATAAGCACCCAGGTCAATCAAAAAAGCATAAAGATATATAATACCTTTTTGCACAGAAGAAACAAGTGTTGCATATGTGCTAAAGACGACACCTTCCTTGCATCCAGGGGGTAAACCAAACACTCTTAAAGACAAAGGGAATCCATGAAACAGTCATCAGAATTTTAAAAGTGTTAAGGTATACTTTAAGTTCAAAGCAGCGTCAGAATTATTAATTAAAGCATCAAGATACCACTGATGGTTTAATGTTTTGGGATACGCTCTGAACAGTACGTACAGTAGATGGTGGTCTAAGCAAGATTGATGGTAGCCTACTTTGTCTCTTTGTCCAGGTGTTGACAGCCTTCAATCACTTTGACATAGCAATCAATGTCATGTAGATCTCTACAAAAAATAATAGTACTAACTTTTACAATTAAATTTTTTACTACAATTTTGCTTAGTTTCCAAAAAATAGAACTGTGGCAGCACTTAGAAAGGGGAAAATGCCCATTGTTTTTAGACAGCCATGAAAAAATTAATTCCTTGACATAATTCATAACCCCTTTCACTTTTAAAATGGTAATGGTTAGATGGTATTAATAGGTCATCAACCTAGTATGCTGGTATTGCCCACATAGTTATGCTTCATTGCTCAATCAGAACAAACTAGAGAATAATTAAATGCAAATCGCATATACAGTAATTACAGTACAATACACAGTACACAAAATAATGGCTTAAATCAAAAATCCCTAAACAAGTGGTAACCCACCTCTGTGCATCCATCTTCAAGTCAGAAGAGATACTAAACCAAATGTGCTTACAGCGGCCTCTCGCAAAGTTATCAAGGATTATGCCAGATATCTGAAAAGCACATGTTAACAGTGTCCTGTTGCAAATTTTTCAAGAATTATGCCAGATATCTGAAAAGCACATGTTAACAGTGCCCTCTCGCAAAGTTATCAAGGATTATGCCAGATATCTGAAAAGCAAATGTTAACAGTGTCCTGTTGCAAATTTATCAAGGAATATATCAGATATCTGAGAAGCATGAATTTGGAAAAGTTGGAACTCACTAGTATGGTTCTACATATAAATGGAGTACATAATAAGTGGTCATATCACAGGCCCCTCCCATCAACCACCCCTACATAGGGGTGGGGACTCAGCAAGGCAAACCTTAGTATCAGAGTGGAGGGGAAACAATCAATAAAAAGGAGCTTTAAAGGACCCAGGCCTCCATACAAGAAATGCCAGAGACTTGCCCTTTCAAGACAAAATGCTCTAGCAATTATCAAGCATATTTTACCTGTCTTCCTTTACCAACCCCTGCTCCATCACCAATAAAGAATCCCGCCCTCTGACCATTTGGAAGAATATGCTGGTGACGCTGGCACTAGAACAGACGACAAGAGCATTTACAGACACACACCAGGCCTAGGACAAATGCTGTTCTTTTCATGAACTTTTCCAAATGCAAATGTGTTCAAATGAACATGAAGCAATACAATTGCTTCATTTGCAAGATTAACATTTGGAATGATATATGAAGAGGACAGCATTTGACCAAGACCTCAATATTATACTTATCTTTCATAAAAATGCCTACACATACAGTATATACTATTATATTCACACAATAACAATGTTGTTTACTATGGAGACAAAGGAATATGCCATATGCCATATATTGTCCTGTCTTACAAATCTAGCTCACTCATTCAATGAATGACTATATGGCAGTCCTGTCTTACAAATCTAGCTCACCAGCTCATAATTAAGGGACAATAAAGAAATACTGTAGAAGGCAGAGTCCATCTTAGACAGGGTCTGTACTTGGCCGTACAACCAACAACACCCCATGTGATTGTAATTTACGAGCGATACAGCATATGGGTGCAATTCTGAATACATTTGGACCCCATAGTTTTCTTTTAATTCCCTAAGCACTTTAACATAAATATATATATATATTGTATAGTGTTAGTTTGAGAAAAATACAAACTACATAGGTTTCCCTACAGGTCTGTTTCGTGGTTGCCCACTCATCAGGGGATTTAATGAGAATATTCCTACCATTGTATATATACTAATAACATTGAAATTTACATAATAATAGACTGATAGTTTTAGCTAAGGCGGTAAGAGGAACAATAGCGAGTTACATTAAATATGCGGGGCGAAAACTAACAGTGCGGAACGTGTGAAAAATTGATAGCGCGAAAATTTAACGGTGACGGGATTAACAGTTCTAATTGTTTCGTAGCAGGGCTTTGTTTCTGTGGCGGCACGAGGACACGAGTTCATTGCGTTTATTTAGAGTTGATAGTTTGGGTTGGCAGATGATCGTCAGCTTTTCCTTGAGGCAGAGGTTGCAACGCTTAGTGGTACTGTTGTAGGCGGAGTGGGAAGAAAGAATGCGCCATGAAATAAAGTACTCAATCATGTTGTCCTTGAGAGTCCAGACGTGTTTGCTGAGTTCGGTGGAGTTTCTGTGTTTGGCGTGTCGGAATGATGCGGTGTGGTTTCTGTACCTGGTCTTGAAGCTGTTTTCAGTGAGCCCGACGTATGTTTCCGAGGTGTTGTTGTCTTTTCGAGTTACGGTAGCTTGGTAGATAACATATGTATGTAGGCAGTTTCCGTCTAGAGGGCAGGTGCCGACAGAAAGCACTGCTCTACTTTCGAGTATTGAGCACTTTCTATGAAAGCCTTCAACCATCATTTTATATATATATATATATATATATATATATATATATATATATATATATATATATATATATATATATATATACACGCGAGACTATATATATATATATATACTTTAACATAAATATATATATATAAACTTGAGTGAAAATTCCCGTCAGCCAACAGCCAGTCTATCTAAAAGGACCCAAGATACCAGGGCTCAGTAGCGAAAATATAAATATAGTAGTGTGAAGATAGTATTGTATATATATATATACATAATATATTGGATATATATAAAGTATTGTATATATATAAAGTATTGTATATATATATATACAATATATATATACTGCAACGCCTTACTATATATATATATATAGTAAGCCATCTCCTTTGTTTTATAATTACCACTTGTCATATTTACATTATTGACAACCTATGCTTATAACTACATCTCCTATATACATTATTGACAACCCTAATGATGGAATTCTTATGTCGATGGAGGTGGTAGCGGTTACTATTTTCATGCTGTTAATGTTAACAATGAGTAAGGAAAATTATATTCATTATCTTCACT
This sequence comes from Nematostella vectensis, assembly GCF_932526225.1. Lineage (NCBI taxonomy): Eukaryota > Metazoa > Cnidaria > Anthozoa > Actiniaria > Edwardsiidae > Nematostella > Nematostella vectensis. Next base: position 8,715,738 of record NC_064042.1, read on the forward strand.
TACGGCAAACAATATCCCCTCCAACTGAAGGTCACTTAGTTTTCCGCTTGTTGTCAGCTGTGGGGGTATTGCGTCAAAGAGAGGATACTTGGCTGGAGGGAGCATTTGGGCCTGTAATGATGCAGATTATTTTAGATTATTATAGATTATAGATTTTATAGATAGATATTATAGATATTCTAGATTATTCATAGTTTGATCCCTTACCCAAAAATTAAGTAAAGCCATGCAATCAGATAAAAGTATTTCAAAGATTCATATACAGATCTGGCTGCAGGGTCTATAAAATCAGCTAATATAAAAAGCTGTATATCATCTCCTTTTCCAAATGTATAAGACTTATTTAAGACTATCAAATTTCTCCTAGGAGGCCATCAACAAAATATTCATTTTGATTGGCTTAGCTACATGTTAAGTCCACTAGAAGCAAAATTACTCGTAATTTTTGAGTTGGTCACATGTCAGTGTGTTTTTTCTATCATAAAAGGTTACATACAGCCAGACAACCAGCTTCCACTATATCTCCAGGATGCCTGTGGACGTTGGGCTGCTTTAGAGACAGACACTGGTACCCAGAGAAGACTTCATCACTGCAGATGAGATCATAACAGATATCAGCTTGATCCAAGCACATTATTTATTTTATTTTTATTTTATTGTCTTCGCCATAAGTGACAGAGTTACCGCAACAACGTTGCAGTTACTACGGGCCCCCATTAGGCAACTCATTAGTATACCATTAAAAATCACTGATAATATCAGTATAATAAAATTATTATGCCAAGTTTGATTCATTACTTAGACTGCCTCCAATTCTTCCCAGATATTTCTAACAATATTGTGTATATCTCTTGTTACTTGTGTAGAAGGTGAAAAGCACATCAAAATACAATGGGTGGGGCTGGCCACCTCCCTCCCCCTTCCTCCACCTCCCTCCCCCTGAGTGTATTTGTAAACTTAAGTCTACGGCTTTATCAGACGCAGTGGCTAGGTAAGGGGTAGCCCCCCCCCAAGCTAGCACTTGAACAACCCTGACTTTAATAAATGCCCCAGGAAGTGATGTTGTCATACTCTACCCAGGCAAGGGAAAAAATGTCTCAATGACATTAGTAAATCCATTGAATGCCTTTCCTATTCCTTATCAAGATAACATTTTCTTGAGTTTTCTCGACTTAAAAATACTGCTCATTTAGCTAATTAAAGACCTTTATTTCCTACAGATCACAAAGCTACTATGTTTATTATAACTTAAGTAATGCACTAGTCATTTGAAACTCCCACCCCCATGGTCCCGGGGAAGTGTGGGGTTAACATGGGGGTTTAGAGCACTTTTGAACAAGAATCTGTCCCGAGGGGGTGGGGGGATTTAATGTTTTCGACCCTAAGAATTGTCCCCACCCTAGGGACTTGCTTAGCAAGCTGCATGGCAAGCTGCATGGCAAAATATGTGAAAACAAATATGAAAGAAAAAATATGAATATCAAATAAGATGATTTATTTTTTCATTTATCAAAAAAACCTGTCACCTTCATAGTTATTGGCACAAATGTACTCGCTGAGGTGTACTGGCTTTGAAATATAAAGGCTTATTTCAGATGACTTGGTAGTTGGTAGTTGCCTATAGTTTGCATCCCAAGGTTGTACAGGGTCAAAGTTTAATCCCCCACCCTTCCCCGGGACAATGGGGGTGGGAGTTTCAATTGACTAGTGCATAAGTTATATAACACCTTAGATTAAGACAGGGTACCCGCGATTGAAAACACTAGCCAACAGTACAACACATCCTATTATGTGCATAAAAGCGGATTTGCACGATTCTATGAGGCATCCAAAATAATAATTGATAGCTATCACACCTAACCATATATATACTTTACCTCCGTGTCTCTGCCATAACACCGTGCGCCATCTTGTCGATTTCTTCATGTTCCTCGCTCGGGCCTACAACCCGGTTTAGGATAACTTTCCCGTGAGGGGGAAGGAGAGGCGATCCAGCCATAGACATGGCAGCGAACGGCGCCACGAAAGGAAAGAAAGAAAAACTATATAAACAAAAATTTTTAAATAGGAAGAGAAAAGTTTACAACCACGAAGACTTTATCATCGAGTTTCCCGCGCATCTATCCTTATCATCTAGTTACTAGTGCCTAGCGGTGTTTTACACACAGGGAGCTCAATAAAAGTAACGCAAGGCAGTCGAGGTAGTCCCATCAATCTACGGTTTAAGATCGGACTATTTGCAATACAAGGTTTGTCAACGTTTTTGTATTAATTAGGTCTCCCTCTATAACATACTAAAAGTCTAAAAAAAATCGGAACACGCAAACACCCCGAAAAACCGCATCGAATCTTGTATGGAAAACCACAGGAATCCCAAATCATGAAAATCACGAAAAATTCACATACTTTAATAAAAAATCAAATTTATACCACCAGACCACTATAAATGTTAAGAAATACATATTTCTACACGCTCTGGATAAAAAAATCAACGTTATCTGACATAGCTTTTTTGTTTTGGGCCAAATCCACAGGTTTCTAGCTATCTTTACGGGTATTTAGAAGAAGATTCAAGCACATCATGTAATTATTATCATTAGTTCGAGTTTGAGTTTACAATTTTTAATTAAGGCATTTTCTAAGTTTTAGAGCAATTTTATTGACAACATTTCACAAAAAAACGCTTTACTCGTTCCCTCTCAGAACGAGAGCAGAGCCGAATTCCGAGCTACGAACAAGCAACCATTGCCAAGGCGACCTGTGCTCCTTGCCAGCGCGGTCAAGCGTAACTAATCGTCCAAGGATGCTCGTGGCTACTTTCTGGTTTTAAAAAACGGCTAGGGGCAAGGGAAAATAGTTTAGCTCGGATGGGAGCCCTGTGGTATTTCATACAAGCCTTGTATGTCAAAATTCGATCCCGTTTTTCGGGGTGTTTGCGTGCTCCGATTTTTTTAGACTTTTAGTATGTAATTAAAGGGATACTTTCTGTGCAAGAAACCGTTAAAAAATCTTGCGTTACAATTAGTCCGATGTTGGCCCCTTTTTTGACGTAGATTGATTGATGGTCTGATGCTTTCGAGATCTCGATGCTCGCGCGTTAGTCCTGTGGCAAAAAACGCCTTTTATAATAACGTAGTTAAAAAACCGGAGCTGTGGTGTGTCTTGGGGGGGGGGGGGGTACGATACAGGAACAACGCCCCACAACATGGCGCCCATTCTCCTGAATTTTGTTAATTTCAAACTCTGGGATCCTTCTTTTCAACTTCTTCTTATGATTCGCAAGGCCGTTACCCAGGGGGTGCGTTCACCCCCCTCACTTCCCCCACAACGGCGAAAGCATATCAACCATATTCCCCACATATAGTGTCGTTCGTATGTACTGCCTTTTTATATGGGCATTGATGCCCATATGAAGAGCTAAAGTTTTCCCGCTCCCGGATCTCCAGAAAACATGGGGAAAAATGCTGATTCCTGTCAATTTGCGACTAGCGGCCAAAATTTGTCAGAAAAACTTGATCGCTTGGTCACATCTTTTTCTCACTGATCTTGAAAAAGCCCTCCAAGAAGTCGGCCGAGTGGGAATGAAGGTAACCCAAATATTGATATGGTCCACTACCGAATATCAATAGACGTGCTATTTGTACACAAAACTATAAAGCATAAGCAAATTAGATGAATTAGATAAACAAAGGCATTCTAGAAGTATGTAATTTTGTGTGTGATTTTCATGATTTGGGAGCCAAGTGGTATTTCATACAAGCCTTGTATGTCAAAATTCGATCCCGTTTTTCGGGGTGTTTGCGTGCTCCGATTTTTTTAGACTTTTAGTATGTTATTAACACATTGACCCCTGAACCGGCCTGTACCGGCTTTGGGAAGTACCCGCAACCCAAAAAATTCATAAATTCAAAATAAACACAACAAGATGAAGATACTCAGGCATCAGTCTAAGGGATAAATGGTCTTGCAGATATGCATCCAACCAAGGTGTTGGCATCTACTCTTAAGCCAAATAATAGCACAGGTTCTTTGACAAATCTCAAATCGAACAAGGAGAGAAAAGCAGAATCACCCCTCTCAATAAAACGCTCAAAATACCACACAAGGGAGAGAGATCAGCAAACACAGCTCAAGACACAAATAGATACCTTTATTCTGATCCTCCAGGTACATTTCCTTGGCCTCAAAACACAATGCCCATTCCTTGAAGGATTGTACAACCACGAAAATATGTTTACGTATTGCAAAGCATTCTGGGAGATACAGGGGGAAATTCACGAGGGGAGGGCCAGTCAACACTCCTCTCCCCAAAGTCAGATGGTTTTTTAGAAGTCTTTTCACCCCGAAGCCAAACGAATCAATTCCAGGCCATACAGACCCAGAATAGCAGTGTAAACAATTTTGGAATCAATTTGGTTTCAGAAAAGACAGCATTTAGGAGAGCTGTGGTGATTCATTAGAAAATTATTTTCTCATCCGGGCAAAGCCAAACAAGAAAAAATCATCATGAATCCACCTTTGCTTGCAAATATCCATAAGCAAAGCACTCAATTATGCCCCAAAAGACTTCATGATGTCCTGAGACACTCCCCTAATATGCTCATAGCTGTATTTTTGATGAAAAATACAAGCAACCATCAACTTGTGCTGGCTTCAGCACATCGACGAGGGATTAAAAGTGGGGACCGCAAAGCACTGTTGGAAAGCTTGGATACCGCTGACTAGGTGCAGCTGTGTTTGACTTTGACGGGCTGTATAAAACTCAGAATAGGGGGGGAGGTATCTGTTTTCAGTCTGTTTTTTGTAAATTCAGCTCCAAAAAAGCCAGGAGTCAATGGGTTAAAGGGATACTTTCTGTGCAAGAAACCGTTAAAAAACCTTGCGTTACAATTAGTCCGATGTTGGCCCCTTTTTTGACGTAGATTGATTGATGGTCTGATGCTTTCGAGATCTCGATGCTCGCGCGTTAGTCCTGTGGCAAAAAAACGCCTTTTATAATAACGTAGTTAAAAAACCGGAGCTGTGGTGTGTCTTGGGGGGGGGGGGGGGGTACGATACAGGAACAACGCCCAACAACATGGCGCCCATTTTCCTGAATTTTGTTAATTTCAAACTCTGGGATCCTTCTTTTCAACTTCTTCTTATGATTCGCAAGGCCGTTACCCAGGGGGTGCGTTCACCCCCCTCACTTCCCCCACAACGGCGAAAGCATATCAACCATATTCCCCACATATAGTGTCGTTCGTATGTACTGCCTTTTTATATGGGCATTGATGCCCATATGAAGAGCTAAAGTTTTCCCGCTCCCGGATCTCCAGAAAACATGGGGAAAAATGCTGATTCCTGTCAATTTGCGACTAGCGGCCAAAATTTGTCAGAAAAACTTGATCGCTTGGTCACATCTTTTTCTCACTGATCTTGAAAAAGCCCTCCAAGAAGTCGGCCGAGTGGGAATGAAGGTAACCCAAATATTGATATGGTCCACTACCGAATATCAATAGACGTGCTATGTGTACACAAAACTATAAAGCATAAGCAAATTAGATGAATTAGATAAAAAAAGGCATTCTAGAAGATAATTCTAGAAAATCATAGTGTGACCGACACAAATAACGGCTGCGCGGGAGACTATAAATCTATAAGTCAAACTTTTTTGTTACCAAATCCGATAATAAACGTCCCGTGGAAAATACTACAATAGCCTAAAAAAAAACACCTTTTGTTTTTTTTCGGGCTTGTTAGATTTGTACACGTGGCCAACGTTTTGACGACAGTTTCAGCATTTGGAATTCAATGAGTTACCTCAGAGATGTTATTGTGCTTTAGTATTTAGCACAACATGCCGCCCTGCTCAAATTCGTGCAATTTTTTTCGTGCGTGACAAAGCACTTAATTATGTCGAAGCGACAACCACGGCGTCCGAATGCGAGCCTCGAAACGGCCAAAACATTAGCGAAAGACTTATATAACTTCACCGATGTTCTAGAGATGCGCGAATTCAAAAGCTTCTTCGATAGGAACTTCTATATCAGGGGGCAAGTCAGGACTGAAAATAATGGTAATCCGAACAAACCTCAAGAATTCGTACTGAAGATCCACAACTCACTAGACAGCGAAAACGAGGAGGTTAGGGACGCGGAGAATCAGTTGATGAGAATGCTTAGAGATCGAGGTTTTCCCTGCCCTGAAATCATCCCGACCAGGAATGGTCAGTTGATGGAGAAGATTCATCTACCTGCTAGTGATGGACAAAATGCCGATGGCTGTGTCGTCCGCCTGTTGAGTTTCGTGTATGGTCAAGAGTTGGACAGTTTGAACAAGAGTGACGTGACGCCGGAACTGATGTACACACTCGGAAAGTTTATTGGTGATGCTAGCAAAGCTATGAAGGTACCTCTTTTTCATAAAGCCTTTTTTACTCTGTAGCAAACGCGCGTGAAACGTGTTATTAAAGAGCTTAAGCAAATCAACACGAACGGCATCAAAAACGGCGCGCGCTCACGAATTGCTGAAAAACGGCGTTGACACGTCCGTGACAGGAAATCTCGAACGGCATTTTCCCTATTTTTACGTTCTAGGCGCGTGGTCACGGACGTCAACGCCGTTTTTCAGCAATTCGTAAGCGCGCGCGGCGTTTTAGATGCCGTCCGTGTTGACTTGCTAGCTTTCTATTTACACTTTGTCACTCGGCGTCTAACTCTCACGAAAAAGTAAAAAAAGAGTTGTCAGAGTCAAATGCTACTAAATACTAATCGCACTGATACACTAGAAACCCCTGAAAATATAGTTTCGTATAAGTTTCGTTTTTTTTTTTTTTGAAGGACTTCTCCAGCTCTGCTTTACGAAGGCGCCAGCACACATGGGACATCAAGAATTTTCTCCACATCCAAGAGCAGCTGGCATCTATCAAGGATGACTCTATCTGTAGCCTTGTAACAGAGGTCCATTCCAGCTTCCTTCATTTCGTCGCACCGCGACTTTCCTCTTTTAGACAAGGAACAATCAACGGAGACATCAATGGTGAGAACATACTCGTCACCAAACGCGGCACGCCGGGTAATCCCACGTATGAGATTACTGGCTTTCTTGACTTTAGTGACATTGAGGAGTCGCTGCTTGTTCTTGAGGTTATGGCACCAATGATTTTCTTCATGAGCCTTGGGTACGAGACCAGTGGTTATATTCTTGCTGGTTACCAGTCCTCTCTGCCTCTTCCTGGTGACGAGTTTGATTGCCTGTATTATTTGGCTGCAGCGAGACTCTGTCAGCTTGTGGTGTACTCCGCGTGCAATTTAGAAAATGACAATGCCCAGTACATGCAGGTAACAGTGGATAAGTATCTCGGAATTCTCAGGAAGTTTTGGTCTTGCTCGAAAGAAGACATAGAAAAAATATGGCGCGATTGTCAACAATAAAGACTAGGGATGATGGTTATAAAGTATCGCCTCATATACTCCCGCTAGTGTGTCAGAAAGTCAATATCAGTTTTAACTACCTCGCCTATATACTCCGAGAGTGTGACGTTTGATTGGAAGTCCAAATGCCCACGTATCGAGTATTTTGACCGAATGCGAGCTTCCTGGGCATATTTATAGACAAATATGGTTTTCAAGAAAATGAGAAGATATGGACAAAGGATTCAAGATGTCTCTCGGAAAAGTAGGACGTTGTTGAGTACGCTTTGTTGCATTTTATCGTATAAAAAAAACAAACAAATAGATTTGGTTCTATTCGACGAGAAACAAAAAAAAAACACTTGTTTACCTTGCGATTACTTCGTTTGTTGTTTTCAACTGAAATAAATGTACTTGTTGTGAGGGAGGAGAGAAGAAAGGGGAGAGGGAGAAGTTGAGACGGGAAAGAGGAAAACGAAAACGGAGAGTGAAAAGACAAGAGAGAAAAGAGGAGAAAGAACGAGATGGAAAAGAGGATAAAGAAAGAGAGGAGAAAGAAAAGAGGAGAGGGGACAGACGAAAAAGAAAGATATATCGCTTATCTTGCTTGTCTTGTATATTTCTTTCTAAGGGAGTGTTCATTTTATACACCGAGGAGGGGGGGGGGGAGGGAAGATATAAGGGGGGGCTCCGAAAGTTTTTAACCACCAAAAGGGGGGGTTACGAAAAAAAAAAAAACGGTCCTCTAAAGAGGGGCTCTGAATTTCTTAGGAGACATACTTTTCAGCTTTAATGTTTTACTGATATGATCTAGTTTGAAGCACAAATACAGATTAAATATCAAGCCTAATGACAAATGTATTTAATACTTCTTTATAATTGTCTTAATAAACCATAATATAGACACTCCCATTATATATAACAGTTGGTTACCGATAAGCTTCTTATCAGAATAACAGGAACAAATTAAAATAAACTTCTAAACAGTGGTGTAGCATGAAAATTATTCCTTGTTCACAGAAAAAAATATTCTTAAAGGCCCATAAGCAACCAAGCCTACATCAGATCTTCTAGCGCTGCGCTAAAATAGACACAAATTGTCTACACAAATTGTTTCAAACTCAACAAACTGTCTCAAACCTCTTCTATCGTTGTTAAAATCGCGTTAAAATCGTCGAAATGCGGCTCAAACTTTTAAATAGTTATTACTTTATCGTTTCGCAACAATACCTGGCAAATAATTCTAAGCTTTATCTATATGCTGATATTTATGCGATGTCAGGGCCAAAGGCCGAAGTATGTAAAAAGGTTCATGAAACTTGTATTATCGTTCACTGACGTCCAAGAACAATACAAAATTCCATTTTATGAGTATATTTAACAGAAGATAAAAACAATCTTCGCATTTTTGCGTTCGTGTCGATGCCAGTATAGGGAATCTTGCACGCATTGTGTGATAACAATCACAACACTACAAAAGAATTTGGGTTTAGTTTTTCTAGAAGTCAAGGTTTTTCAGACTCTGAGCCACTTATTCACATATAGAGGGAATGAAAATAGAGGTTCGATTCAAAGGTGCAACCCTGAAAATGCAAAAAGAACAAACAATATGTAGAAAAGAACAAACAATATGTAGAAGTTTTGCCGTGAGTCGAATTTGCAAATCATAGCAGCGAAATAATATACTTCCTATGTGTTCGGTAATATTCTCCTCGACTTCTCACTTCATGGTTATTAACCTAGAGTTTTAATTACTGATGTTCATAAACGGGAAAGGTACATTCATTTGTGCCAAAAGTTACATCAATAACGTGTATTGTACGTTCATCAACATCGCACGAAACATCATTTAGCGTGAATCGGGTTTCAATAACAATAATTAAATATTCGTGAACATTCATTAGCATCAACGGAGAAACAATAACGCAATTGGACATTCAATTCGATTGGAACGAACATTTTAATGACAATATGCACTAATGAATTTTCTTTTTTTTATAACTGATTGTCAATAAACGCTACTGATTGTCCAAACGTGCAATTGAATTTTCGATTGCATGCAAAAGAATGTTCATTCCATCCCGAATGAATGCCCAATTGCGTTATTGAATGTCCGTTGTTGCTATTGATTGTTCGCGCATATTCAATCATTGTTATTGAAGTCGAGTCACGCTAAGGATGTTTCGTGCGATGTTGATAAACATAAAATGCACGTTAACGATACAACGTTTGGCACAAATAAATGTTCCTTTCCCGTTATTGAACAGCAAAAGGTGTACTTATCAGCGATAAAACAAAGAATAGTTTCGAGTTTGAAAAACCGCGTGGAATAAACTAAACATCTTTCCCGATTACTTTCCCGATTGTCAATTATCCTTATCCTGAAGCACGCATTGCTTGGTCGTTTCTTCGTTACTTTATGTTCTTGTCTTCCTAAATACTGTGGCTTTCTTCACCGGCGAAAACAAGATAAAACACGCACCTTGAGTGTCTGTAGTGAATAATTATGCGTATCATATTCCTCCAATCAAATCGCTCGCAAAACAAATGAATATTCCTTCACAGGCGTCCTAGGGACGGACCATTTGACTTTTGAGGGGGGGGGGATTTTTAAAACAAACTTTTTTTTATTACTATTTTGAAAGCAAACTGATTGAAAAAAACTCCCTGCATCATTAAACATGATTTTACATGCAAAAAAATATGAAGTATGCCTAAAAGAATTACCGCCTTTTGATCATGAGAAAAAAAATCCCCGACTTAAATTCACCCCCCCCCCCTCCCCCCTTGGGCTGCCTCTTGTTATTCCTTTCATGTCTGTTCATTTCAAAATCACTACGCAGGTAAAAAGCTAGATCAGTCCCTGTGTTGGACTCTGAAATAACGATGAACTTGACTGGATCATCAACCCGGGCAAGGAGGGCAACTTCGCAGGATTCATTTTCCAGATTTAAAACCTTTTGGAGGTCATAAGGGGTGGGGGGGGGGGGGGACACCAAAAAAAAATGTTACATTGAATGGGGAAGGCTTCGAAATTTTAAGGTGTCTTGCGTAAAAATCTTCCCTCCCTCGGTGTATTTATTGAACACTCCATAACAGAAGGACGGGCATTACGTTATTTTTGTTAATCTTGTTTTTTTTTTTTTTTCAAACACAATATAGGGTGACAAACATGACGGAAAAACATGACGTGACGCTTCAAATAAGCCCATTTCACATCGAATAAGGCGGAGAATTTCTCTGAGTACTTAGTAACTTATAGCAAACAAAATATCAAGTGCGACTTTTTTTAAATTGATGCGACTTTTTGTAAAGTGTTATTGAAATTTGAGCTTTTCGTCCCAGGGCAATGATGATCAAGGAAAATTTATCTTAAAAAGCCAAAATCTGGTTATGCGCACTTTGGCCTCACGTTATTTGTGTTTTGAAAATCAGTCCTTAATTCAAGAAACCTATAGCAATTGTAAGAAATTGTGTCTTCTCCCTCTATCTCGAATTGCGCGTTTTCCAGGTTTTTCCGTCATGACAGGGTGACAAGGAACAAAGGCCAAGTTACATCAATCCATGCGATACATGTACGATTTGCAAGCGTTCGTGTAACTTGGCCTTTCTAAGACATTTAGAGGAAATTCAATAGAAAATTACAGCCTTTTACCCAGTCTGAGCAATATACAGCGTATGTTGCCATGACGACTCTTATAGTCATGGCAACGCAATGGAAAAAGCAATGAATGTTGCCATGGTTACGATCGACCTGGTTTGACCAGCATTAAATAAATATAACTCAAAACGTGATATAAAACAACTTGCTTGGCAACAATATAATAAATCTATAAACCTTCATATACAAATATCGTAAATAAAAACATAACAAAACAAATAAACTAGAGATAAATAACATCATCTCCATTCGATGAGTGTTTCGCGAAGGTTTTTACAAGCGATGGCATTCCTTTTAGTCTTTCCAATAATGGTATCAAGTATTTATCATGACACAAAAGCATCAAATAAGCTAAAGTACATTTATGGCGTTATGGCAAACGTTTGCGCTTTGTGACTCCGACAGCTGGAGGTTGCGAAGGAGACTAGGCAAACGTTTACTATGTCAACGGATAAAGAAAGCCGTGTACTTCATGACTAAATGAAAAACGTACGCGATTTGTTCGGAAACCTCACATGACATCACATGATAACAAACAAGCAGCACCAAATATGGTGTATATACTAGGGGAGCCTGGATAACATTTCCAGCCTCAAATGCACAGGGAGCCCATGCCGTATTTTACTTAACAAACGTTTTTTTTTTCATGCAGTTATATATTATTTTCTATGCGATTCACCTTTTAAAATTGTTCATGCATAAAACTTATCTAGGCGTTATTCTATTAGTGATATTATCATTATTGTCTAGGATGAGATCATGGAATCATACATAGACGCATCGGGGAACACCATTCACAGACGGGAAAACAATCACGTGACACAACATGACCAATCAGTATTACTCAATAGCCATGGCGTTTAGCCAAGATTAAAATTCGTAAGACTTATCTACACTAGGAAAGGAGACGGAGAAGGGCGTAAAATGCTTAGCGCCCGTGTGTACATCACAGCGGAGGAGACGCAGGCGGAGAAGGAAGCAACGGTAAGGTTCATTTTTTTTTCTTTCTCCGCTTGCGTCTTTTTCACACTAAGTTTGACCGTATACACTACTTTCTCCGTCTCCGTTTCATTTTTTATTGACATCCTCGGGAACCCAGAGTGACGCGCGTATTTCCGCTAGAGGCCCTAGAGAAAAATATCTAGAAATGCAGGACGAATACGTTAGTCATCGAAACTGAGCGGGACAAGATTTCTCACATGCTATTGTAATGACGCCAGAACAAACATAGATTCCAAACGTCGTGTATGGTGTTCCCCGTAGTCGCGTGACTCAATTAAATTATATACTCAACTACCTATCTAGGATATCAATCACCTGATGACGTCATACGTGACGTCATAATTTAACATGCCGTAAGGGGTCGGGACTGTCGTGTGTAGGGCCCCAAGGGCATTTCCTGTGGGAAAAGGAATTGAAAATCACACGATGACCTCATACGTGACGTCATAATTTAACATGCCGTAAGGGGTCGGGACTGTCGTGTGTAGGGCCCCAAGGGCATTTCCTGTGGGAAAAGGAATTGAAAATCACACGATGACCTCATGCGTGACGTCATAATTTAACATGCCGTAAGGTGTCGGGACTGTGGCCCCTGGGGTACTTTCTGTGGGAATATAAATTGAAAATCAGTGGAAATTAAATTCCACCAAATCCTTTTTACCAGCCGAGTTATTACCGCACGCACGCACGCACACACACACTCAATAATGAGTGTCTTTGTGTATGGCAGCCTAGAAATTAACTATATAATAGCACCGAGCCTCTTCCGGATTATTGCCGATTTACTTTGGATTGGTAGCCACTAGCCCCCGGATATCAACGATTAACTCCCGAGGAGAAGTAACAGTAACGAATGGTAACAAGTCACTCCCGGGCATCACCGAGTAACTCCCGAGATATCGACATTTCCCCGACTAGAACAATTTCTTTCCGAATGGAATAGGCCCTCGCAGCCGTTCTGGACTCGTCACGCTAGGCGGATCTTGAGCCTAGTGAGCCTAGCGTGACATGTCCAGAACGGCGGCGAGGGAGACTAAATAGTGCCACCGGGTAAACCTAATGTACTGATTTATTCCCGAATGGTAAACGAGTCATCCCCGAGTCTTACTTGCTGCCGTGTCTTGTCAGGCGGTGCGACAGCTTTCGGTACTGCTTGTGCTCTTGCTCTAGGCTGATCACGTGGGAGCGAATAGTGTTTATGGTACGCAGCCTCTCTCGACGACTTTCAACACAGCAGTCCTGGTCTTCATCAGGCGCGTCGGAGTTGTCTCCGGCTAAAGATTCGCACATCAGCTCGGACTCAACTGGAGGAGAAACGATTAAAACAGTCAAGCATGTACTGAAAGGGTTCTGCGCGAACTCAGAACCCTACCGCTTGTTTCCCTCGGTCGCGTAGAAATCAAGGCGTAAGATACAACGCCCCTCGCGAGAGTATTAACGAAATTACTATTGACGACTGGAAAGAGTAGAAATAACAATAAGCACCGTCAACAATGAGCACCACAATAATAATTACAACTACTACTACTAGAAAATAAACAACTAAGCAGCACAATAATAATTACAACTACTACTACTAGAAAATAAACAACTAAGGAGCACAATAATAATTACAACTACTACTAGAAAATAAACAACTAAGCAGCACAATAATAATTACAACTACTACTACTAGAAAATAAACAACTAAGCAGCACAAATAAGCGACAGCAGCACAACATTTTTTTGAATAACAAAAACCACAAAAACAACCACAATAACAATCAAGATTAAGTCACAACTGCAGCATAATCAGCGAGTTACGATTATCTTGCAACTCGTCAATTTTGTCAACATCCAAATAAGCAACGGCGGTGGCAACAACTTCTAGAACGACGACGACAACAACATCAGCAACAACACCATAATTACCTTGCAGCTCGTCGAGTTTGTCCAGATTGACCAGGAAGAGCGAGTGGATCCTCTCAATCTCGCGATCACAATCGATTTCCACGTTCACGCACTTAGGCTGGGGAATCCTGGGAACGGAAGATACCCCAGGTTCAGATAAATAAAGTATATATCATTTTTAAAGCTGTTATACACTATCGACCATGCTTTCAACGCTTTCTGTTCACTCTGGGTTAGATAACCGGTTTGAACTGTTCCGCTCGGTGTTAGATAACAGGCTAGACCTGTTTCGCCCAGTGTTATAACCGGTTTGAACTGTTCCGCTCAGTGTTAGATAACAGGCTAGACCTGTTTGGCCCAGTGTACCCGGATGGACATGTTTCACCCAGAGTTTATAACTAAAAAACAAACGACTTACTCTGTGACAAACTGACATCCTTCGGCCTTTTCACTTCGCTCTTTACAACTGAAAAAGTTCAAAAGTTAACGGTAGATCACCAACCATTTTTTACACTCACCAGGATTAATAGCCAAGCCCTTTATCATCATCACTTCTCACTCCATTCACTCATGCAACATCACCAAAAATATTAAACACCTTCTCGCCATCAACAAAAGCACCGTCATCATAGCTATCATCAAATACTCAAAGATCCACCAACATACTAGATAACAAAACCCCTTAACTTTTAGCAATACCAACACTACTATTAACGACGTCACATCATCATTAAATCATCGGAAATACCAACACTAATACAATTGTCGCTATTATAAGCAGCTTCAACACCACCAGAACCACTACTGCCACGGCATTTGGCCATTCCAGCTATAAGCTTCCTCACCATGTCATGTCGTGCGCGTTTCGTTCAGTGCAAGCTTTAAAAGGCGCGCGCCGCATTCTGGTAGTTAAGGTAGGTTTCTATTGTAATGCGCGCGCAAGTTTGTAGCTGGAATGGCCTGTTATGTCATGACCATGATGTCCATTTTCGCCATCTTGTAACCCTCTGTAGAACTCCTCACCATAGCCATTTGCCGGTGACGTAAGCCTCGGGGTGATAGGTCTGGGCACAATCAGCATTTCCCTGACACGCCTTTCGCAAGGCCATGATCCTGGGAACGGACAACAGAGCTTAGTACTGGAGCTCAATACAAGATACAGTGGTCAATTCGAGACCCTCAAGGAGGATAACAGACAGTTTGGTTAGTGGGGTGATCGAGTTATCCTAGTAGAAAGGCTCAAAAATAGTTTAAGAGAACGCAAAATTATAGTCCTATTTAGCGGAGAGTTATCCGAGTGGAAATTGCTCACACGTAGTGTCTAAAAGAAGTCAGAATTTGTCCTAGTTAAGCGGGGAGTTCTATGTCATCAGAGTAGAAATGGCTTATAAATAGTGTTCTAACTCAAAATTAGTTTGCGTTAGCGGGGGCTCGGGTTATCCAAGTGGATATTGATAAAAATAGTGTCGAAGAAATTTTAAATTAGTTCGTATCAGCGGGTTTTCGAGTTGTCGAAATTCCACATAACGCCGTGATCCTAGAACAGACACCAGAGAAAAGCTACGCAATGTGCCTGTGACGCAATAAAGTGAAACCCCGTTAATCCGATCCCTTAAGGAGGGAGTTAGAGATGTCCGAGTAGGAATTTTATTTATTTATCTATGTATTCTTAAGGCTTTGTTTAAGGAGATTACCCTACAATGGATGGCATAGAAAAAGGAATATCAGAGATATGAGGTTCAGCCATGACGTCACTACGTACCACTCCCTCTCCTCAACGCTGTTCGTGGCCTGTATGTACATCGGTCTGTCGGGCTGCAACACCTGAAACATCTGAAAACACCCCACGCATCGTCACGCAACACCTCAAAAACATCTAAAAACAGTTCCTCCACTACTCTTTGAATGAATATTAAATGAGTCCTCACATTCTTTCCACCCCCTAATATTCATGGGATGCCCCCCTCCCCTCCTAACGACATTTTTTACTTCTTACCAGCATACGTTTGAATGAGTTTTCGCCTACTCTCTCCACCCCCCTAATATTCATGGGATGCCCCCCTCTCCTCCTCACGACATTCTTGACTTCTTACCAGCTTCTGTTTGAATGAGTTCTCGTCTACTCTCTCCACCCCCTAATAATATTTGGGTGTTCCCCACCCCTCCCCATGACGTTCTTGACCTCTTACCAGCTTCTGTTTAAATGAGTCTTCGCCTACTCTCTCCACCCCCTAATAATATTTGGGTGTTCCCCACCCCTCCCCATGACGTTCTTGACCTCTTACCAGCTTCTGTTTAAATGAGTCCTCGCCTACTCTCTCCACCCCCTTGATATCCTTCAGCTGGATGCTACACATCTGGGCCTTCCCTTTGTCTTTGTAGTAAGCCAGTCCTTTGTTTGTAAGGACGAAGAAACGCTTTTTGTAATTCTTGAATCCAAATTTGCTACGCCCTTGAGCTCGCTTTATCAAAGACCTAGGATCAGAAAATATGGAATCAATAAAATGGACCAAGAAGTGATATAAACCTGAAATCATTGAGCCATCCTCTGGGAGTAGAAATTTACCTTGCATAATATTTCTATAGAAGCAGTCATAATAATTATCTTGTATATTGAGAAGGGGCAAGTTAGCTCAAGGGTTTTGCTTCTCAAACAAGAGGGAATTTTTCAGCGTATAAAAACCTGGCTACATTGGCAAATGCCTCAGGGACTGTGAGTGTCTCGTATTCCCAGATAAGGACATAAAGCTGGAGGTTTCCTCTCTCACTGCAGTTCATAACGTGTATTGGGGACAAAAATTCAAAGGCTAAGGACACTGGCCCGTGGTACTATCTTAAGTGTCAATGCTCACACGCCCAACTAATGATTGTAAACCCCATGAAGCAGTCTGTGTCTATATTCTCTGACAAGTATGAAGTTGGTCCCATGTGAAGCGATCGGGGCCGACTTTGCTATAAGCGCTATGAGCAACGGTAAGCAGTCCCTAAGTGACTTACCCCTCTTTTAGCACAGTCGGAAAGTCAACCGGAAGACCGTCGGCACATACAGTTGACGAGATTGCATCTAAAAACTAAACCAGAGATGGAATTAGAACGAAAAGCTCACAAACATTTTTCAGAAAGAGGTCTGCGCTTGAGCTCTCTTTTTGTAGCTGGTTTAATGGGATGCTTGTGTAACTGGTTTGATGGGATGCCTGTGTTTATAGTTTAATGGGATGCTTGTGTTTCTAGTTTGATGGGGTGCCTGTGTAACTGGTTTGATGGGATGCCTGTGTTTCTAGTTTAATGGGATGCCTGTGTTTCTAGTTTAATGGGATGCTTGTGTTTCTAGTTTGATGGGATGCCTGTGTTTATAGTTTAATGGGATGCCTGTGTTTCTAGTTTAATGGGATGCTTGTGTTTCTAGTTTGATGGGGTGCCTGTGTAACTGGTTTGATAGGATGCCTGTGTTTTATTATTACTCTTACCCGTTTGACTGCAGTTATGTGGTCCTGGTCTAGGATCATTGCTTTCAGACTCTCCATGTACGGTTCTTTGACCTGGCCACACTGCAAGACGAGAATGAAAGTCATGAAATGGAATGGGAAGTTCAAATCTGTAGATACGACTTGTGTGTCAATGTATTTTTTTAATGTCCAAAATTCTTAATCAGGACGAAACAGATTTCCAAACGGTCCCACGATACTTACGATAACAGAGCTGACCAAGTTCCCGAGACTCTGGATGGCTTTAGAAGCTAACGTCAGCGTTCGTGCTACCAGGGGGTCCTGCAACACGAGATAGATAGATAAAATGATGTGCCTATTTCAAACAAAGCTGTACTCAAAGGGTCCTTGTGTGCGCAGTGATTCAACGTAAAAACGGCTTAGTCCTGGTCTATGAAACAACGTGAATGTTCATAGGTGTGAAAACAAGAATTCTATAAGTGGATTTGTATCTATTTAGGCTTATTCGCTAATTATTTTGATACCCACAAAGCACCGCAGGCTACAACACATGGATTCTCCCTGTCTTTCCTTATTTGAAATAGGTGTATACTACTGAACTGCAGAAACAAATACCCAATACTGCAGAAACAAATAGCAATGTATGTAGCAGAAATGTTCAGCTGGAGCGAATGAGAAATTTAGTCATATCGCTCATTGATCAAAGTTTGAGATGACGCATACCCAAGTCCGGAAGAAAGAGAGCACTGTACACAAGAGCATGGCTTCTTATTTGGATGCCAATGGGAGCGCTTCAAAACCTTTACACTTTGCTCATGGGTAAAGTATCTCAATTTTTCCCAAGTAATGAAGAATTAATCTGGTCCACAACTTACCGGGTGCTCGTTTCGCATCTGGAACAACTTTGGGTTTAAGATGGCAGGGGCGAAAAATCGTAGAAACACAAACCCGCTGACCGCTGTATAGCGCACATCAGGCTCATCTGAGAGCGCAAAAGAGAACATGTATCACATTCCGTGACACTTGCCAGGGGTATGATTGAGCCTATTGTACCTGAGAACCTCTGTACAGCGGATTCCCTGATGGTGACGAAGACCTTGGACATGGCTGTGGGGCAGGCCATAGCAGAACATGTGATCGCCGCACAAAGCTTGTTGACGTAACCCTGCAGATTCGCCTATAAATACAAGCACACATATGAATACACATGTGCTCAGATTCGCCTAAAAATAGAACCATACATTTGATTTCACACATGCTCAGATTCGCCTTTAATAAAATACAACCACACACTTGACCAACTACGAACTCAGATTCTAGTTTTATGAAGCGGTATAGACACGGAGAATCCAGATGCTACAAGCTATCTTTTTTAACTTTTCCTGAAACCTTGTGCCTTCTCTAACAAACAAGACCTTCTTTTGATCTGGCATGGTAAGATAAGAAACAGAGAAGGACCGCTTTATGTCTTCTTTTAGAGCCTTAAAGAAGGCCAAACCTGCTGCCGTTCCTGTATCGTATCACACAAACCTTTTGAATCTAGTAATCGCAGCGTGTGTGATTCGCCTCTGTCTACACATTTCTTTTTCGCATTCTTACCAAGTTCTGCGGCAAGGAGTCACCGTCTCTAAGCCGGGAAGGGTCGATTTCACAACATTTGCGTTCTTCGTAAATCTGACATGAATAAACAACGATCAACAATATAAACAAACAAAAAAGCTGAATCCCTACAATGCAAGCGCAGCTTTGCTGGACACAAGGTAAATTGACAATAAAGAGTAGCATACCACAACAGAGAATGAAGTGCTTAGCCAGGGCTTTCCCAGAGCGAAGACAATTTGACTTTTGTTGTTTCCTTCGACCATAATTTTATTTGAGTCAGGTCTATCAAGCATACAAATATTTTGCGTATGAGTCTAGTTAGACTATAAGAAGCTGAATAGTGTGTATTTTTCAATAACTCGATAGACTTGAATTTGAATTGATTTTTGTTCTCCTTTGGAGTTTGAGCTAGCAAGGTGGCAAGGTTTGCATGAGGATTGATGCTACAGTACGACGCGCGCTACAATGATCACCTTGACAGTTCTTGGAAGTAAGCTAAAAAGGATGCGAAAAATCCATGGCAGCATGGATTGCTTCAGTGATCACACAAAAAAAAAACACAAAGGAATCCGTCTAGTTATAAAGTTCGTGTGATCAAATCGACGATTCTCGCATGGTAATTGACTATCGTGGAACTTTATCTTAAGGTGGCCACGGTAGAATGTGTCGCACTATAAAGCACCCCAAGTTCGTATGAATCAAGTTCGTGTGAATCAAATCGACGATTCTCGCATGGTAATTGACTATCGTGGAAGTTTGTCTCAAAGTTGCCACGCTAGAATGTGTCGCACTATAAAGCATCCCAAGTTCGTGTGAATCAAGTTCGTGTGAATCAGATAATCGACGATTCTCGCACGGTAATTGACTATCGTGGAACTTTGTCTCAAAGTTGCCACGCTAGAATGTGTCGCACTATAAAGCATCCCAAGTTCGTGTGAATCAAGTTCGTGTGAATCAGATAATCGACTATTCTCGCATGATAATCGACTATCGTGGAACTTTGTCTTAAGATGGCCACGGTAGAATGTGTCGCTCTATAAAGAGTCTCCCTAAAGAATAGACGCTGCTTACCTCGTCCACGAGTGTCTTGATGGTCTCATGTAGGTATTGCATGCCAGCATGCTTCATAAACTCATCAATCGCCTTTGTACCTAGCGAGTTTCCTCTGAACAATGTGTTGCAGTCCCTAGTATGACAAACAGCATTTAAGAGAATACATATTAATGATGAGAAATTAATGTTGGATAAAAAAAATTGAAGAGGAGAAAAATGAACAAGATTAAAAAAAGGTTAACGTCTCAAACTTTCTAAAAAAAATTCTGAAGCTTCCTTTTTTTCAATACTTTCTGAATATTTAAGGTAATAACTCACGCTGTAGTGTTGACTTCATGATCCACTACAGCCTTGATAAAGTCGACAACCTGAAAAATATCAACGTCTTTCATTTGTATTTCTCCTTAAATAGCATAGATATTAAGAAACTGCTTGTCATTGTAAATGGCGAGTTGACATCAAAATGCTTGCTATTAAAAAAACAATTAAAAAATACTCCAGCATTGAGTAACTATAAAGTCTGCATCCTTTTTCTGCGCTTCTTTATTTCTAGCTTTTGCTTGCAGGTGTAATAATATTTTGCATATTGATTTTGGATCAACCTTCAGGCAGATCGACTGGGTATCACAAGTCTACTGATTTCACGTGTTCTATAATAAGCAACTAATAAATGTTACCTTGTTATGATGAGTGAAAACCCTAACAAGTGCTCTGGCAGCCGTCAGTTTGTCCTTTACTATCTCTGACAGTATGTACGCTGGTGTTGTGGTCACATCCTGGAACCAAATATTGATAAGTTTATTCCTTAAGCCCGAATTGGCTCTATTAAGTTCATTGCTACTGAATCGATTGTTTTAGCCAAATCACACTTTAGTAGGTCAGTTTATATAGCTAAAAACGTCTTCTGGTCTGGTCATTTGACATTTTTGGGCTTCAAAACCAAAGCTTGGTCCTCTAGTATGTTTCCCCTCAGAGATCCACACTACAGTTCAATCAAGGTAACACACATTCCTTAGGTCCTTCAGTCTCCAGTATGGCTTCTCTCAGAGGTCCATACATACAATACAATCATTTTAAACATGTATACCTTAGAGTATGTCGTTAAATCGCTAGTATGGCTTCTATCAGAGGTCCATAGTACGATCAAGGTAACACACGTACCTTGTGTCCTTCATTCTACAGTATAGGTTCCCTCACAGGTTCATACATACAAGAATGGTAACACAAATATATTATGTCCTCCATTCTAAAGTATGGCTTCCTTCAAAGGTTCATACATACAAGCAAGGTAACACACATACCTTGTGTCCTCTATTCTATAGTATGGCTTCCCTCACAGGTTCATACATACAAGCAAGGTAACATCACATATTACCTTATGTCCTTCAATCTCCAGAATGGCTTCTCGCAGAGGTTCGTAATATGACGATGGGAACACATAGTCCTCTGTATAGCAGACTTTGAGCCTCAAGGACCCTATACTGCCTTGCCGTTGGGCGGGGGAGTCTCTCTCTTCTCTTGGACCTAGCCAGTACCTACACAACACAAACTCACACAGGTTAGAAAGTCTATGTCAGCCCTCAATGAATCATCCTAGCAAAATTCAAAATGCAAGAAAGAAAAATTTCCATCAGCTCATTTTAGGAGGCAAATGAACATTTTACAAAGATGTACAAAAAATTTGGTTTTAGAAGGTTTGTTTCGAGATTTAATCACATACTTTCTTTTTTCAATTGGAATGGAAAAAATAACAATGTTGTGACAGCCTGTTTGGAAACCACAGAAATACTTTACTTACCATCCCTCATGGACAATGCTCAAATCACATTTATTGAGAGGAATACGGACCTGAAACAAAATCACCCAGTTACAATTATACTAAAACACAAGGTATAGTTGGAAAAAACAGGTGAAAATATTTCATTGTACCTCCCCAAGAAAAATGTCTTCTCCTAGCATACTTGGACTCCAAACTGTACATCTGTTTGACAAATAGATCCAGCATTAAAACAACACAAATGAGTAAACTTAGCAATACTAGGGTATGAAAAGATCATATCAGCTCTTAGTTACTAATTACTTGTCATTTGTCAGCGATTGCTAGCTCTTGCAATCAACAATAGGGACCGCACAGAAACACAACTGAAATACCCTGCTAGCAGAGGTTCATTCCTGTTTGTTTCTATCAGTTCACTTATCAGTATCGCGAATCTGTTCTTTCGCGTTTTTGTTGCACACACAAACAAACGAGATCGCAAAAGAACAGACTGGCGACATGGATAAGGTAACCGATAGAAACAAACAGGAAGATAGCTCTGCTAGCAGGGTATACTTGAAATGGTAAGGTTACCAAAAAGCTGAATCCTAATGAATATAACAAATTCCCCCTCCTTTTAAGTAGTCTGTTTGGTAATTAAAATTATATGGTCCCTGGTGCACTGGTGACTCAGAGTTTCATGCTATGCAATCGTCAGGCTCTGGTGTTCTCTAACAGTTCAACTCCCTTTATAGTTCGTTGCATGAAATTTGTTCTCATGCTGGCATTTCGTAACTAGCTCTGTTCGTTTGTTTAGGAGTGTGGAGTCACGTGCGGTCAGTATCTTAAGCTTCACGGCTAGGAAAAGATTGCAACATGACGGGCTGCCGTTGTATGCTTTAGCGTGCTGAAACAAACGAACAGCCCTAAACTAAGAGACATGAATTACCTTAAAACTCTACTTTCCAGATCTTCTGATGGGATCTAAAATGTACATAAATGAGTGATTAAACTGTAAAAAGCACTTAGGTGTCATATACTGTACCACATAGTTGCCAACCTTGAAAGCTTAAAAAACTGGGAGATTATGCTTCAAATACAAGAACTGTAAGAAAATCTCAATGAATTTTCCCGGGAGAATGTTTCAATTTTTTTGCCGGGAGATGAAGGCTAAAAAAAACGGGAGTCTCCTGCAAAAACTATGACAGTTGTCAGGAATGGTACCAATAATTACCTCAAAGAGAAATGTTTCGTCAAACTGTGGATTAACTGTCTTCTTTTTAACTCGTGTTTTCTTTGGTTCTGACCTTGAAATACAACTCATGTATTAGTATCTGAAAGGATAATCAACTCAATTCACTCAGCACAGACAAAACCATGAGGGCATACATGTCAGGTGGTTTATAAATTTGAACTTATAAAACCATCAATATTTGTTTAAATCTGGGGCATACTTAAAATAGCAGTTGTTTAAGATCAATTTTAAAAATCAGTTTGTAAGAGAACTGCACAAAGTTGTGTGGTGTCACCACATACTTAATTTGGGGCCCTGCCCTGTTGTGTAACCCTCACCAATGCTGGAAGTTAAAAAAATAAGAATGATAACAATCTAGGCCTATATTTTTTTGTGATTTGTGAAAGACCAACATTTCTGATTCATTCATCACCAGCAACAAAATATAAATAATCACAATAACAACATTTGCAATAACTGCATTTACATTAAACAACATTGCTATGGAATTTCTTATCAAGGCATGTAACAAACCTGGAAACTGGAGTAATCATTATAACACTGACGTAGGAATCAGATACCCCGCCACTACAGGCAAACAGCTCACTGCACTCAATGATTCTGAATAAAAACATAACCACCCACCACACCAGTTAATACAGTTTATCACCATAAAACAAAATCAAAAGGGCTGCCATACACTTGCAACTGCGCTTTTGTTTGTGGACACCCATCCCATGTCAAGTTCGGGGACACCCATCCCATGCCAAGTTTGTGGACACCCATCCCATGTCAAGTTTGTGGACACCCATCCCATGTCAAGTTCATGGACACCCATCCCATGCAAAGTTTGTGGACACCCATCCCATGCCAAGTTTGTGGACACCCATCCCATGTCAAGTTCATGGACACCCATCCCATGCCAAGTTCGTGGACACCCATCCCATGCCAAGTTTGTGGACACCCATCTCATGTCAAGTTTGTGGACACCCACCCCATGCCAAGTTTGTGGACACCCATCCCATGTCAAGTTTGTAGACACCCACCCCATGTCAAGTTTGTGGACAACCACCCTATGCCAAGTTTGTGGACACTCATCCCATGTCAAGTTTCTGAACACAATGTCAAGTTTGTGGACACCCATCCCATGCCAAGTTTTAACACACCCACCCCATGTCAAGTTTGTGGACAACTAACCCATGCCAAGTTTGTGGACACCAATCCCATGTCAAGTTTCTGGACACCCATCCCATTTCGAGATCCTAGACACCTATTCCATGCCAAGTTTGTAGGCACCCACCCCATTTCAAGTCTATGGAAACCCACCCAAAGTCACATTTCTGGACACCCACCCAATGTCAAGTTTCTGGACACCCATCCAATGTCAAGATCCTAGACACCCATCCCATGTCAAGTTCCTGGACACCCATCCAATGTCAAGATCCTAGACACCAATCCCATGTCAAGTTACTAGACACCCATTCCATGTCAAGATCCTAGACACCCATCCCATGTCAAGTTCCTGAACACCCATCCCATGCCAAATTTGGGGACACCCACCACATGTCAAGTTTGTGGACACCCATCCCATGCCAAGTTTGTGGACACCCATTCAATGTCAAGTTTGTGGACACCCAACCCATGTAAAGTTTTAGGGCACCCATCCCATGTCAAGTTTGTGGACACCATCCCATGCCAAGTTTGTGGACACACATCCCATGCCTAGTTTTAGGACACCCATCCCATGACAAGTTTGTGGACACCCATCCCATGCCAAGATTGTGGACACCCATCCCATGCCAAAATTGTGGACACCCATCCCATGT
The DNA here is from genome assembly GCF_932526225.1 of Nematostella vectensis. NCBI lineage: Eukaryota > Metazoa > Cnidaria > Anthozoa > Actiniaria > Edwardsiidae > Nematostella > Nematostella vectensis. The sequence continues at coordinate 8,740,602 of NC_064042.1, forward strand.
AAAGTTTTAGGGCACCCATCCCATGCCAAGTTTGTGGACACCCATCCCATGCCTAGTTTTAGGACACCCATCTCATGTCAAGTTCATGGACACCCATCCCATGTCAAGTTCGTGGACACCCATCCCATGCCAAGTTTGTGGACACCCATCCCATGTCAAGTTTGTGGACACCCATCCCATGTCAAGTTCATGGACACCCATCCCATGCCAAGTTTTAGGACACCCATCCCATGCCAAGATTGTGGACACCCATCCCATGCCAAAATTGTGGACACCCATCCCATGTCAAGTTCCTAGACACCCATCCCATGTCAAGTTCCTAGACACCCACCTGATGCTGAGCTTTGGAGTACTGGACAGCTCCTCATCTTGAATGTCAAGTGTGTTGTCGTAGTGACGGATTTCTAGATGAATGCGTCCCTGGACTTCAGTGTCCGCATGGACATGTCGTAATGGGAACCATGTATCTGAATGATATTTGTAAAGATCTTCTTTTCTTATTGCAACCTGACAAGAAAAATGATTACTTTCAGAACAACTAAAATTTCCAAACTTTTTTTATCTTACTGTTTTTCTTTGAAAACCCTCTGAGAGGTGGTTACCTCAGTTACAAGAAATTATGGTGGTAGGGAAATTGATTAAAAGCTCATATCTTCCTTTGAAAATTTTGGTATGTAGTAGGCTTGCAGCCAGAATTTTGGTTGTGTGGTTTATTTACCCATTTAGTGGACCTTTTTTATCTTATACTCATCTTAAATTTTTATTCTATATTTAAACTCATCTAAGATTGCAATATGGTACTCGTTTTTTTTTTCCATTTATTAGCAGTAGTTCTAGTCAAGAGAGTGGTTCTTCTGAATCCCCAGCCCCTCTGGCTATTGGTCTGTGAGCAGGCCCGTAGCCAGGGGGGGTCCGAAGGGTTCGGAAGAACCACCCCATTCGACTGGAAGGTCCGCTCTGATGAAGGAAAATTGAGTACCACTGCAAGCTGGGACGAGCTTCCTAAGAGAAAATGGTCCGCTAAACGGGTAAACGAACCCCCCCACTCAAAACCCTGGCTACGGGCGTGGTGAGGTAACAGGGGCACAGGGGCACAGGGTCCCCTAGAACTGGCCACCACCCACTTTCCAAGCTATAACGTCCTCTTATACCAAAAATTCAGATTTTGGACACCACCATAAGAGCACTGTAAGTTGTCATACAAACCTTTCCCAGAACTGTGTCCCTGCCTATCAAATCTGTGTCATATAAATAAAAACACAAAGAGCGGAAGTCCCTTGGCACCTCGAAGTGAACATCCTCACCAAAGAATGGACTGAAAAAACAGCAAGTGGTTAAAATAAATGTGAGATAGTCAGATCCGTTATGTGCAGATTATTCAATGTAGATGGCAAGGGGAAAAAAACATATTTATTCAAGCTTTTTATTGTTTTCCATAATTTCCTCAAATGCATGCTTAAATACCGCATACAAGTTTACAGTGTGAGCAAGATAAGTTACTTAGATAAGAGAATTTAATCATTGCATGGATATAAACATCATAAACCAATAGCAAAGACTGGCCACTATTTGAGCACTTGATCTGCTCACAAAAAGAGAGCTTCAGGGACTATCCTTACATACTTACCAAAATGTCTAAAAAACACTCCAAAACAAATAAATATATATTACTGGACACTAAATGTTCCTCTAGAAGGAGCCAATTCTCGATTCATTTTTTGGCTCTGTGTCAATTATTATTAACCGCTAAATGTTTCCTTTAAAATATTGGAAGATTATAGGTGCTGTAGTAAGGGTAGAAAATAACTGTCTAGTAAAATACTTGAGTGATATCATTTGTTAGAGCTCCTCTTTCCAGGATTTTTAAGAAAGAAAAGTACTTATACTAGAATCACTCATTCACCACTCATTACCGTCATCATTCGACAGGTGATATAAAATATATTGCACGAGGGCAAATAATCCTAAAGTTTTGTTATCTAAGCGGCTTAAATCAAACTCGATTCTTTTCTACAAAACTCACTTCCTCGTTATTTGTATTATCATTTGTTAGAGCTACTCTTTCCGGGATTTTTTTGAAAAAGAAAAGTACTTATACTAGAATCACTCATTCACCACTCATTACCGTCATCATTCGACAGGTGATATAAAATATATTGTACGAGGGCAAATAATCCTAAAGTTTTGTTATCTAAGCGGCTTAAATCAAACTCGGTTCTTTTCTACAAAACTCACTTCCTCGTTATTTGTATTAGAGGTGAGAACTCCAACAACAAAACTTTCCAAAGGATTTGTTTACAAAAACTCTCACGCGGCATTGTATGTTTTCCATTTGAGAGCACAGAGGTTTCAACGTAAACAATGGTGCAAATTGGGTACGATTTTTAGATAAAAAACACTAATCAAGAGAGTTTTATAGTATGTTTTACGGCCTTGTAGTAAATCTAGCTAGAATAATTAGTATAGTATTATGATGAGAATGTCAATAATACAAAAGTTTATACAAAAATACAAGAGTTAATCTTCTCCGGTCTAGAGCGCGAATAAATTTAGAGAAAGTTATTACTTGTATGAACACACGAAAGCAGCTTAGTGTTTAGCTATCTTGTATTGATGAACAAATACAGAATGAATACGATTTAAAAAAAATATCAGTACTTTAAGGGACGGCATAGGTCTCAGATCTATCGAATCTAAACCATGTATTCATAAATCAGAATTATCCTCTCACTAAGAAGCAAGCACTATTTGAATGGCGCTCGCTTACAAAGCAAAACAAACTCTCCACGCACATTCAACCACAATCATATACGCTGTACGATATTCAGGCTAGATTACAAACCAAACTAATCTACTCTAGCGTAAACACAGACATGAAACTTAACATGGTATTCAAAAACTTCACGGTTTTTATACCTCAACGATTTCTCTACGGTGCTCGTGCGAAAAACTTCTTCTTGGTCGAGAGTAACAACACAGTACGAGTTCCGTAGCGAGCGGGGTTCTTTGCGGGATAACAGATTTTTGGCTTCACCTGAAATCAAAGGAAGTTAATAGGTGTATTGAGAAGGAAATAACGTCGCAATCGGAACTTACCAATACGAATTTTTAAAGTCTCTTCAACTCGTACATCTTGCAAGTTTACCCCAGCCGCCATGACGAGCCATCCTTGTCACGTGATGTGATTTGTGCGCGCTAATTGGCTAAAATCCTTTTATAACCTTGAAAAGCAAGCCTGGAAAGTTGTCATATACATACATATATTCCAGTTATGTTTTTACCAAAGTCATTTCTTATATTCAAAATGTAAAATTAGTGTCATTCTTATAAAATATTTCGTATTGTCTACTTAGCATTGAATTGATCAATTCGTTGCTTCTAGAGGATAGTGATGGGGACGGGTTGTAGTGTACGAATGCATGTTTTTCCTGGCTCGAACTTTTTTAACAGGGTCTGGATGATGTGGGGGTCTGTCGGTAGTCAGTTAAAATTTCCATTATTTGTCGTTAGTCGGTAAGAATGATCAGTCTTTGTCGGTAGTCGGTGAATCTAAGCTAGTATTCGCTTTTGTACCAGATTTCGTGTATAAACAAGATTAAACATTATTTATGGTTGATTAGTAATTAATAACTTATTGATAATAAATTAATTATGGATTAATAATTGACTGAAATGTTGATGCAACAGGAAATACATAGTTCAAATTCTGAAATGGCCGTATTTAAGTAGATTGACGATGGAAGTAAAGAGTAAAGATACCGGAAATAACAAAGTGTCGGTGGTCGGCAAATATTTTTTTCTCTCGCTAGTCACTATTTTTTTTTAAATATTTTGTCGGTAGTCAGTTACTTTTTAAGCCGTTTGTCGCTAGTCGGTTAACCCCATCCAGACCCTGTTTTTCACGGCCAGTTGAAATATCTTGAATTTCACTAATCCTTTCATCCAAGACATGTTATTATCATTATTTTCTTTTAGAAATTTGGCTTTCGCTTTATTATCGCTCTCGCTCTCAGCATGTAGATTGCTATCAAACAATTGGCAGAACCTAAGTCTATTTATATTTAAAAGGGCCTATTTTTACAGCCTACATGTTATCATCCTAGCAAATAACCGTGTGGGAAAATGTATCTATTTTATCGTTTTATACCTTCAGGAACCCTGTATGGGATATTTTGAAATTCTCAATTAATCGTTCCAGGGCAATTGTTTCATTATTCCAGTGCAATATGGATGGTTAATGGGAACCGCATATTTCTTATTTCTAGACTGGTAAAACAACAAACAAGATTGAATTGCCAAGAAAAAGATTGTGGCTACTACTGACAGAATTTGGCAGACGATAGGATCGACTTTGGATACATACACTCTTATCTTTTTTTAAGAACGTCTAACGTTCTTATTTTGGGGACATTTACACGTAAAGGCTGAATATGTTTATAACAATGTTCTTAGTCTTTAGTATATATAATGATATAATACCCAATAAATTATTTGGAAGAAAATCACACTAATGATCAGTATAATAAGATAATAAGGTTGTTACTATGAGCACAATTTGATTCTGCATTTTAGAACGCACCAGGACTAAAAAAGAATGTTTCTGCTATCTGAGCCTCAGCATGTTCTTAGCATTTTCTTAAAATTTGGTGAAATCTCAGGTTGGACGTGCTTATAAAAAAGGTCCTTATAGAAAAAGAGTGTACTGCAAAGATGCCCTCCTTGCCCGAGTTGATCCTGTCAAGTTCATCGTTATTTCAGAGTCTGACATCTGTTCCTCACAACTTTTGATCTCGGCCCTCATACTTTTATATTATTTTGTGTAAAAAGGGTTAGGTTTTTTCAAACATCACCCCCCCCCCCCCATCAAAAATCAAATGGACCGCCCCTAAGGATGCCTGTGAAGGAATATACATTTGTATATATTTGTTTTTGTTAAGAATATTTTTCTGTATAAAATGGGATAATGTCCAACGTATAAAACAAAATACGTATATCCCTTTGTGGATTTACAGGCTCCACCACTGTTTAGAAGTTTATTTCCTTGTTAACTGATAATAAACTGTATCGGTAAATCCAAATGTTATATACTGAAGGCTATAAGTAACTATATTATGGTTTATGAAGACAAAAGTATTAAATACATTGGTAATTTGGCTTAATATTTAATCTGTATTTGTTCCTACAAGCTAGATCACCTCAGTAAAATATTTACAGCGCCCCCGCCCCCCCCCCCCCCCCCCCCATCCTTTGAAGGTTCGGAGCACCCCTTTTGGTGGTTCAAGACTTTTGAAGCCCCCCCAATATCTTCTCTCCCCCTCGCACGTTGTATTTAATGAACACTCCCTTATTTTCCATGGTTGTAGCAAGGTTTTGGGCCACCTGTGGTACATGGAGTTCGCGGGATACCTATGTTATTTGAACCACGCGTGTGGCTGGTGCGAGTGATCTTTATTTTGGATGACGGAGAGTCGACATTGTTTATCCAGTTGTAAAAAGTGTAAATATTTTATGCTAGTAAAGAATTGTTATGAAAGAAGCGAGAAATGATTTGTATTATTCTTGTCGCTGGCCACGGGACTCTACTAGAGAGAGAGATCAAGGTAAAGTCAAGCACGATTGTACATTTCTTTGAACGCGTTCGTTCCGTTTGTTTTGCCCCCCCCCCCCCCTCCCCTTTTGGATTTTTTTTTGGTATCTTTCACGCTTTATACTTCTAAACGATTGCTACATCTATTGTTCATTTTACTTTGATGAATGTAAGTTTATTTGCTTTATTTGGCTATCAAATGTGATCCACGTATAATAAAAGTAGCAATTTTATTTTTAAATGCCTAAACTTGTATAGTACCGCAGCGCCAATGGCCGAAGAGTAGCTAACCCCTCCCCCACCCCCCTCCTCCTCATCTTTTATCTCAATGACCTGAAGAATGCTGTGCTCCCCCTCCAGCCTTCTTCACTGTCTCTGTCCCCCCCCCCCCCCCCCTAGGTATTTTGGGCTGGCTACCACCATGGGCTGGGTTCTTTGAAAGCAAGTTTGCTCTTACCCAGGAATGGATGCCCGTTTTATCCAGTCGAATGTCGAGATAACCATACTTATCCCTGGTTTAGCGCTATCCTGCTTTTCAGGAACCAGCCTCTGATATTCAGCTAATGTTTGAAAAGTCATGTGAATGTCGAACAATTTGTATTTGTCGCCCTGCATCTTTGTCTGTCTTATGTTGTCACTCTATTCTTAGAATGACCTATCAGGAGAATACTCAGAACTTCAAGGGGTCCCAAAGGCACTACTACCTGGAGTGGGTGGCAAGCGTATTTTGGATTTCTGGTGGGAAGCCATAAAAATGTAAGTGTCTTGTTGTTGGGTGTTTTTGTACCATACCTTATGCCTACATTAAATAGGTTTTTATGACATGTATGTTTTAAAGAAGGCCAATCAAGTCGCTATTTTTCACAAAAGGCATCCATTTTCATCGGCTAATTCAAATGGGTAACCAAGTTATTTTTAATCAAATTTTGCCAACCAAGTATCGGACTTCATTCCTAGATTGTTATTTTGAAGTTTGCTTGCAAATAAACCCCTATATTTTCAATTATAAACAATAATAAAAGAGTGGTTGATCAACATTTTTTAATGCAAACAAGATAAGTACATTGTTTCAGTTGTAATATTATCTTACATTATGCATTAATATCTAAATACTGCATGCTTCAATCCTGTCACTCACTCACTATCCATTTACATTTCCACTTATTAGCGGGTATAGGATGCCGCATGGAGTTACGCAGAATTATTCAAAACACTTTTCCAGGCTTTGCTGTCTGCTGTCAAGCCTTCCGTCAGGCCCAACACATATTATGCCAAGCTCCTCATGAACACACAGTGTGACTAAGTCAAGCTTTGAAATTGATTTCAAGACCTGTGGATTATTAAAGGACAGATGCTCAAGAAATAAGCATTAAAATTTTTTTAAGTAATCAATGACGTCAAATGTGTGTCTGTACTCTAATAACCAGCTCTCATATTTTACCAGTGTTGTATAAATGCTATTCTAATCAATATTTTTAAATTTTGCGTGGTTTAGGAGACAGCTGTTTAGTGAGGTGTACCTGGTGACAAATGCTGACAAGTAAGGCTGGTGCAAATGATGTCAGTAGACAGCCACTAAATTGTGAGACTTTTTCAGTGGCAAACTTGCGACAAAATAAATACGAAATGACTGAGGCTGCTATGTCAGAAAGTAGGGTTGGCAGACAGGAAGGGGAAGGGTGGGCTCTTGCCTCTCCAACTTTTTTTTTACATGAATGTGCAGTTTTTACATGTATGTGTAGCTAAATAGTATTACAAGTATTATAAATCGATTGCTTGATAAAAGACCATATTATACATTTACATCTGTTTGAATAATTTTTATCTATACTCTATGTCAAATCTTTTCATTGTCTCTCCACCCCCCCCCCCCCTCCCCCCGTATCCCTGGCCACGCCACCCCCACTTTTGGGACCATTCAGCTGCTCCATGGAAATTGATTAAAAAATAAAACCTTTCAATGAAAGTAAGTCTTTTCTGCCTTATTCATAATAACTGGCTTTTTGTTGCTATTTTTTAATATTAAAATCAAGTTTGACACCAAAAGAGTACAAGTTGCCTACACATCTACCTGGTATTGAATATTAAACCAAAAAAAATGTCCACATTTTTTTTGAAAAAGATCTAGGCAAAGTTTTAAAAAAGAACCCTGAGTATCCTCAGACCCCCTTTACACCTTGCTTGTATCAATGTTCCCCCCACCCTATTTGGGTCAATATGAGTATCCTCAGACCCCCTTTACACCTTGCTTGTATCAATGTTCTCCCCACCCTATTTGGGTCAATATGAGTATCCTCAGACCCCCTTTACACCTTGCTTGTATCAATGTTCCTCCCACCCTATTTGGGTCAATATGAGTATCTTCAGACCCCCTTTACACCTTGCTTGTATCAATGTTTCTCCCACCCTATTTGGGTCAATATGAGTATCCTCAGACCCCCTTTACACCTTGCTTGTATCAATGTTCCTCCCACCCTATTTGGGTCAATATGAGTATCCTCAGATCCCCTTTACACCTTGCTTGTATCAATGTTCCTCCCACCCTATTTGGGTCAATATGAGTATCCTCAGACCCCCTTTACACCTTGCTTGTATCAATGTTCCCCCCACCCTATTTGGGTCAATATGAGTATCCTCAGACCCCCTTTACACCTTGCTTGTATCAATGTTCCCCCCACCCTATTTGGGTCAATATGAGTATCCTCAGACCCCCTTTACACCTTGCTTGTATCAATGTTCCTCCCACCCTATTTGGGTCAATATGAGTATCCTCAGACCCCCTTTACACCTTGCTTGTATCAATGTTCCCCCCACCCTATTTGGGTCAATATGAGTATCCTCAGACCCCCTTTACACCTTGCTTGTATCAATGTTCCCCCCACCCTATTTGGGTCATTATGATATGCCAGAGTCTTTCTACGTAACAATCTCTAGGTTGTGCTCTTTGGTTTCAAAATTAGCTTTCTCCCTATTTTATTGTTTATTTGTCATTCCTGGAAGCATAGGCCACTGTTATTCCCTGAGCTGTAAGAAGCATGGGCAAGAAAACTCATCTTTTCAATGTTACTTGTCATCATACACAGTAGCAATACAGAGAGCAAGTGGCCCCATCCTCCTTTGACATGTTTGCTGATGTTTTGGTTATTTTAAAGGTACAAGCACTATGAACGTTGGGCAACAGCTCACGACTTCCCAGTGGAAAATATAATCAATGATGGAACAACAACATTTGATTCAAGGTTTTTATTTTTTAATTATTCGTCTGTGCTGATTCTAACAAGAGCAATGGTTACCCAGACCTTATTATTCCTTCACTATTTCCTGTTCCCCTCTATACTACTGGTGGTATTTTGTTAGTGGTAGGTCTAGGGGTGCCAATGCTCCTTCAACCCTCTTCCTGAATTTATTTCAAAATATTTTATATGATGCCCCCCCCCCCCCCTTCGGTTTTACCCCTGATGTATTTCTTTATTTCATGAGACCCTCTCCAAACTTTAACATGCTCTTTTTTGTGATAAACTAATTACCAAACATGACAAGATTGTTTGTGTAGCTGCATACTGATGTTTATAAAAGATATAAATTGATAACAATTACACATGTGATGTGATAAACAGCAACACATGTAAACTATATGATAAATATTAGACTCAGAGAAAAATGGTTTCTCTTTAAACATCTTGAAAGCCACTTTCAAACACAATTAAAATACTGTTAACTCCTTTAATTCATTAAATATCCTGAACTCTGTTTAAAAGTCCCTAAAACTATAAAACCTCTAAGTCACAATTTTTCTTTCTCTGACTGCTGTCGCTGCTGCTGATAATTACTATTCGCAGAAAGGAGAGAATAGAACAAATGAAGAAGTATGGAATTTATTACTCAGAAAATGGGTGTGTATTTATTAAAATTAAACACTTAAACTAAAAATAAAATAACTCTTTGTAAGATGCAATACTTTTTAAACCTAAGGGTGCCATTCAAAGCATCAATGACTGCATGCCCATGACACTACCACCTAAAAGGTTAGATGATTTTGATAATGATTATGTTGGAAAATATATGGGGTCAAGATCCCCTTTGCAAAGAGCTAGATCAGCCCCTGAATATAACACTTTACCATGAAAGAGCTCCGTCAGAAGCAAAATAAAGTCTTTTCTGATTGTGATTCGGAATTTGTTGACCTTTTCAGGCTTGGTGCTGTTGCTGATTTCGAGTTAGCAATTAGGAACAAGAACATACAGGATGACGTCATGGTGGTATGGTGATCATTAATTTTTAAGTGCATTCAAATGATCATTTAGTTTGAGTATTGTCACATATCATGGTTATCTTTGCATACAGGTTGCTGGAGACATGCTCTTTCAAGACAGGAATTTTGATATTGCTCAGGTGGTCAAGTACTTCAAGCTGAAGGTAACAATGATAACTTATTCGAAAAACAATCAGAATCGGCTTGAACACCATAAACATTTTGAAAAAAAGTTCAGCCAATGATAAACGCATATTTGACGTATATTTGACCTCGTACGTGTAGTCGACCATTTTTGTCTGTCTATTAAGCGTGGGAACACCCTAACCTGATTGGCTGGAACTTTTTTTTAAATGTTTATGATGTTCAAGCCGGATCTGATTGGTCGAATTTGTTTCGCATGGCCCGCTTTCTGTGTCCTAACTGTAAGTGATGTCACACGACACAATGCTGTAGCAAACCATGGGATATTAGAGTGGCACAATACAGAAACATTAAAAAAAATATTGGGGGGCACAGCCACGCCCCTACTGGTCATTTCCTTATAGTTTTTGAAAATATTAGGAAGGGGGGCACGTGCCGCCAGTGCCCTACCCCCTGTAACGGCCCTGTGAAAGTTGAGTTTCAACAGCACTTCAGCAGTAAGGGATTTCACATGTCATGCTTTAACATCAAAATCATTTCCACACAAAAAAGCTTCGAATCCGTTTTTCTTTTCCGAATGTATTTGCATTTTTACATCCTATTTTTTTCGTTGTCCAAGAAAGACAGCTTTGGGGACCATTCATTGTTGAAAAGCGAATATAGAATATATTAGAGAATATATATTTTATATAGAGAAAGAATATATTTATTGGCCAGAGGGGTGTGTAGTTTATTACCGGTATTGGCCAAGGAAGGGTTGGATATTTTAAGTTGAATATACAAAGGGGGGCCTGAATCATAATGGCTCCAATAGCAGGCCTCTAAAAACACATACTTAGTAGATGAAGTTGAAATATTTGTCGATTTGAATGATTTTGTTCACCCAGCCGTTTCCTTTATTACAACAATGACTGGTCTCTTACTACAAGCTAATTCTTGTCAGAGGGAGGATTTTCATTGTTTGCATAGCAAAGATAAAAAATGAGCTTAATTAGACTAGCTGTGTATGACACTATTGTCATCTGTATAGTGTGGAGAATTGGCCATATATTACGAGATGGATCCTTCAGAGGCAACTGAGACACGTGGCATTGTCGAAGTCTGCCCTTCAACAAATAGGTAATCTTATAAATTATTTCAATATCAATGTTGTCTAAAACCTCCACAACATTCCCAAACTGACCATGACACATCTCTGCCGCCATTATAGATTGTGAGAGAGGGATAATTGTTTTATTCAAATCACACTAGTAAATTGGCCAATTTGTATCGTTAATGTCGGGCTTCTTCTGGTAATTTGCCTTCTCTGGGCTTTCAGTAGGGTCACATCTTTTTTTGGCGATATTCATTTCTTTTGTATTTATGTGAAGAAAGTCGATCGTACTTAAAGATGTTTTTTGTTATGTTTCTCATTATCTTCATGTTTATTAGAATTCTTCGATTCCTGGAAAAGCCTCATCAAGATTCAACTCAATCAAGATTAGCAAGTGTGGTAAGCTGGGTGCATAGATACTTTGTGGAAGTATTTGTAAATTTGCCTTATATACAGCAACTCATTTTAGTTTTTAAAACATTAGAAATATATTTTCTAAATCTCGTTTTCAAGGTTGTCCCTTGTATGGAAAGCACTTCCCAGCATTTGTACCCATATCTGTTTGACAAATATTAGGAAAGTAGAAAAAAGGGAAAAAATGTTTTTACAGGGCAACCAGTAAAACCGTGAACACCTAAAATATGTCTGGGCTGTTTATTGTTTTCTGACGCTAGAGAATTGAGACACTATGGCTTGTTTCTAGTTGACTGTTTTATCTAGCGAGTGATTGGTCGGAGCAAACATTCCATACATATTTCCGGCGTATACAGGCTTGGCGTGTCACAGTAACACGGATCCAAAAGTATCCGGATTCGTTTCGCCGAAAACGCATTACTTGATTCGCGTCCACACTATCGTTTTCGCATCGTGTTCGCCTGGATGCAGCCGTCCACATTAACACGGATTCAAAAGTTTGAAAACGCTGAAAGGTACAGGGTGACGTCACTGTGTATGATATGCGCATGCTCGAAGCAGCGCGCGCCTGCGATATGACGCCATCGTTTTCATTTTGATACGGATTCGACCGTCCACAATACGGACCAAAGTATACGAATTCATTTTGCAGTTAGGGTCATAACTAAAATTAGAGGCATTTTGTAAATAAAGAAATTATCCAATCACAGCAGAGTAACCACCCCCTCCCCCTTGGTATTTGTATGCCAAGCTATCCCTTGAAACACTTGAAACAAAATGGCGGCGCGAAGGGGAGTACGAATATACAGCCTAACCGTTTCTTTGAAGCTGTTTGACATCCTGAAAATAATATGCCACCATCAATATCGAAAAACACGCAGTTATAGTTGACTAAACGATAAACACAGACCCAGACAAGTATACGGATCCAAACGAATCCGTTTTAGTATGGACGGTCCCTAAGAAGTCCAGTAGATGAAATGACACTGGACCCCAGTCCCCCATGGGCCTTAGTTCTCTCGAACACACAGAAAACCCGAATCTTTCTGCTTTTGGTAGCAAGCCTTGTTCATCAAATGCATTTTTGTTACGTTCTAGGTGTTCTATTGTTTCCAGAAGCAGACATTAGACCTTGTGAATGTGTATCTGAGAGATCGGCTTGACTTGCCGGAAAGGGGCTTTGGCAAGTTCATGGTATGGCAATGGCGCGTGTAGCAAGGGGTGGGGGGATGTGTCTCACGACTTACTGTAATGTGAAACCTTAAAGCTTGTCACTATTGTGGAGCTTTCCCGCTCCTCGCTAAAAAAAATACCATGAAAGAGCTTCTTGAAATCCAAACACCATAAAATCTCTAGAACAGACATTGAATTTAAACCTGAATAATATTACCAGGGGCTCAAACAGAAAGTACTGAAGCTGTACATCAGACAGGACATTGGACCTTACTGTCTATTTATTATTTTTATGGATTAATTCAATCCCAATTCCGGTAATTTTCTCTTGTTCTAGGAATGGCTTGTAAATCAGACGCCAGTGTTTGGAATGAAGCTACCCACGGGATTTCAACTCATCGGTCAAGTCGTAAGTACCATGCTCCAACCCTTATACAGCCTCCGACAATAGGTGCTTGTGCGGAGTTTTCAGTGCTTTAAGAGAAGTTTGACTTTTTTAGGGTCTAGCTGATTATGAGAAATGGGTAGCTTACTTCTCTGATAAGAAGCAAGCCGAGAAATACCAACAACAGTTCACATCACGGGCGTATGCCAGGTAATGACATCCCAGTTCACACCACGGGCGAATGCAAGGTTTATGACATCCCAGTTCACATCACGGGCGAATGCAAGGTAATGACATCCCAGTTCACACCACGGGCGTATGCAAGGTAATGACATCCCAGTTCACATCACGGGCGAATGCAAGGTAATGACATCACAGTTCACATCACGGGCGTATGCAAGGTTTATGACATCCCAGTTCACATCACGGGCGAATGCAAGGTAATGACATCCCAGTTCACACCACGGGCGTATGCCAGGTAATGACATCCCCTTTGCTCACTCCTATAAGGAGCTGCCTTTGTGGCTTTCTCAATGCCATCACTTGCTCTAGCCTGACCTCAGTTTAGAGAGAGAATTAAAATCACAAGATATATATTTTATGTGACTCAGTGAGATTAACTTTAGTTGTCTGTATAAGTTACAGACTCAGCAATGCTTCATATAGTTTACACCCACCATGTCTGAGTTAGTTTGTAAGTACTGCACTGAAGATGGTTATCATGGTGGATATTGTAAGTGCAATGAGACGGGACCTCCGGCTTAACGTTCTAACCTGAGAAAACGAAGATTCGCAATTCCCAAGCGTAGAGAGCAAGGTTTTAACACCTTTAATTTTTTTCCAGAATCGGTCTGATGGGTAATCCGTCAGATGGTTACAATGGGAAGACTATATCTATGAGCATTGCCAACTTCTGGGCGGAGGTCACAATACAGGAAAGCGAGCAACTGGTACTCCGTAACTTCTCGATTTACCATTCACACTAATTTGACGACCATCTTAGCCTGTCGCTGTCTTATTATTTCGTAGGTACTGGTTCCACACCCTTTAAACGACCCCACTGAATTCGGTAGTCTTGGCGACCTACACGGAATTAGCAGAAAGGAAGGGTCAGTAAATTTGTTTAAGCGTTAAAGAAGGCCAATCACGCCGCCTTTTTATGCTTCCTATCTTATTTTTTATTTTTGCTTTTCTTATCTGAAAGTCGGTCAGATTTAACCTCCTGGCCCATTTGTTGCATAGATACCTTGGGGGGTTGAGGCTTCTACAGGCAACATGTAAGAAGTTCTATCAGTACTGCTACGAGCAAGGGTAAGATAAGCCTCAGTAACCGTCCGTTTCATGTTGGATCCCTTTGACTAATGCCAAGCGCTTGTTGTTTCAGGATTGCGCTGGCTAAGCGTAACTTCTCTTTGCGATACGATACAAACATTCCTCGGCAGGTGGTAAGAAAGTTGGCTTAATCATCATGAATGAAAAGAAAGTTAATCCCTGGCTGGAGATCCTTTTGTAAAGCTCGAAAACCTACCAACATGCGGAATAACCAAAACAGCCATCTAGATTATCCTTGTTGTTTCAGATAAATACAATTAATCGCGAAATTGTAATTGAAATTGTACTCGCTAAAACATGTATCTGTCTTACATTTTCATTTGTTAGCTGGTTAGCTTGGTGTATATTTGTTAGCTTGTGTTCATCATTAGGAAAACATCGCGCGGGTACCGTTTCAGGGAGGCAATTGTGGAAAGGGCAACCTTTTTACAGCGACCCCTTACGAGACTTCTAAATGCTGATAATTGTTTCATTGTTTTGACAGGGACTTGCCGGGAGTAGGTACGTATTTACATGATAATATAAGCGCAAAATGGCTCTTACTCATGATCCAAAACCAGAATACTGACAGAGTCTGCCCTAAATAAAGCAGTCATGAAGCACAAATTCGTCAGAGTCGACACCAGGTTTTGGTGTACTAGATGCATCCATTTTTCCTTGTGGGAAGGATGTCTTTCCTTACCCTCACCCAGATTGTATTTTCCTTGTGTTTAGTGCGATAGTGACGGCTACCCTCAGATGTTTGATGCATTTCTATAACATCACAGAAAAGGTAGAGCTTGAAATAACTGTGCGCGTGTTTGGGTTTTCTAAGGGATGTAATGGGAGGCTCTCTCCTTTGGGTTCTGATAATTGTTTTTCAATTTTGGCAGGTGATTCTTTTCTACAATGTAGCACAGTGCTAGATAGCGTTTTAAAAGCGGGTCTATTAGGCGATGTTTCTGTGAATCAAAATGATAAAAAGGTTTAGCTGCAAACAACACTTAAGTATCTTGATTTATTTGCAGGACATGCCAAAGCCACTGCAGCCACAATTTGTGTTGAATGTCGAGATGGACGAGCTATTTATAACGGCTGGACTACAAGACCGAGTCATCCAGGTGAGATACTGTTTAATCGGACTCAGGTAGCGTTGGCATTAAAACAGTCAGTCCAAGGCGTTTTTACCCGGATCTCTGATCAAGTTTTCTGGGGTTGATAAAAGTTAACATCACCGGAAACTCGTCCCAGATTCAAGGATAGGATGACGAGTGGTTTGAATTGTTATTTTGGACTACTAGAAAAAAAGTCTAAATCATGCAAAATACCCCCAAAACCATGCAGAATTTTTTTTTAATTAAGGTTCGAGGTTTAGTTTTTTTTGTCCAAGCCCGTTTAGTTTAAAGTTCAAGCACAAGCCCGGAAAAATGTCTAAAAATAGCAAATAATATGGGCATGTCTTCAGTTTTTTTTTTATCTGCTTGTTAATAAATCGTTTGGTGGTATATCTTTCTGATTCTAATATAGACATATGAAGGACTTGTCTACATGGATTTTAGTGCTTCATTAATGGAGATGCAAGGACATGGTAAGAATCAGCGATTGCTTATTAGCTTAGTCCCGTTTTTATTTTGGAACTGGACAGAAATGTTTAGTGGTAATATACCAGGAAGCAGTTGTCAAACGTTTTGGAAGAAAAGTACTCGAAGTAAAGCTATGTAATTGGTAACCGATATTGATTGAACAGGAGAGCTTCGATACATTTTCTTTTGTCTTGCAGGTGACTACATTCCCCTGGATGTACGGAGTTCACCTCCACTTTGGCTCGCATATTATACAGATCCAAGTGACTCTGGTATAACCATCTCGCAGCCACCATTATGTTGTCCGAGCAAATAACATTTCCAACGGTTTTGGAAAAGCAAAGATATTTTGTTTAGTTTTTAGATTTATCTCCTGATATGAAACAAAAGGTCTGGTTGTTGAGGGATCTTTCGCATTGATAATATGAAAACCCTGACACATTTTTTTGCGTTTGTGTCACTTGTTCAAAATTGAACTGCATTTTTAGCAAAATGTTTAAGCTTAGGCAGATCATTATTTAAGATGTGGGATAACCAGCTATTAAAAGACTGGAAGGATTTCCACATCAAATTTAGGATTTAGCATAGAGCATAGAGCTTGTCATTTTTCTTTTTATTGAATGAAATCAATGCCTGTCTGTAAAAATTGTTTCTTTGTTCCTCAGGGAAAATCCACAGCAACGTTAGAGAAAGATGGAATCAAGGTATGCAACCATTTGCAGACTTCTTATCATGCTGTGGAAAATGGAACCGGAAATCCAAAGCTGGTGTTTCTACAATGAAAACAATTTATAGTTTATGAAGATTAGTGATTTTGAGAACATAGCACATTACAATGTGATTAATGAATATGTGATGAGGCATATTGATATCCTTTTAGGTGACCCTGAGGTGACGAAAGCCATGTTGCGTTTTATGGAGCTTACTGACCAAGCAAGGTAGATGAAGATACCCTCTTTTATTCTTTCTCTGGCCATAAACTAATAATAATTCTTATTTTACAGAGACGCACTTCTAGAAAAGGACTATGAAAGGTATGGTGTGACATAATAAAAAAAATTTATGATGCGTTTTTGCTTACAACTGTTAGAATTATCCATAGAGGTAGAAGCAAAAAAGCATTTTAGGGGCTAAAGCACATTTTCCTAAATCAAATGTTTGGTAGCGGGCAACATTGCTTGATAAAAATATGGGGATTGGCCACCTCATCCTCGGTACACTAAATTACTATGTTTTTTTTTGTTAGCCAGCTACTTTTCTTGGGGGGAGAGAACCAGTTCCCCAGGATATATCATCCGTGAGTCTCACTCATATTCTTTTATTTTCTGTCTCTAGACTTGCTTCTCTCATGAATGAGAATTTTGATGTTCGAAGGTAAGGAAAAAAAAGATTGGAAGGGAGAGGTGCTGCACTAGAATGTTTCCCGTCTTTACTTGACTTGCATCTATAAAACAAGTCAAGTCTGTGTTATGTGAGATTTTATACATGGTTTGTATAAAAGGGAGCTGTATGGAGTTAGATTTGGGACAAAATTCATTTGTACTCCTTAGGAACGCCCTTAGGAACGCCATCGATGTTTCGATAACAAAACACACACTTTGATGCCTTTCTGTTTAAAAAGGTCTGCATTTTACACCTGTGCATTGAAATTCACTTTTCAGCAATAAGAATTGAGCCAAATGCTCAATTGAACCCACCCTGTTACCCCACACCACCACCTGTTAGTACACTTGAGCTCCCATACAGCACTTGGCATTATGCCTGACTATTGTTGTGCGTGGTTCGTGTAGATCAATATTTGGGGATCAAGCAATAGGAAAAACAAATCTCAGAATGATTGAACTGGCCCGACAGGTAGGAATCATAACCTTTTAATTTTTATAGTGGAATAAGCAGAAAAACATTTTGCAGCTCTTTTATATTAGATTTACTGTAATATGCGGCGAGTCTGAGACTTTGAGATTCTTTGGTCGAGGGTAGAGAGGTGTGCACTGCACCCGTTGTGAACAGCGTTAGCTGAATGTCTACTATCTCTACCTCTGCCTCGTACCCAGGCGCTTACTAGGGTGACCGGACTAAGCGCGCAGTGGTAGAACGAAAAACGGAAAGCGCCTGGCAGATTCTGAAAACAAAATGGCGGCAGATAAAGAGGTCAGAAAAATGCACGGTAAACAACACGCTTTTATTGAAGCGAAGGGAGCAAAATGTTCACCAATCTGTCCTACGAGATCGTGTTCCTTGTCCTCACTCAAGGAAAATAATGAATTTTACGAGAAAGCCGGAGTAGCGAATTATTTCCGTATCGCACACAAAATCAACTTTGCTGACAAGAACATGTAGGAAGCTCTAGCGTTACGACGGCTACTTCACGTAAGCGAAACATGGCTCTTCCTTCAAGAACTGTTTGAGAATAGAGGCGAGCATGAGAGTCGCATTACCTTCCTCCCTCGTAGGCGTTTTTTCGCGTGATCGACGCCTGCCAAAAAACGCCTGCGAGGGAGGCTAGGAAGGATGTGTCAAGTTCTTCGATATCGCCCACCGCTATCGCTGACACTCGCTTGGAGGGTGGACTCTAAAAAACTTATTTTCAAGCTACATTTCTTTGATTATTTGTACTTCAAAACACAAGTATATACAATTTCAGAAGTGTCTAAACAAAAATGAAAGTGATTAATGTAATTTCGTAGCGGGAACGATTTTCCTCTCGAAATCCAGAAATCGAAAACGATGTGACAGAAATCGGACAGAATCTGAGAGGCGTCTCATTTCTCCCTTGTTCCTTTGCGCCAGCACTAAACCTTCCCATGACTCATTGCGCTCACTCGTATATTTCTCACTTGTTTTTACTGACTTGAGACGCCTGGGTACGAGGCAGATCTCTACCTACTCTATCCTTACTCAGTTTGTCACATTTGTGTTAAGCATGGATCTGCCGCAAAGTTTCCAGGAAGTGGAGGAGCTGTCATAGGTTTATGCCAGAATCCAGAAAGATTGGTATAGTATGCCCGTCTTAAATCCATAACTACAGATTTGCCCAGGGGAGGGGGCCTAAGAGGGTAAACACGATATGCAAAAGGTCCTAGATTTGGCTATTCTTAGGTAAACACAACTTTTTGCCCTCCCTTAGCCACAAACCTGTGTTTCAACTTATCCAAAGAATGGTAGCCTTATCTTATTCTTCATTTCAAAACCATTGGTTAAGGGCTGCAAAGCTAAAACCTGCCTCTACCACAAGTTATGTCATTTCTCATAAAAGAAAAGAATGCTCTCTATTAAAAGGCTATTTCTCAATTGGGAGTCAGCCACGCCCCTACTGGTCATTTTCTTATAACTTTTTCAAAATATTGAGGGACACGTGCTCCATGTGCCCCACCCCCTGCTAAGGCCCTGCTGCTGGAGGGCACAATGTTATATATAAAAAATATTGTTTTTTGTCTTACAGAAAGAGCTCAAACAAGCATTTCAAGCCGAAGGATTTGTCATATGTGATATTGTCCCCTTCTTCTCATGACCAGCACCCAATGCAACTACCTGTCAATACCGGCTCTAGAACTGATAAGAAAAGTCTAAGAATAGTCTAAGACAAGTCTAAGAAAAGTCTAAGAAAAGTCTAAGAAAAGTCTAAGAAAAGTCTAAGAAAAGTCTAAGAAAAGTCTAAGAAAAGTCTAAGAAAAGTCTAAGAAAAGTCTAAGAAAAGTCTACCTTCACAATTGACAGGGACAGTAGAGGGGTTGTGTCCTTACTCTTCTAGGGATCCCGGATATGCCCTGGATGATGCTAAGCTAAATAGCACCAACACAATCATTGATGAGTCAAAGTAATAAGAGTATGGCCAACAAGGGCTTGATAACTATGACAGAAAATGTATAGCTTTACAGATATGTAACTAGGTTTTTAAAACATTTTTGGGTCATGACTTGAGGCAAGTGTAAGATAGATAGATAGATAGATGTGTTTGATTCACCCTTTTGCAGTGGAAACTGAATTACAGGCAGTGCGCAATCACATTGATGACTATACAATAAGACAATTAGCATATTTAACAGTCACAAAATTTGACATTCTGTTAGTATTACATTGAATTACATTGAATGAGCGATCAGATCTTAATTCGTAAGGGTGTAAAAAAGGTGATCTTCTGCAATTTATTAGGTTATATAGCGTATTTTGGTTATCTAAAGACTTAATAAACCTTTTACAGAAGGCGTTTCTTTGGCAGCAATTGACGGCAGATCAGTGGTAGCCAGGACACATCGTATTCTACCCACGGAAGTGCCCTCTTTTCGACACGCTCAAGGGCATCAACTAGGTATAGCGGTAGATTTGAAAATACCACACACCCATACTCTAGGACAGGTCTCACTATAGTGCAATAAACCTTAACGAGGTCGTCACACGGGACACCACATTTTCTAGAACCCTTAGGGCATATTGTCTACTGTTGTTTTTTTTTATTATTATTATTATTATAAGGCCACAGTGTGCGCCCCAAGTCAAGTCATCAGAAAGAACAATTCCGAGAAGCGTGAACGACTTGACGCATTCTACAACCATGCCACCGCTACATATGAGGGCACCACACGCAATTATTAAAACTATGAAAGTCAATCGTTATGGTCTTACATTTAGCTGGATTCAGTCGCATATTACTATCCTCAGTAAAACGTTGGACGTCATCAACAATGAAACAGGGCTTCTGGAATTACGCGCTTTCTCCGCGTAATCCACAAATTTCCGCGTAATTTAGCTAAATTTTGAAAGACAAAACATTTAAGTGCACAGCTGATGTGTTCTTTTAGGGTTCTTACCTCTATTTCTCGTAAAAAAAGACTTTGTAAGAGTGCTCCGTGGTACTGTGATAATATTCGTAAAGAAAAAGCTAAGCGCAGGAAACTTGAAGCTCTGTGGCGGAAAACTAGACTAGAGGTGCATAGGCAAATGTATACCGAACAATGTGTACATGTAAACAAATTGTTATATGACTCAAGAATGCAGTTTTATGCTGGCATAATTGATGAAAATTCCACCAACCAACGCACACTGTTTTCAACAATTCAAAAATTGCCAAGTCTCAATACTGCCAAAAAACTTCCATCACATACCTGTAAAAGGGCATTGGCAGACATTCATTTTTTTTTTTTCACGAACAAGGTACAAGTAAAAAGGGAAGGTTTTCCAACAACAGAAACCGATGACAATGAACAAATTCTAAATTTTGAACAAACACAAAGCAACTATGCTATCCCTGAACTTAATGAATTTTCTCCAACTACAGTGCATGAACTTTCTTTTTTGGTAAGCAATATGATATTCAAGTCATTCAGCTTAGATCCCCTGCCTGGTTCCATTGGGATAACAAGCAACAGAGCGCCTGACATATAGGGACGTGGTGCGAAACGTGCGAGGACATTTATTTCAGTACAGTTCTTCTCTTTAATCAGGCTTCTACTACTTGAATAACTCTGCGTGGTGTTGCTCAAGCGACAAATGAATAACTGGCGGCTGTTGAACAGGCAACAGACTGAACACTGTTGTGATTGGGAAAAAAGAACTTTTTCATGATTTATGCCATGAATCATGGTTAATGTGGTATGTATGGACTTAGCTCAGTTAAAGTAAGAATATATTTTAAAATAACAGAAACATGCATTGGATGATTTAACTTTGCCGAGATTCTTAAGCATATGAAGCATTGCCCTTTCATGGCAAACATAGCAGCAGTAAGTTGGTATTTTACCAGCGACTTCTGCCACCACCTTCAATTCAATTATTTTCTTATTACTTACTTTTGGCAAAAGAAATAGCCATAGCCATAACCAGCTGATCACTTTTCCTTAGCAAAAACAAAAAGACCTCAGCCATGACAATCAGCTAGGTTGGCTAGAAATTTCTGACCACTTTTCCTTGGCAAAAAAAAGGCCCAAAGCCATGACAATCAGCTGAGTTGACATATTTGTAATTACCCTCGTAACAAATAAACAATTTAACAACATATTCCTGCCAAGTGTTGTTTTTGGTGGTAAACTTTCGCAAGAATGATGTAGTTTTTTACCACTATTCTTCGAGTTGGCAAAAATATTCAATTTTTGAAATATTTTTGAAAGAAGCTCACTAGATCATTATGATTCATACAAATCTCTTGCATTAGAATGAAAAACCTTCGATTCTCCATAACCTTTGCAATAAATAGCTACTGTGTTACATTGAACAGTCATACTATAGTTCTCTTGAGTCAATTTTTGTATAGCATTTCCCAACAACATACAAAACTCGAAATCCACTCAAGATGATATTTATATTACCAGATAGCAGGGACTGTATTACATCTCATAATTGTGTTCGATTTACATTCAGGCTTATAATTCTGTTTATAGTAAAAATTCTTGATTGTACAATCTAGACAGCACAGTATATAACTCATTCCCAGCATTCATTATCTTTTCAAAACCCAAAGAGCAAGTTATTTGTGGTCTTCATTATAAATTAATGCACTAAGTGACATAGCTACACATTCTCTACCTCCATTCAACCCAAATAAACTGACATTATATTGGAGAATAAATAGAATAATGACATAGTTTGGTCATATATTCTTTATCAATTGTATTTACATCAACAGACAATTCTTCAGCTATTTCAAACAAATTATAATCATTTCTAACGACGTTAACAGATTGTTCATAAATTGCTGTATTCTGCATATCTTTTCCATACACTCTTTTTATATGAACCTTTTTCATTAGAACGTCCAGCCTGAGATTTCGCCAAATTTAAGAACATGCTAAGAACATGCCGAAGCTCAGATAGCAGAATTTTTTTTTCTTTTTTAGTCCTTATCCGTTCTAAAATGCATAATCAAATTGTGCTCATAGTAACAAGCTTATTATTGCTATTGATCATTAGTGTAATTCTCTTCCTAATAATATATAATAGTATGATATTCTTATATACACTTAAATTTAAGAACATCGTTAAGAACATATTCAGCCTTAAAATGTCCTAAAATTAAGAACGGCCCAGCCTCAACTGAAAATTAGACATTCTTATAAATTGATCACTGTGTTCCCCCTTGTTTCCCACGGACTCGTATTCGTAACGTCCCTATATGTCAGCCGCTTAGTTGGTTGTTATGAGCGTCCGTATAGGTCATGTGTACTTTTGTCACCCACCCTCCCCTCCCACAAAAACTAAATTAGTCACTGTGTTCCCCCATGTTTCCCACGGACTCGTATTCGTAACGTCCCTATATGTCAGGCGCTCATTGGCTTGTTATGAGCGTCTGTATAGGTAATTTTGACGAACGTCCCTATATGTCACGCGTCCCTATATGTAACGTCCCTATATGTCAGGCGCTCATTGGCTTGTTATGAGCGTCTGTATAGGTCATGTGTACTTTTGTCACCCACCCTCCCCTCACACAAAGACTAAATTGGTCACTGTGTCCCCCCTTGTCTCCCACGGACTCGTATTCGTAACGTCCCTATATGTCAGGCGCTCAGTTGGTTGTTATGAGCGTCCGTATAGGTCATGTGTACTTTTGTCACCCACCCTCCCCTCCCACAAAGACTAAATTTATCAGTGTGGCCCCCCTTGTCTCCCACGGACTCGTTTTTGTAACGTCCCTATATGTCAGGCTCTCAGTTGCTTGTTATGAGCGTCCGTATAGGTCACGTGTACTTTTGTCACCCACCCTCCCCTCCCACAAAGACTAAATTGGTCACTGTGTTCCCCCTTGTCTCCCACGGACTCGTATACATAACGTCCCTATATGCCAGGCGCTCAGTTGGTTGTTATGAGCGTCCGTATAGGTCATGTCTACTTTTGTCACCCACCCTCCCCTCCCACAAAGACTAAATTAGTCACTGTGTTCCCCCATGTTTCCCACGGACTCGTATTCGTAACGTCCCTATATGTCAGCTCAATGGCTTGTTATGAGCGTCCGTATAGGTAATTTTGACGAACGTCCCTATATGTCACGCGTCCCTATATGTAACGTCCCTATATGTCAGGTAGCGCTACGGATATAACTGAATTTTATTAGGACAATGAAGCCGGAACCTGACAGGGGGGGTGGGTGTTTCTCATTCGTTAAGGTTTAAGTATTTTTAAACGCAATATATATTGTTGTAATTGTTATTGTTGAGTGCTATCACGCATTTCCGTGAACACAGCAAGAAATATATAATATAAATACGTCCTTCATTTGATATTAGATACAAGGATTTGATGTACTTTTTAACCTGTTCTTTGTTTATTGTATTTTTGTGGAACCTCTTCGGAATCTTGCCCAAAAAGTCTCGGAATCCCCCGGAACTCTCCCTAAAAAATGAACAATTCCTATCCCTTAGGGTATAAAATTCGCCCAAAGTTATCCCTTAGGATATATTAAAAATCTGCTATCCCTTAGCCCTAGTAAATCCCTTTATATCATGAGCCGTACCAAACTGATGCCAAAAATAGTGTTTGAAAATCGCGGCGTTAAAATCGATTCTACATTGCCGGTTTGATTTAGATAAACTCTCACACAATAAGTATAAGTAACTTGGATTCGATAACATTTTGAGGGTCAGATTCAGCAGGCAAGAAATAACAATGGCGGGAAAAAAGAAACGCTTATTCATGCACGAAGATCCAGCGCCACGAAAATCCAGATAATCCTGAGCGCTCGTACCTGTACTCTGCCCGATGCTGGATCATCGCGGAAGTTTTGGAAGCTAGAACAAGTAGACTCCTTTGCTCTTTGTGTCGGTCCTCTCCATTCTAGCTTGTATAGGAAGAATCTGAGTCCGACTAAAAGGGCGGCTGCAAAGTAGGCTAAAACCTCAGCCGATAAATAGTACTTTTTATAAATTGTATAAATTTTCAAATATTATTTTTTTATACATTTTAGAAAATTAATGTTATTTTATTTTTTTATTTTTAGAAAATTAATTTTGATTTTATTTATTTTATAACTTGAGTCCTAGCTCGAGCCCTGATTCGAGTCCTGACTCGAGTCATAACTCGAGTCCTAACTCGAGTCCAAACTCGAGTCCTAACTAGAGTCTTCGCTCGGTAATTAGTATATCTCATTAGACACTATCTTTTTTTATAAGAAAACTGAAAGCCGTTATGTAACGTTATGTTGACGGGTCCGTTCTCTCATAAGAGTCTATTTTATTTGTGGGTGGCCTTAGTGATTTCTAAGTGTTTAGGATATGCTCATTTAGTTTTCTCTTATCGCGATGCTTCTATCGGCGCATTTTCCGCATTTTCATATCTACATTTTATGCATAGGTAGGAAGACAATTTCTTTTGCCCGATTTTGACATTTAAAACATGTCGCCTTCTTGGCCTTTGTGGTATTGTGGCGTGACGAAAAGAATAGTTGCATGATGACGTAATTACATGCTGAATGTCGCTTTCGCTTTTTTAATTCGAATCAAGGATTTGCGCTACGCTAACAAACGCTATTCTCGAAAAAAGAAAACCTTTCAGTAACGACAGCCATAAGAGGGTCCATTGGAACTCGGCTTTAGCTTTCATTTCAAGCGCGATTTGTTCTAATCCCGAATCGCCGACCCTCAATTGAATGGATTTGTTGATTAACCCACCGTGTTTAAACTCATGTCTTTATTAACAAAGACAAGAAAATGCAAGAAAAAATAAAACGATTTGATAGACGTTTCTATGAGAAAAAAAAAATCCCCTAGCGCGTGACGAAAAACATATCTACTTCCGGTTCGTGTTGGCTAGCATGGCCTTGCCTTGAAGATCCGATAAAATAAGTTTCGCTAAAATGTCGCGCTCGATTTATGAAACTGGAACAAAATAGAATATAATAGCCAGAAAAGCTAGGGGATAACCGCTGGGTAACTAAAACATTATAGAAATGTATTTTATTTACGAAAATCTCAAGGAGGAAATGGACGCTTCGAAAACGTGACAGATAGCGTAGTATGACAACATCTCACTTGTAAAACCTCATATTTATTCCATTAAATTAAATATTTCCTCTGTAATATTCTTTACAAAATATTAGAGCACATAGTCTCGCTATTATTCACAAATTCATTAATTTCTGTACATATTTCAAATTGCTTTCTCCTATTTCAAAGAAATATTTAGCCTCCTTACAACTGTACGAAACCTTATTTGTATGTACACTTGCTCGCTAAACTGTTATCGAAAATATACAGTTATATAACAAAATTGTTTAAATGGGACATGTCTATGTATAAATGTTTCGTTTGTATGTACAGAAGTTTAAAATTTCACATCTAAAAGCGTTTTAAAACTAGCCCTTAAAAGTTCATGCGCTATGTCACACGTTTGAGTCGCTTGTCTTTAGTAAACTTGAGCGGTCATGAAGTTCGCTTCTCTATTCACCCAGTGGTACCTATTGAAGTTTTCCTTGTTCTGGAAGTACTTGGGGTTGTATGTTCGGTTATTCGCTGGATATGTGACGGTACAGTGATATGGACTTGTGTTGAAGTTGATTGGTGTGAATGGTTGATGGCGTCTTGGTGGTGGGGTGAATGTTGGCGAGGAACGGTGGCCGTAGATTGTGCGAATTGGAATTCTACCGACGCGACAGCACACATCCTCCGGATCTATCCATAGTGCAAGTCCATCGGGAAATACTTCTTGTAGTTTTAGCGGCGAGAACCCGCTTGCTAAACTCGCTTTTACGAGCAGTGGATCGATAGCGGTCGTGTCCACATTTAGGCAGCGATATGCGTTCCCTTTCAATGGTTTATTTGGGTGCCAGTGGTCTTGAAATCGCTCTGTTATCAATTGTTCTAAGTTTTCCTTGAATTGTCCTACTTGTTCGCTTGATAGCGAAGTATTTGTGAGGTTTGAAACGACGAAATTGACTGCAGAACTGACTTCGTTCTTCATGTTCCGGGAGATGTGTTAGCAGCAAAATGGCTTTCGTCGATGGTCACAAATCTTCAATACTGTTGTTTGTCACAGATAATTCGTCAATGTGTGTGGGAGTATTTTTTGGCAATGCCAGCAAAAAACAATTCTTCAGTTTCGTTCTTGATAGGCTGAGACGCTCTTAGTAATACTTCCTCCGGCAGATGAACGCTATTTATCTTTTGTTGTTGCGACCTTACGCGTGGATTCCAGAATTTGGGAAAATAACCCGTGCCGAAAATAGAAACAGCATCACAAATAGCCAATGAGCGCGCGGTAGAGAACAATGCTTGCTATGGCAACTAGGGCGCGGGTAATATGTCGCGTCAATGACGCAATGACATCAAGTATTCACTGCACACAAAGGCACGTGTTTACGTGGGACGCACGCAAGTGCAGTGCTTTTTATCTCCCGGCTGGAAGATAGCATGGGATGTCTCGAAAAGGATTATCGGGATTACAAAACAAACAATCTTAAATTGTGTCATAACATAACTTTTTAAAGCCTATGTTACTCAATTTCAAATATTTTTCACCGATTTTATTCTTGTTTGTTGTGACATTGAATGCACATTATTCGTGGGCTGTAACAATAATGCTTGAATAGCAGATTTGTATACATTAAGACAATTTGTTGGGTATGAATCAAAATGCCCAGCTGTACAAATTAAAGACAATCATCACACAAGACAAAACCCCATGCTACGTCACAAAACACACATCAAACAAAGTCACACCATAAACACGGAGTCACGTTCTTTTAACAATATACAGTCGTTTGACAAAAGGTTTTCGCAAAGCCCGTTGATGACAACCTTTTGTCAAACGACTGTATGGCTTGTGTTTGTATTCCCATTAACATGTGAAGAAAGCAGGTTTCCGAGGACAAGGGGAATAATATATTTCCAATAATATAGGTGCTGTTGATCATAACAAAGTGTTTCCCTTGTTATTAGTTAAATTGCATCGAGAATCTTGTTTTGACAACACAAAGAGATGCTTGTGATTTATATTTTTTTTTAATTGTGCCAAAAAGTATGTCACGAAATCTCGCCTGCCAAATTATGTCACGAAATCACGCCTGAGGGCCTAGACGTGACACCCTACGAATCCTAATCCTGTTACGTACTAAGGGGGTCACCACGGGTCAACCAGCACGCACGGACACATCACTAGAACGGTGAAGAGTGCCTAAGAGTGCCTGAAAAGGGTCGACGACTAGAATGATCTTCTTGGGTTTTTCAGAAAGTCTGTTTTCCCCCTGTGGTGTATTTGTTTTCGTATGATTTGGCATACAGAAAAAGCTCTATTTTATATTTGATAAAACCCCCGTTGCGTTTTCTATTATCCAGAGAAGGAGGAAGAGGTAGGGCGAAGAGGCTTATTTAAAAAAGCGGAAAACTAACCAATTGCATATTTCTGCGTGTCATCACAGTAAGAATATTGAAGGATTTTTCTCGCCTTTATTTTGTGCCTGTGATATCAAGTACAACAACACATCAAGGTATATTTCAGGAAAGGGGGTAGAAAAAATTAATTTGTTGTGATAACCTTTTCGCTCCTAATGACTTAATTACTATCTTCAAGCTCAGGTTTCATCTAAGGGAAAGTTCATACATTATTCCAAGGGGGGAGGAGGCATGAGGATACTGTGGGGAGGCCTAGATAATTTTCCAAGGTCTAAAAGGGGGGGGTCAAAAGTGTGTGGATTTGAAATAGGGGGGCACTGATTTTTTTGGGTGTTGTCTCTTCTATAAAATTTGACCAATTGTCAAATCAGATCAGAATCTCAGTTTGGGGGCAGTTATTTGGCATGTACAATCCAGGATACGTATTAAACCATGTTTTATCTATGCAATGCAAACCTGTATACACCCTATTCTTTTCATGGTTTCCTTTATATGCTTATATTCCATATTTAAAATCATTACCATCTAGATAAAAAATGAAATTTCCCTAAAATCACAATAAAAGAAATGCTGTGTTACCGTATGACCTACAAGGATCTCCAAAGCATTTACTTAGAGACAATAGGGATGGGTGGGGAAATTCGGCATGGTACACTTTGCACATAACATTTTCCCTCATTAACCCAACACCATGAGGTGGGTTTAAAAACCTTGGACAAGAGAGGGGGCTAGGGGATAGGCACCCATCAAAAATGTCACATATGCTTTTTTAAAAAATAAGATTATTTGAAAAATAAGGAATATTTTTGCTTTCCACGACTATAGTTATTATCATTGATTGTAATTTGTTAGCGAATTTTGGCTGGAGAAGGGTTTTCCCTTATTTGGAATGTACATCCAAGGACAATTGACTCGAACCCTCCACCGGTGGGGAGTAGTTGAACTGTAATGAATAAAATTTTGCCACAGACTGTGCCTGTGTAAAGCCAATATATCCCATATGGGTGTTTGTCTTGTTTTGCCTTGCAAACAAAGCTCAGCATCTATAGCTTATCATTCAATATATGGTAACAATGGAAGAGCATAAAATCTGTTATGTCTTACTTTTTCATTTTTTGATACATTTAAAAATAATTCACCACAACAGAGGCATGCTTAATGATAATAAAATTCAGATAACCGAAAATGTGTCTGTTTTAATTAACTTGTATGTTGGAATTTGTCTGTTTTAACCCTAAATTCTAGGAACCACACTCTTTTGCTATCCTTTAGGGTTGAAATCCATTTTCTCGACGAGGATATGTGACATTTTAAGGGACTGGACCCTTCCCTCTACATCCTACCACTACTGTATTTACGAAGGGGCTCACTTATATCAAGATGTATTTCTGATGTGTCAGCCATATCGTGTTCCATAGTCAGTGGAAGCACCGGTGGCCTAGTGTGTTAGTACGTCGGCCTCTCACCACTGTGACCCAGGTTCGAATCTTGGCTCAAACTGGGGATTTTTTCCAGGTTCATGCCTTGATTCGAATTTGTGTCACAAGTGAGTTAAAGTTATTCTCTTGTGTTTCCAGTCTTCTCGGATAAGGACACTAAACTGGAGGTCCCGTCTCTTCAAGCTGCACAACACTAACCTGAACCGAAGGGATGTAAAAGAACCACTGGGTACGCAATAAACCCTCTGGCAGTGACCACCCCCAGTGACAGTGCTTACAATGCTTACGAGGGCCATATGTAAGAAAGCTGTGTATTTGGTTAATATGCTACCCTCGATTTTATTGTCAGTTTATCGAGGTATATTTTTGATGCGGTCCGCTTTCAATGAGCTGGACAGAATCATCAGCCTTCTTCTTCCCTCTTGTTTCTTTCATTCCCATCTTGAATTGTAAGCTTCCATACTGTGGGTACATTTTACTTAGGAACTCCTCCCCCATTCTAACCTGCTCCTCTGTGCTTTGGTTTTTATAACGCTCAAAAAACTCTTCGACAACTTCCTTTGCTTGCTTCTCTGCTTCAGGTTTTAATCGCTCGTTAAAAATCCTCACAGCTGCTTCTGCTTCAAGCTCATTAAAGTCGCTTCTCCTTAACACTTTCTCGCTGGCTTTCGCGATACACCTATCCACAGTCAGCACTATCGTTGCGATGAACATCACACAAAGAAGTAATCCCCATGCTACTATTTGCGATGTGGTTCTTGCATTAGCAAAAGTCTCATGCACATGTGTGACCGCCTGTGAAGTGTTTGCAGCCGCCAAGGCTGTGGATAGAGGGCCAAGCTCAGAACAGACAAAATATTGACCGTCTGCGAAGGCGACAATAAGCCATATTATGGGTGGAAGTATAGCGAGATAAATGTACTTTCTTGACTTCCACCAAACAAGTCTTCGACCACTACACGTGCTTGTAGTTGCATGCCAAAATGACTCGGAGACGAGCAACGAAAAGCAAAATAAAATGGCGGCAGGACCATAGAGGAATAGGTTGCCGTACAAGTTATGGCCCTTCGCTGGACACGAGAATATGGCTTCCTTGAAAAATTCCTTTACAGCGTAAACAAGCAGAGAAATGATAATACTTTTAACGGGAACTTCGGATGATTTGACTGTTGTTTTCAAGAAAGCATAGATTTCCGAGAAGATTTCTGCAGGCATAAGCGACATTTTTACTGTAGAGATCGTTTAGTCGTGTTTTGTAGTTTTTAGAGCGTGATGTGTGACCTTACCTGCAGGTCCGGATCATAACGCGTCACGCCACAAGCCACACAAATTCAGACTGAAATTCTTACCACAGGAAGCCCGAGCAGCAATCCTAATTTCGCTTCTAATTGGCTAAAGAAAATGATCTGGACCAATCAGCACCCCCCATTTATCTGCTTGATAGTATTATTAGTGATAAGTATTCACTCCCTAAGTCGTACCTTACTTTGATTGAAAAATAATAGCTACACTGTCCCTGTATTCTAAAATACCCCTCCCCCTGTTTCAAATTCTAGAGAAAAAAAATACAATGACAATTGTGTTTACAAATGTGTTTTCAAATTTTCAACATTAGCTCAGCGATGTAAAGTAATAAAATCACGGTTTATACATATCTATTTAGGTGTCTATTTTTCCCCCTTTTTGCAAAATAGTCTTTATTTCTTTTTCGGGGACGGAAAAAAACGCGCTTGAGCGATTATTTATTAGAATTTCAACAGAGAAAGAAACCTAGTTTTATTCGCAAAAGAACTTCGTTGTAGAGCAAAGATAATAGGAGACAAAGCAGCTGCGTACCTACTCTCGCACTTATTGCCTAATGATGTCGATAAGCTTGTGGCAACAATACAATGGCGTTTCATCACAATGGCGTTCCATTCTATTAAAATAATGATTTGGCAAATGTTGATTTTCCAGTGACTAGTATAAAAGCATTTCAGAATGTCTCGTCGGCATCAGTGTTAATTTTCTAAGAATATTTGTTAATGACCTCTCGTGTTCTATGGAATTTAGGGCAATAATTTACAAAAATAATTATCTAAAACCATTCCTTAGGTGATCGTCACTTGTAAATGTGAGCTGAGCCTCAATCTGGTGCCGCACGATTTTGAAGCAGAGGCCACATTTTTTTTTAGTCGACATTTTTGGATAAGTTTTTATAGAAGAATATTACCCGTCAGCTTGTGACGGTGAATTTGAAAAAAAATCAAACAAAAAATATTCAATAATAAAAACATTCAAAGAATATATATGCTGACAGCAGAGCTTATGACAAGACACGAATTAGCACTTATACAAATAACTTAATAATTCCCAAGACTCTACATTGTCTACACAATATTGCTTTATACAAACCCATGAACAAACAAATAAAAAGTGGTAATGTAGTAAGTACAGATATATAACTGTTCTTATACTCAAAGAATTCTATCTAATTTTATGAATTCAACTTAAATACAAACCGTAAAATGTTTAATTTGGTTGCCAGTAGCCGACTTAACGTCTTTAGCACGCGTTTGCTAACCTCAACTGGCAGGTGCGTACACAGGGGGATATGAGTAGGGTGCGCGCATACCTCCCCCCCCCCCCCCCCCCCTTGGCGGCAAAACATCATTTCTTATTAAGCTTTACTTAGTTTACTTTACACTTATTTGTATCGGCATTTTAGGAATCCGTGACCAGTTTCGGCAATTCTACTTTTCACTTTTCGGGCGATTAATGAAAATGAAATATTTTACAAAAGAAGAGGCAAATTAATTTTTTCTAGCTTTTCCTCGATTCTATCGCCACAAATGGCATGGAAATGAGTTAATAATGAGCAAGAGACCATGATATAAGAGAACGAATCCCCGTGGCCCATGTCGTCCATGAAAGCTACTTTTAGATTGCGCGAGCTTTTCAATCATAGCATCCATATATGGTTCTTCGCGCCATATTTGGTTATGGGCACCTCGTGAGCTAGTACATTTTCACAACAAAAATTTTTCCCTCTGCACTTTTTACTTCGTTCGCTACCTGTTTTTATCTGATGTTAAGGGACGGACCATAAGAAAAGCCTGGAAAAATGAATGCAGCCCAAACCGGACAGAAATGCATAACGATTAAAAAAATTCATGCATAAAACGAAAAAAAAAAAACACGACTGAAACCTCCCCCCCCCCCCCCCCCCTTCACGTTTCTAATGGTCTGTCCCTAAGGAATCTTCAAATACAATCTGCAAATTCAATTGCAATACATTTCCCATATGATCTCCATTCTCTGTGATTTGGTAACAGCGTCGCCCTTGTTATGGCAATCTGATCATCAGATGGGGGCTCATCAATTTATAAAATACACGAGCACCTGTTCCAAGGAGATTCGCAACATAGCGGGAAGAGGAAGGATAAGGTAATGTAACCCTGTCGCTTTTCCACCGAATACAGCCCTTCGAAAAACCTGTATTTGGACCAAATCGTTCCTCAAAACTTTTTCCTGTTTTTTTTTTTTTTCATACGTTTTCGCTCTCTTAGCCTCTAAGTAAGAGTCATACTTATAAATATAGATGGATCTCTAAGATGTAAAATGCAAAGATGATGGTTGGATGTTTTTAGGTTTTTTTAATGTAGTCCATTACTTTGAGCTGCAGACTTTTTTGGAAACCTTCTCGCACTAGCAATGATTAACATACTATCATCAAGACCTATTTGAATTTCGTACTATCAGATTATTAAAGCTATATGCCAAACAGAAGATAATATTCGCAGTAATTTGTGTTCAGTTGTAGGCTAAATAGAAGATAATATTTGCAGTAATTTTTGTTTATGGTTCTCATCTCTTAAAAACTTGATTCTACATTTGTTTTCAACAAGACTTGGTGACTATGACTATGGTTCCAAGGGTAAAGATACCAAAGCTTTGGCCGCCCACCCGTGAAGTTTGGTTTTGAATTTCACTTTGCGACTCCAACTATCAAATTGCAATCTGTTGTTAAACTCCAACTTTCAAATAAAATGCTTTTATCGAATTCTAACATTAAAATTGCTCTCCAATATCGGGCTACCAATTGAGGAACAAAAGCAAACTCCCAAGTCGCTCTATTTTTAGTCTTCATAAAATTGCGCCTTCGCTTTTGGGCTCGCAATTCATCTCGCAAGTCACTCAACGCTTTTGCTTTCCAACTTCTCTAATTGCCCTCGCTTTTTGACTTCAAATTACAACTCACAAACCAAGCTCGCTTTCCATCTCCAAATAACAACTCTCAAATCACACTCGCTTTTCATCTCCAAATTACAACTCTCAGATCAAACTCGCTTTTCATCTCCAAAATTCAACTCTCAAAATCACACTCGCTTTTCATCTCCAAATTACAACTCCGAAATCACACTCTCTTTTTATCTTCAAAATTAAACTCTCAAATCACACTCGCGTTTCATCTCCAAAATACAACTCTCAATCCACACTCGCTTTTCATAAAGCAAAAAACGACAACTCGTAAAGCAAAGACGACAACTCGCCCCGAGATTTGGTTTACTGGTGGGGCGTGTTGTCGTTTTTGCTTTACGCCCCGTAATTTATCGGTATTATAATTACTTATTACTAGTAAACCAAATCTCGGGGCGTGTTGTCGTTTTTGCTTTACGCCCCGTAATTTCATTTAATAGTATAGTTATTATTATACTAGTAAACCAAATCTCGGGGCGAGTTGTCAGATTGCTTTCTCGCCCCGAAATTTTGTTTACTAGTATGTTTTTTTCTATAAAATTTTAAAATTCTATAAAATTTCAAAATAATACCACTAAACTTTCTCGCCCCCAATTTCATTTACTAGTACTAGTAAGTTAATTTGCTAACTTAGCTAATATATGAATTCTCGCCTCTTCTTTTGTAAAATATGGAAAAGCTAGATTTTAAAGAAAAAAGTTGGACATTTTTCTAAACTTTGACAAGGTTTTATAGGGAAAAAACTGCATTTTAATGTATTTTCAAGATGGACAGGACAAGAGAAATATGAAATCTCTCTAGTTTTTTTCCATTTTCAATTTCCCATTAATCGCCCGAAAGGTGAAAAGTAGAATTGCCGAAACTGTCACGGATTCCTAATGCCGTATTTCAAATCATGCGAAGATACAAATAAGTCATGTAGTTATTTAAAGAAAACTGAAGGCATTTTAGGTTGTTTTATTTAAAGAAAGCGAATCCAAATAGCAAAAAAGAAAAGAGACAAAAACGGTGCCCCGCTTCTGTGCAATTTATGTTTGTATAAAAAAATTGTGTAAAAAACTGTTTCAATGAATGGCGCACAATTCTCTCAACACTGTAAAAGTAGCTGAAGTGTTTTTTTTTTAGTAGCGACAAACAAGGCAAAAGCATGTTTCTCTTAGCAGCATAACTCAAGACGGACTTCCCTTTACTTCCTTTTTTTTTTCAATTTCTTACAATGCAAGATTTAGTAATCAGATTTTGTAAATGAGATTGGTTATGTTTTTATAATTGCTGGTTTTTAGTTTTCCAGTGAATTCTTAGCGTCTTAGTGCTTGAGAGAAGTAGTTCCAAAACAAACTGCAGGGATATTCTACTTCCCTTCGCTCGATTACCCCCTGACGTCATCAGTTATTTCAAAAATTCGCTAAATAGACTCATTGCCAGTGGATCCCGAATTTGTGCTTTAGGGGAATCAAAGAATCGTAAATGGCTTGATTATTATAGAATTCGGTAATTGTAGCGTTGTCCCTAAAACTGGGATAAATTGTAGTGGGATTTTTAAGCGTTAAAAATTTCAAATGAATGTTGTTTTTACCTATTTGATACCTTTTTGGTACGTCTTGATCATATTATTCTCCCTTATTACATGATTGACACCTTTTCCGTTTATCAGCATGATTGACACCTTTTCCGCTTATCAGCAGGGAAAAAGTGGGGTTTAAGATGAACTCATGAACTCATGAACTCAAGGAGAACGCTCTAAGCGCCACCCACGGGGCGAGGTACACCATCCCGCTAGACCATTCTCTGCTGACGGACCACGGCGTGCTATACCCAAGGGCGCTCTCCGAGGCGCTGCTCTTCGAGATCACGTTCGCATCGGCTGACAGGTAGTAGTCGGAACTGATGCCACCAAATTATCCTATGGCATCAAAAATCTAGAGCTGGAGCACGAAAGCCTGAGGGACGACAACCTCGCCCGGTCTGCAGCCGCCGCCTACCACAACGGCACAACGTTCTTCTACGAGCAAGTGAACCTTCACAAGACCTTCGTGATTAGCAAAGGGACGGACAGCATAATCAACGAGAGTGTCAACCTGCCGCGAAGGTCTATGAGTGGTCTGCTGCTCCTCTTCGTGGAGCCATACACGGCAGGGACTCGCGACTCTGAGAAGTTCGTGTACCCCGACATCAAGAGCGTTCGCGTTACAATCGACGGCACGCCAAACAAAGTCTTCAGCCAGGGCCTGCGCCCCACGGATTTCTGGAGGGAGGCGAAAAGGCGGTTCGTCCGCCCCTCCCCGGGGGGGCACAGCGGAGCGCCCGCCGCCCCGGCAATAGGCCCCGAGTCGTTCTATGGCGATAACAAATTTGCTCTGTGGATCGACCTTCGAACGACGGACGACAGCGCCATCCATGGGGGTGGTCTCCGATTGGTCAATACCCGCGACGGCGTGCACCTCGAGATAAAACGCACGGCAGGCGGCTCGGGTAGCGTAAACTGTCACGTGTTTGTAGTGGCCGACGCCCAGATGAACCTTATGAACGGACAACTAGAGTCCATACAATACTGAGCACATACGCCGGAGCGGTATGGACCTGAAAAACGTCCCATTTAACGCTCTCATCGTGGGCCCGACGTCATGCGGGAAGACCCAATTCGTAGTGGACCGACTGCGCGGCCCTTTCCGGGGCAAGTTTGACTACATCGTACTCGTGTGCCCCACCTTTGTCTACAACAAAACATACGGCGGCTTCGGCGAGGGCGACAATCGTCTGTTTGTCATCGTACCTGAGGCGGGTCAGATCGACATACTGCTGAGGTTTGTCTCCACTCTCTTCGAAGGCACTAATACGCTAATCATACTCGACGACTGTGCGGCCTCGAAAGACGTAAAGAGGCGCTCTGACCAGCTCGTCAACTTGGCGTTCAGCGCGCGCCACGTGGGTATTAGCGTGTGGGTGATCACGCAGCAGCTCACCAGCATCACGAAGCCGTTCCGCGAGAACATCGCGGCCCTGGTGGTCTTCTATACCCCGAGCAAGGCGGACATGAAAGCTATCCTGCATGACTACGGCGCGGAGCTTTCAGAGGAGAATATGAAAGAGTACATGAAGGCCCTCAAGACGAAAAAATTCTCGAAGTTAGAGTTTTGCTTGCGTCACCCTTATACCATCGCCCTAGTCGAACGATGATGAGCGACGAATGCTTTGAGAGTCTTCTCGAGGGGGGCGCCGCCGACCTCCCGGCCGTCGAGACGTTGGACTGCCCGACGCAAGCCGTCCCGGCCGCCGGTGTGCAAACCGAGATAGCAGACGCGAGGGAGAAACTCGCGATTCTCGTAGCCTCGGGGAAGTCGAGAGAGATGGTAGGCAAGGCCCTGACCCACGGCGACGTCAAACGCATGAGCGCCGAGGAGGTGAGGAAGTACGAGAGGCGATACGAGACCGCTCTAGCCAGCCGGACTACAGACGCCCTGGCAGACAGCTTTCTGAAGCTAACGACCAAGCTGGTAGGCATGGCGCTGCCGATAGACAGCGTGGCCGATCTCCACAACGACCTAGTGTCCGACTACATCATCAACAACGAGCTCCGCGCTTTGTGCGGAAGCCTAGCTCTACGCTGCGGCCGTTTGATGGCTTTAGCCGCCGGGGCGTTACACATAGCGCGTCATGTGGACTGTCGTGCCGACACCGGAACGGCAAGCGCTGACGCGCGGTGCCAACGCGAGGTAGCAGCCGCGGACAGTGTCGAGCCCACCATCCCAGAGTAGACGCTCATTTGAAAGCTCGCCACTTCTCCTACCACATGGAACCAAGTACTTGGTTCCAAGTAGTTGACACAGCGTGTTCGCACGACGACGCAGATGGGGGAACCTCAAGGAAGTACCAGTGCCCAGCCTGACGAACAACTTGCTCAAGAACTTGCCCAAGAACCTGGCAAACAGCATCAAGAACCTGCACGTACGCCTGTGGCTGCGCTCCCGGCAGCGGATCACGAGCCCCGAACCGCCCGCGACCCGACCTCACCCTGGACGAGTCGAAGCCGGAAGGCATTTGGCAAAGTGGAACCGAATCAACAGAGCGAAGAAAGAGGCGCTACGTGTCGCCGCTGCGCAGCAGCTGCCGGTGACCCCGGGGCCGAGCGAGCCGCAGCCGGGACGGCGCTTGCGCGCCGACGATGCGGCAAGCGCTGGCATGCCTTCGGCACACACACCTGCCCCGGAGAGCAGCTCTGCCTGGTCGGCCAGCTCGATCATCGGGCTCGCTGGTCTTCTAGTGTCATTGATCGGCATCTACACACGTAGGCGGGAGCTAGCTGCCGCGTTCACGCGCACACCAGCTGGTGGCCCCGGGGCCGAGCGAGCTACCGATCCGCACGCAGCGGCCGACGGCGGGGCTCCGCCCACAAGGCCACCGCTGGCGGCCGCACAGCAGACCAAGGAGCGCGCTCCGGCGACAGCGCTTCGCGCTCCCGGGTCTCGGCTGTTATCCATGGAGTAAGCAGACATTTAGACACGAGGGCCCCACCCATATCCGCACGATGTCGACGACGCAGCAGAGCAAGATTACAAAGACCATCACCGACGCCGTAGTCATAACCGGCCTCGTCGCCGGCATCGGCTGGGTTGGGCGCAAGGTCTTACGCGAGGACTTCACCAAAGATCCCTCCGCGAACGCCATGAACTACGCAAAAATGACTGCCGCCGTCGCAGGTGCTGTCGCTTTGAAGGGTTACCTTGAAGACCAGAAGATCCTGCCCATGTAGTGTACCGTGGTACATGTAGGCCGTGTATTAAACTCGTGCGCGCCTTGCGCATACGTATACGCATACACACAGCACGTGGAGTGCGCTTCGCATAAACATGGCCTCTGTCGCGATTTTGATTGGCGGCGCCGTCCTGAACGCGACTGCATTCGTTGGTGGCAACTACCTCGCAAAGTTCCTGTCGAACGATGAGAGCCCCGCCTTAGCCGAGAAGGAGAGGCACGACAAGGCCCTAGAGAAATACCAACAAGACTATGGACGCTACCAACAGCGGCGACAAAAAATCCTCGATTGGCAAGCTCAAAGTCGCGAGAGAGGGTCCCTCGCAAAGCAGAACTTCACCGACACCGACTACGCGCTCAAACTCTACAACCAGACCTCCCTGGAGTCGATGCGGGCCCCCGAGCTGTCCGACTACTACGTACCCAGCAAAACGCAGAAGAACGCCGAGTTGGCGTACATAGGCGCCGGCGCTCTCGCCATCGGCTACGCAGCTAGCCGCTTGCTGTGATGCAGCTGCCATCGAAACGCGTATACGTGCGTATGCGTCTAGGCGGCCTTTTTCCATGCTGCGCGTATACGTGTACGTATACGTACGCCGAAGGCTAAGCAGACGGCATCCGCCTGTTGGAGACTGATTCCCCCGTCGCGATACGCACGTAATGGCCCGCCGGAACGGCAAGCGCATGTCCGACGAAGAACTCGATGCGGTCCTTCACCCTGTATACTACGCCACAGGTGGGTTCCAGGGAGTGACCGCTCTGCATGCCAAACTTCCCAAGGGCTCAGCCTCCATAGATCGAGTGCGCAAGTGGGTAGGCTCGCAGCCCGTCGGGGGCTACACACAGACACGCCCCCTCCTCCGACTACCTACGCCCACTTCTCGGAGCAGATACCAAACCGTATCTACCAGTCGGACCTGCTATTCTTACCAACCGACCGCGGGTACAAGTATACCCTGACTGTCGTTGACGTTGCTTCACGGTATAAAGCCGCCCGCCCACTGAGGACTAAGAGCGCGGCCGTCGTCTCCCGCGAACTCGCTGGTATCTATGAAGAGGGACCTCTCACATGGCCTAAAGTCCTCATGGTTGATGACGGCACGGAGTTCAAGGGCGCTACCACGAAGCTCCTAACAGACCACGGGGTGGAGGTCCGACGGGCTGAGCCAGGGCACCACAGGAGCCAAGCTTTCGCCGAGTCTTTCCATCGCTGGCTGGCGCAGCGCCTATTTCGTGCGCAGTACTCGAAGGAGCTTGCGTCCGGCAAGACAAACCGCGAGTGGGTTACTACTCTGCCAATCGTCATCTCGGACATGAACGCAACGAAGACTCGCATGACTGGCCTTGCGCCTGAGGACGCCATTAAGCTGAGGCGCGTGCCTCTCAAAGCCGAAAAGCCTCCCCTAGAGGTCCCCTTGGAGGTCGGGACGGAGGTGTACATCGCCGTAAACGAGGAAGACCTTCAGGACAAGGGCCGACGGCGAGCGACGGACCCTTGGTGGACAAGCAAGGCGTACCCGATACTAAAGAGGGTCATGGAGCCCGGACAGCCTGTGTTGTATTACACGGCGTACTCTAAGCACGGCTTCACGCGATCGCAGTTGCGCGTTGCGTGATCAGCGCTTGTGCCTTCTGTTGCAGCTAAGGCACGCGAGTCTGACATTCCACTTGTAGTGACCCTGACTGTCGTCCAGCCGGTCGATACTGAAGCATTGGGGATGACTCTTGGTGTACCTCTGAAGCAGAAGCTGAGTGCCACAGACCGTGCACTTCTTTTCCGCGTCAGCAATCATGCCGAGTACGTGGTCTACCGTCAGAACGTGGTGCGGCCCCGTGTACTTCGTGCGACCCTTTTGCCTGTCGTCTATAGCGTATCGCTTGATTCGCGCTATAATGAGCTCTTCACTGGGCGTAGCCTGCAGTCCTGTGGGAACCAAGGCACCTGGGGTTCCATCGGGGGGGGGATCACGCGGACTATCTGGTCGGCGAGCCGCACGCGGGAGATGCCGGTGTACACAGCATTTGTGATCCAGCCCTCTAAGCTGTGGTCTATGATAAACAGACGTCTTGGGTTCTGGATGGTCTTGCCCTGCACCCGGTGGACTGTCCCCCAGCCCGCGTATTTCCACTCGAGGGGAAGCCCGTTAAGGACCACGCCGAGAGGGATCTCAACTACCGTGCCTTTGTACGCGTCGACCTTCTCGCCCCTTTTGCCTGGCACGGGCACCGGCCGTCCTTGCTTGCGATAACGATGCGCGACGCTAGGATCGGGGTCAAAGCGGATGGTTGCTGGCAGTCGGGGGTAGTTTTTCCTGTGGTGTTCTACCAATCGCTGCTGGACAAGGGCCCCCATCTTGTTGGTCGAGCACACCCACATATCGCTTGGGTGGGCCTGCTCGATCGCCGCGTCGAACGCCACCCCATCCCACTCCTCTCGAAACACCTCAAGCTGTTGGGAGTCTGGCTGACACCAAATCCGGCCCTTTATGTCGTGGAGCCTGGAGGAGGGGGCGGCAGAGCCGCAGTCGCATGTACTGTACGGCTTTCCGCAGTCTTCACACAGGCAGCGGTAGTCGGACTCGAACCAGCGGATGTTCCCTTGTGCCCACTCCTTGAGCATACCGTGAGGCCCCTCTTTATCTCCCCAGGGCGGGACCTGCCCATAGTCGCCACAACACACTACCTGACACGGCCGCGTGGCGAGATACCCTAGGATGGCGCGTAGCACTTTAGTCTGCACCTTACAACACTCGTCAATGATGATTACTTCTGCAAGACGGTCGAGTTTGTGCCCCAGCTCGGAAGGTCTCCACTCCTCTATCGGCTTCTCCGCTGGTATGCAGAGGTAGTGGTGGTAGGTTTGAGCCTTCACCGCGAGGCGCGGGTTGTTGCGATGGTCGTGGGCGAGGTCGTTCTCGGGGGTGAGCACCACAGCGTTACGGCCACGGAACATGCTCACCGCCCACTCGGTCTTCCCCGATCCTCCCTGGCCGGCTAGATACATCCTCGCAGAGGTCGCGGCCACCAGATCGCACGGCAGACTCGGCGCAGTGCTTGGCTCCCTAGCCAAGCACCCCGACCTCTTCGGACCCCAAGCCGCCTCGGGCCGCCACTCGTACCCAGGCCTCTTGTGGCGCCACTCTCCATACCTCGGATTTCGCTCCACGAGCCTCACACCACTGGGCACCGCCTTTGCGTATATGGCATCTGTGCATACACGGAGGACGTCTTCGCGAGGGAACCGCCTCAACATGCGTCGCAACGCTATGTTTGTGTACGCCAAGACGAAGGCCCTGATGTGGTACCATTGTGAGCGCCGGACTCCGTCTTTGTATTGGATCAGATGA
The DNA here is from genome assembly GCF_932526225.1 of Nematostella vectensis. NCBI lineage: Eukaryota > Metazoa > Cnidaria > Anthozoa > Actiniaria > Edwardsiidae > Nematostella > Nematostella vectensis. Next base: position 8,782,632 of record NC_064042.1, read on the forward strand.
GCCCCGTCGGCATGCTCGAAGTTAAGTAAGTGGTCGGTGCCCGCAAGGAGGTTCGTCAGATACGCGGCTTCTTCACGGTCGCGGACTACGATCGAGGACTCGTCGCCATGGCGAGCGCACTTGCCTACAAAACGCACAGCGAGATCTCGACCCTGCGAGTCTTCGCCGCCGGGGCCGGAGTGGGGGAACTTGATGGAGTCCTTTTTTCCGACGCTATACAACGCCTCCCTCGCCGCGGCCATGGCGAGGTCACCCGAGTCTAGCAGGTCCTTGAGCTCTGGCGTGGTGATCCAGCCCTCGTTTTGTTCCAAGTGCTGCCCTACCCTCCCGGAAGTGTAGGGGTGGCAGGCCTCGGAGAACCCCCACTCGGTCAACTGAATGGTCCTGGTCAGTTGAAGAACCTCGCTCAATGGCCGTCCCGCAACATCCGCGATACGATACACGTTCGTAGGGAAGCCTTATTTCCGTACCAGATCAATGGCGTCCGAGGCGCCGCCGAAGACACTGTCCTCGCATCCTAGGTACGCCGCACGCATGTCGATGTGCTCATGAGGCCGCGCCCCTAAGTTTTCCCTGCTATTCCACACCTTGGACTCAACCTGCGCCGCTCGCCAGACGTCCCTGTATTTAGGAGGCGTTGGCCTGATGTTTTCTCTTTGGGCCCACTTCTTGAAGCGATACCCTAATGCGCCGCCCATCGAGTGCGTAGCTTCGATGTACTCTTGGTAGGCTGGGTGATCATCAGGGAGCCATTGAGGATCATGTCCAGTCTCGTCTGTAAACGCCCTGTCGATAGCCCATCCGTCTTGTCCCGACCGGTACAGTTTGCCTTCGTGCGTGACTATAACACGCCCACACAGCCAGACCCTCGTGCTTCTGGAGATCGCCCTGCTTATGAAGCGGATGAGCACCTCTCGCACCTTCGCCTCATGAGTTTTTGCGGCGGCACTGGTAGCGCGAGGCGCTGCCTCTCCCTGACATAGCGAACGGAGCTCCCTCTCAGCCTCGAAGTCTAGGCCGTGGACGCTCGCGATCGCAGGTGGTTCAGTCGGAAGCTCCGCCCAGGCGTGGTTATTGTGGCAAGGGATGGTGATCCTCGTCTTAGTCCCATACTTCCCCGAGTCCCACAGGACGTTACCCCGGGCGTCCACGGCTACTAGCTTTACCTCGAGCTTCCTTTCCATCTCAAAGAGGTCCTCTTTGGTGCACCCCGTTGTGGCCAGCTTCTTGTCAAATCGCTCGAGGATCTTGCCTCGTGTCTTGGTTAGACCAAGGGAGCGCGAGGTGCCGCGATTCCTCAAGAAGTCGGCAACATAGCTCACAACACAGTTAACGAAGGCGTCACCCCCCTCTCGCACAAACATTGGCCCAGGCTCACCATTTTGCTCAGGTAAAGGGCGAAGCTTGTATCTCACGTAGACGATCGCCCCTTCTCCCAAATACCCGCATCGATACCTTCCAGGGCGCCGACTGCGATTTGGCCTCCCCTTTTGACTAACAACCCACCGATCTTGTGCTCCGAGCGCCCTTCCTCCTCTGTCATTGGCGCCAATGGCTCTGCGGGGGCCTTACCAACGACCGTGAAGAGTCTGTAACGCCGGTCGGGGTCTACCATCTCGAGCACCAGCGGAAGCACTGCGTTCGCCCGCAGAGATTCCCGCTCGTGCGAGACCCACCACACCGAGCCGTCGTCATTAATATCAGGCCCCCGCACAACCGGCTTTAGAGCAATCACACCTGTCCCACCAAGATCTCGCATCTCCTGGTAAACACTGGCGCTTATGTCTCGGCCCGGTAGAATGGCATCCACGCTTGGGAACCGAAGATGGGCGCCGCCGACGAAGAGAGAGTAGTACGTCTCGGGGTCCAAGCTCTCCGGGCCCTTCTGCTGCCGGGGCGGCAGCAGAGGGTCGAACTCGCGCCAGACTTCCTCCGTCCACACCTTCTCCGGTACGAGCGGCTTAAGCAGCCTGTGTTTGACATCGTCGGGGATGTCCTCGTCCAGGATGTTTTGTACCAGCCCTGCCAGTACGGCGGGCGCCTCTTTGTCGCGCATGCTATCGAGAATCTCCTCTATGTAGGCGTCCATGTTCGGGCACACCATGAGCCACCCAGTCTCTAACTGAGAGTTGGGGCATACCCTGCGCCACCCAATCTCTAATTGACCGCTGCGATGTCAGATAGGACGGGTGCGAACCACTCCCGAGCGCGCCTCTCGATGCCGCGCATCCTCTGCCCTTCACGATTCGCTCCGCAGGGGCGACACAGCCGCGTCTCCGACTGAGTCCCTATGCCGCAGCCCCTGCACGGCACGGGGAGGGGGCTGCCCTTACGGAGCCTTTGGAGGTGCACCTTGCAGTAGGTGTCCAAGCACCTCCGGCCGCACGTGTTTGCGCGGCCGATCCTTAGCCACCCGCAGTAATCTTTTCCCCGCCCCATCCTTCGAACGCTCGGTATACCACAGGACACACGAATGTCTAATTGAAAACCCAACGCCTAATTAATTATTCATGCACGCGAAGCACCGGCCCTAATTGGTTATTCATGCACGCGAAACACCTGCCCCTAATTGATTATTCGTGTTCGCGAAATCTATTTTGCCTACATTAACTTTTGCCGATTGTTTACGTACGTGAAATCGATTTGGCCTACATTAGCTTTTGCCGATTGTTTATGTACGCGAAACATTATCTGCCTGATATATAGAGACGGTGCTGGGAGGCCCGGAGGGGCGATCCACGCCTCCCACCAGTTCCTCTGAAACCCCCCAGTCCCCCCCTTTTTAGATCGATAAAAGTGCCCCAAGATAACATACTCATATCAGGATACAGGGGGAGGGTGGGAATGGTTGATATCTACCCCCCTGTTTGGGTGAAATAATTGAAAGTTACTTTGTTAAAGAAAATAAGTGTCTGAGGGACGGGAGGTAATGTCCATGTGCCTTCACCTGCTTGACTTTGCTGACGCTACATTCCAACTCAGCGTGAAGTATCGTTAGATCTATGTAGTTACCTACTAAGAACCACTGGATCATTTAAAAGCCGTCTATCCGGCCATCATCCACCCCAATTTTGAAAACCATACCCGCCCCCTGCCCAGTGTTGAATGCATGTTCAGTAGAGTGCGGTTGTCGTAGTTCGTATTGCGCTTTGTATAAGAGCTCTTTTTTTTTTCAATGAATGAAATCATTCGAACATACATTAATTTAAAAAAAAAATACCAATAAAATTGGTCTATAGTTTTTGCAACTTCTGCGTCTCCAAATTTGAACGATATGAGAAATCGTGGCTATTTTAAGTTTGTATGGGTATATAGTGTCCCTTGCGATATGCTAATGATTAGGGATTGTGCAATAATTATCAGGAGGGGGTTGTTATGGCAATCTGATCATCAGATGGGGGCTCATCAATTTATAAAATACACGAGCACCTTCTCCAAGGAGATTCGCAACAGAGCGGGAAGAGGAAGGATAAGGTAATGTATCCCTGTCGCCTTTCCACCGAATACAGCCCTTCGAAAAACTGTATTTGGACCAAATCGTTCCGCGATGATTTTTATACGTTTTCGCTAGGCCCAAAAAGCTTGTGTTGTTTGTACACCATGTTGTTGCTGTGTAGTAGTTCACTAGCAATTGTCTTTGTCTTGTGGTCAGTCGAGCGAGACGATACCAGCAATGCTGACCGATGTTGGCGCTGCCGTTTCCACGGGGTTAATAAGTAAATTACTGCTTTGCTTCATATAAAGGCGAGAGGAAAACGTTTTGGTAGAATTCACAACGTAAAGACCATTTCTTAAAACTCTTGTACAGTTAAGGCCAAAACAGGAGTAAATGGGTTATTCAGTTACAATTTTATCTCAGCAGACACACTAAAAAAACCCGGCAGAGACATGTTATTCTTTATTACTTTTTACCTATATTTTTTCTTTTCTACTAATTATGGTCTTACACAACTCCGCTGATGGCAAGGAGAACTTGTTTTATAGTCCTAAAAATCTTACTTATGAAACTTAGATGGACCCCTAAGTTGTAGAATGCAAAGATGATGGTTGGATGTTTTAAGGTTTTTTGAATGATTTTGCAGATTTTTTTTTAAAACCTTTTCGCACTAGCAATGATTAACATGCTATTTCAATTAAGTTTGACATTAAGAAAATGGCAAGTGGAACAATACCCTGGTTCCAGAGCCTCGGTAGTGGAACAAAGTTTGACTAACAATATTGTTTTCTTGTGTTAAAAAATGCGTTAAATATTCCTTTTGACGTTTATTATAATAATATGCTTACTACCGTAGTAAGCATATTAAATATTAATAAACGTCAAAAAGAGTTTTTAATGCATTTTTTAACACAAGAAAACAATATTGTTAGTCAAACTTTGTTCCACTTGCGACGACAATTTTCGATATTTCACTGACAACCCAAAACGACGAGAATATCACGGGATCTCGAGAACTTCCGAAATCCATTTAGTTCGTTATCATTATTCATTAGCCCAACTCATCTATTATTCATTATTTATTAACTCATTACAAGAGACCATGATGTAAGAGAACGAATCCCCCGTATTAGGGTATGTTCCAATGATGACGTCCGTGAAAGCTATTTTTAGAACAACCAGTTATTTTTAGATAGACCTCTGATTGGTCCGCGCTCACGTTTCCTAGTAGCAACATGAGTCTTACGCGCGATCACATCTTGAGCGATGCGAACCGGCAAAGGATGTTTTGGAAATCTTTTTGACCGAAAATACCTTCCTTTTTTGCGAACGCTGTGAAAATAATGTTCCATAGAGGACACTGGATCCAATCAACCGTTTCTGGGACATTGTAATGCATAGAGTGCGTAATTTTAGGATCTGGCATCAACTTCCGCAGGAAAAATTTTTACTGCTGATTCGCAAATTATAAAACAACAATCAATCATAAATCTGTGTTTACAAAACAATTCCCTTTTGATGAAAAAGATACATCCAGAACTTCATACCATTATATTCACACTGATATTGTGGTTATTAAGACATGTATTTCACAAATAAAAGATTTCAAGTCTTTATAATGAAGAATAAATTTTTATTCCAGTGGCAAGGGTTTCTTGAGTGACATGATTTTTTAACATTTGCGATGAGAATTGAAGTTCATTCATCTAAAAAAATTGAAGATCAAAGAGCCGTCTTGTATTAAAATACATAACATAGATTCTGATAATGCCTAGGATTCTATCTCACCGAATTGCAGAGATAAAGAACTTTTTAGGAGTCTGCACGATGCATCTTGAATGAACTCCAAACTCGCCGTCTCCCCGACGTATTCCCGTTCAATTATTTAAATAACATTTAGATAACTTAACATCAGATAACTTAACAGATACCAGTACACCACCCTACGAGTAGCATTGTGATCATGAGCTATGAGGAGCAGCTAAAAGGATAAAAACAGGTAGCGAACGAAGTAAAAGGTGCAGAGGGAAACATTTTTGTTGTGAAAATGTACTAGCTCACGAGGTGCCCATAACCAAATATGGCGCGAAGAACCATATATGGATGCTATGATTGAAAAGCTCGCGCAATCTAAAAGTAGCTTTCATGGACGACATGGGCCACGGGGATTCGTTCTCTTATATCATGGTCTCTTGCTCATTATTAACTCATTTCCATGCCATTTGTGGCGATAGAATCGAGGAAAAGCTAGAAAAAATTAATTTGCCTCTTCTTTTGTAAAATATTTCATTTTCATTAATCGCCCGAAAAGTGAAAAGTAGAATTGCGGAAACTAGTCACGGATTCCTAAAATGCCGATACAAATAAGTGTAAAGTAAACTAAGTAAAGCTTGTGACAACAATACAATGGCTTTTTATTCTATTAGTAATGATTTGGCAAATGTTGATTTTCCAGTGACTAGTATAAAAGCATTTCATAATTTCTAGTCGGCAGTGTTAATTTTCTAAGAATATTTGTTAATGACCTCTCGTGTTCTATGGAATTTAGGGCAATAATTTACAAAAATAATTATCTAAAACCATTCCTTAGGTGATCGTCAGTTGTAAATGTGAGCTGAGCCTCAATCTGGTGCCGCACGATTGTGAAGCAGAGGCCACATTTTTTTCTAGTCGACATTTTTGGATAAGTTTTTATAGAAGGATATTACCCGTCAGCTTGTGACGGTGAATTTGAGAAAAATCAAAAAAAAAATATTCAATAATAAAAACATTCAAGGAATATATATGCTGACAGCAGAGCTTATGACAAGACACGAATTAGCACTTATACAAATGAATTAATAATTCCCAAGACTCTACATCGTCTACACAATATTGCTTTCTCCAAACCCATGAACAAACAAATAAAAAGTGGTAATGTAGATAGACAATAATCGTTTGACACATCCGTGATCGATGTAAGTACAGAACTTTCTCCCCAACTGTTTTTATACTCAAAGAATTCTATCTAATAAATTCAACTTCAATACAAACCGTAAATTGTTTAATTTGGTTGCCAGTAGCCGACTTAGCATAACGATTTTAAACGTTAATTTGTTTTAAAAAACAAATTCATGCAAATCTCGGGAGCAAATTAATTTTTTTTCTACTTCTATAGATGACATAGTAACTACCGCACACTATAGCTTGAATTATTTTGAGTTTTTTATTTTTAGATTTGATTTTGTCGCTTCGATTGCTTAAGGGTGTACTGACATCTGTGCTAAGGAAAAGTGAATATAGCATAAAGGCCTTGTAGAAAGTCATGAGGGACTGACATTTGCCAAGTTGGCCAACAAAAGTGTGCTGACTCTTATGATGACGTTACCCCGTGACGTCATAATGTGACGTCATAGATACAGATAAAAGCAAATATTCAAAGTAATTTTGCTCGAAAACAAATATTGTATACGTTTTATGAATCTTGAGGGATGGGTGCATTTAGCCAAGCATGCGTTTTAGAAATGATTGAGTTATTGTTTTTTTTTATGATTTTTCAAAGGTCCAGAAATCCAGATTATTTGATATAGTCTTTTAGATTAACGCTAAATCCATGCTTGGCTATATGAAGGAAGTTTTAATAAAAAAGAATACAGAAAATATTTTGAGTTCTGAAATAATTTGGCGACAAAAAAGCTTTTTTTTTTTAGACAACGCAGAACCGGAAGTGAAACAAAGCCCGCGCGTGCACATTCGGCCTGCTCAGACACACTGATATCTCACATGATAAAATTGAAATGAAGTTTAAAAACAAATACCAATAGTGTTTCGTGCTATTTACACTTCAAACTTCAAACGATATCCGTCATGCAATGATGAAAATTGAAAAAGTATTTTAAAATTCTGATACAGCGCGCGCTACTTTGAAATAAGATTTTCAGTGCGTGCGCGAGCGTTTGGCAACCGGTGTTTGCAGCGCGCGCAGGTAGTGAATATGGAAAACTTTGGCTTCAAAAATGTTGTCTTAACTAAATCTCCGCTGAATCTTCGTTTTGAAAAAATATGGGAAATATCATCACCCGAAAAGGCTGATATCAACTTAAAGTCAATTTTTGGGAAATTTTACTTCAGGAAAGCTTGGAATGACGAATTCTGTGTTATGCATATGCGCGCGCTCAACGCCACCAGCGTAGCAATGTCGTTACTGAGCAACACTAATGTCAGTACACCCTTGAAGATTTTGCTTGTCCCTTTTTGTTTCTCGCAACCTTCTTGGCATTGGCTCCCCTGCTTGTGGGTAGGGCAGATAATTTAATCATGATTTTTGATTGACAGATGCTCACAGATATACTTTGCGTGGCCGCTCTCTGGCTGGTGCGTGTGACGTCATTACACGCCGAACAGGTGTTCGTTTCTAGAGGAGACAGCAGCTTTGAGTTTGCAAATTTCAATTTATTGGAAAACAAGATGCTACAAGCTCTTCAAATAATCGCCGCCGTTAACACGAAAGACATTGTCGATTGCGCGTTAGAGTGTCTCAAAAAAGAATCATGTCAGTCTGTCAATTATAAAGATAAGTCATGTGACCTACTGGACGCCACGAAGTATAACAACGAGTCTGCACTCCAACTCGGCAGCGGTGTCACTCATTTGTTTCTCAAGGTGAGAATAAGGGAATGCATGAGAAATACACTAATGAGCACATCGAAGGTAACTGCTAGCCCGGCTGGGTTCTGCTGTTTTTAAAATTTTATACTAGCCTTGACAGTCTATATGTACCAGCTAGCTGTCTCTTCTTTGAGGTTTGCGTTAGGAAGCACTTGATCGGCTTGCACTCTTGTTCAAAAACAATGCATTTATTCTGATTAGCCCCCGATTACAGCCAGTTATTAGCACCTAACCCCCCCCCCCCCCCCTCCCTCACAAAAACACACCCCTCCTGAAGGGGGGGATTAGATCTCTAAGGATTGCAGGCCCGTAGCCAGGCTTTTGAGCAGGGGGGCTCGTTTACCCATTTAGCGGACCATTTTCTCTTATGTAGCTCGTCCTACCTCTTAATTTTTCTTAATTAGAGCGGGCCTTACGGGCCTATATGGGAATCCTTGGTTATCTGTTTAGTCAGCCTCTGTGATTCATCTCACTGTAGTTCTTGGTTCTATCCTTAGTCAGCCTGTGATTCATCTCACAGTAGTTATTGGTTTTATCTTTAGTCAGCCTTTGATTCGTCTGACAGTAGTTCTTGGTTCTATCAGTCAGCCTGTGATTTGTCTCCTTGTCGTAACGGAGCAACCTGCCATCCACTACACAACAATGGCTCATACCGCTTTGCATGCAGACTCCATTACATCGGGCAAATGTGAGGTAGGTGGTACAATACGAACACGCCATGAATGCGCAACACACGATCACGCGACACACGGACAGAACACACGAACACACGGACGGAACACACGAACACGCAACACACGGACGGAACTCACGAAGACGCAACACACGAACACGCAGCACACGGACATGCAACACACCAAAACGCAACACACGGACATGCAACCGCAGAAACACAACACACAAAGCCAAAAACCAATTGCCGATTCCCAGAAAAATCTTTTTCAATCAATGTCCGTTTTTTTCGAAATGGTCTAATGAGAGCCTTGGGATAGCGCGCGGTAGATGTAGTGTAGGACTAATTCTACAAGATGGAGGAAAGCTCTTGACTTTTACTTTTCAAGTGGTTAAATACGCGGAGAAAGGATGGGAGACAACTCCCAAATATGGTGATATCAATCAATGGCTGTCGTTTGTCTAAATGGTCTTAAAGAGCCTGGGCCGAGCGCGCGGGAGACCTGTGGTATTCTAAAACGTTAGGGACTAGGCTCCATAATCAAGATGGCTGCCAGCAAAATCGTATTAATCCACCACCTCTAGATTTTAATCAAAATAACTAGTCCTTTTTAGACTTGTGCTGTGAGATACACCAGTGGAATGGATCACATATACGCCATTTCTAGCAAGTGAATATCTTTAACCTAGAAAATAATTTTTTTTACTTGTACATGACTGGACTCATTGATAGGGATGATATGCATAGCTTTTTTAGAAAAAAATGCCCAAGAAAACATCAGATTCAGGCAAGCTTTTGTGATAAGATTACTTTGACGGTGAATATATAGGAAAAATATCAAAAGTGGGTTGACACTGCTGCTTTAAATTTATAAAGGCAAATACTTTATAGAATTTGGGCTCCCTGTGGTTTCCCCAATGGTTTTAACATAAAAAATTATCTGTTAGAATATCAGCCATAACTAAATGGAGGCTTGTTTGTCAATCAAGCAGAATTTGCTTACACTGTTGTATGCACCTAAGCTTGCGAAAAAGGCATTGTTCTCAGGCAGTGAGGCAAGCATAATTTCTTAGGGTGTGTAGGTAAACACATTGACCCCTCAACCGGCCTGTACCGGCTTTAGGAAGTACACAACTCAAAAAATTCATAAATTCAAAATAAACACAACAAGATGAAGATACTCAGGCATCAGTCTAAGGGATAAATGGTCTTGAAGATATGCATCCAACCAAGGTGTTGGCAACTACTCTTAAGCCAAATTAGCACAGGTTCTTTTACAAATTTCAAACCGAACAAGAAAGGAAAGCAGAATCACCCCTCTCAATAAAACGCTCAAAATACAACACAAGGGAGAGAGATCAGCAAACACAGCTCAAGGCACAAATAGATACCTTTATTCTGATCCTCCAGGTTCATTTCCATTGCCTCAAAACACAATGTCCACTCCTTGAAGGATTGTACAACCACGAAGATGTCTTTACGTATTGCAAAGCATTCTAGGAGATCCAGGGAAAAATTCACGAGGGGAGGGCCAGTCAACACTCCTCTCCCCAAAGTCAGATGATTTTTTATAAGTCTTTTTACCCCGAAGCCAAACAAATCAATTCCAGGTCATACAGACCCAGAATAGCAGTGTAAACAATTTTGGAATCAATTTGGTTTCAGAAAAGACAGCATTTAGGAGAGCTGTGGTAATTCATTAGAAAATTTTTTATGAAAAATACAAGCAACCATCAACTTGTGCTGGCTTCAGCACAACGACGAGGGATTAAAAGTGGGGACCGCAAAGCACTGTTGGAAAGCTTGGATACCGCTGACTAGGTGCAGCTGTGTTTGACTTTGACGGGCTGTATAAAACTCAGAATAGGGGGGGAGGTATCTGTTTTCAGTCTGTTTTTTTGTAAATTCAGCTCAAAAATAGCCAGGAGTCAATGGGTTAAACACAAATTCCTGCAAGTGTACGTGGAAATTATCGACTTACAAAGCTCTAGAGCGATCAAAAAGCAAAAAAATGATTGAAGCGGACTCCCAAATATGGTATGTAATGCCTAATAAGGAAATGACCGAGCGAGCTAGAAAAACGACAGTTTTTTTTTAAATAATATTGACTGATATAGGCGACCCATAGGCTCCTGTCCCTATGCGCATGAACGCTTCTGGAGACCGGCAATGCATGCGCGTGCGCCTTTTTTGTACATTTGAGTGGAAAAAATACATAAATATAGGAAAAAATACATATTTTTCCTTTTACTTTATTCTGTAAAATCAGATAAGAAATGAAGTTTATTCTTCCCTATTTGCAGTGGATGGTTTCTCTTCCTCGTATCTCGTTTTTTAGTGGGTAGATTGGGCTTGTTTTGAGGTTAAAATGCGACTTCAAAGACATAAAATACACGGGAAGAATAAGCGTTCATGCACATAGGGTGCGAACGAACTAAAAAAACGACGCTTTGAAAATATAATTTTTAGTATGTGAAATGAAATTTTATGTGTTTCATAAAGTGAAGGTCAATATGCGGGATATTTGCATGCACTAAAACTAGCTCCATTTAACGCCAACAGAGGTGTGTAGTGGACCGGCGCTGGGGATCGAGGACGGTCGGATCAAAGCTGCTCAGATGTCCCAATCTTCCTATGTGAACAATGACCCAATCTACGGCCCAGACCGCGCGCGACTCAATCTTGCCAGCCATCCCTATGGCGCTCAGCTCAGAGTGGACGACAGTGATGGGGGCTGGTTCAAGATCGACCTCCTCAACACTCACGTGATCACAGCGTTTGCGATGCAGGGATATGGCGCATCTGGTTCTCAGGCGTACGTCACATCGTTCCTTATTTCCTCGTCCGATGATAATTCCAATTGGTCGTCGGTAGAGGATACCCCTGATCTCCTAAGGTAAAGATTCCAACAAATAAAGTAACACCAAACCTCAATTCAGAATCGCTTGCCCCTTCTAAACAATTGTAGGATACTTTGAATCCACCAGGCTTACAATTTGCTGGTTTATTTGAATAAATTGAAAACTGTCGGGCATTTAGTCTATTGAAGACCTTTCCCGACAGTTGTAACAGATAAAATTCAGTGTCACTTTGATAACGATTTTATAATTGTACACAAGCAAGGGAAAACGTTCAATTCCGACAAAAAAGCTCAATTCAGATTTTCTTGCCCTTTCTCAACAAATATAGAATACTTTGAACTCACAAGGTCGACAATTTACTGGGTTATTTTAAGAAACTGAAAACTATCGGGCATTTAGTCCATTGAGGACCACGTATATTTATTTTCTTGTTCATTTATCTATTGAAGAATCACGAGCGGGAATTCAGACACTGAGACATTTTCCAAAACAGATTGAAAAGCTTTTCAATCTTGTATGTAATCAATCCCAAACGTATTCCATGCATTCCCACTACCCACGGCTTTGTTGGTCTGCCTGTGATGTTTGAGCAAGAATCATGAATAATGGCTCAAAAATATTATTACAGATTTTCCCTGGCAACACCGATAACACTGGGATTTTGAAGACCACCTTTTCTCCGCCTGTGATTGGTCGGTACTTCAAGATCAACACCAAGACTTGCTCTGCATACTGCACCTTCCGATTGGAAATCTACGGCTGTGTCAATGTTTAAAGAGCCCTACTCAGCCAAACATTTGTTATCGTTAAGGCCTGGCTAAGCATTCAAACATGTTTGTCAAACATTTCGTTTGTCGCAAATGTTTGTATGTTTAGCCACCCACAAAACATGGCACTCAATTGGCTTCCACAACACGTACAGATGTTTGAACGAGATCAAAACATTTAGGTTGAACGCAAATGTTTTATCGTTTAGCCACTAACCACACAAAACATTGCGCGCGCTTCGTGATTTTATCGAATCGCCGCTCGAAATTCCCATGGCGCCACTTTGATCATTAGCCACTTCGCCAAACATGCTCCCGCGAGCGTTCGATTTCAATGTTTGACAAACATGATTGAATGTCTATAGAAACATGTTCTGTGTACATCTATTTCCGATGGGGAATCTACGGCTGTGAGGCTTCCAGCTTGCCCAAGAAAAAATCGTTAATCACCGAGTCATCAGCCCTGCATTTGTTATTGTTTTCGTTTCGTATCGTTGGAAGATACATTATACAATAAAATCTCAAAATACCCGTATAAAAACAAAAGTTTTACATTTACCAGATTTTGAAAATATTGAAATAGCTTCCATGCAGATGAAAAAGATGCCTTCTTACACTTGGCATTCTGCTAGAGTGAGAAAGTGTTGGTTAAAAGAGACATTTTTTTGTACAAACTAAAATCTGTCTTGTGTCCTAAGGGAAAGTTCATTTATTATCCCGAGAGGGGGGGGGGGGGGGGGGGGGGGGGGGGGGGGGGGGGGGGGGGGGGGGGGAGCGTGAGGATTTTGATGATAAAAGGAAGGGATAAAATATGTTGCCCCTCTAAGGAGGAACAAAATTGTCCATGCCCCCCTTATGCTTCCCCCCCAAACTGAGTTGTAGATATAATTACTTACGTTTTTTTTCACGTGCGAATGCGAACGGCCATAAAACCAAGACTGGGCGAACAACTTCACTAAAGTTAGTAAACTCGCAAAAATACCAGTTCACCTTCAAACAGCACCCCGGGGTGTAAAAAGTTGAAAGAACCACATGCAATTTTAATAATGTGATTCACTATTAAGCCCAAAGTACAAAAAATTGCCAAACGGGAAAAGCGAAATAGTTTGTTTTACAGCGTCGATTGACAACAGGATTTGATTCAGTCATTCAAGGAATAATATTTATCTACAAAACGAACAGTCGAATTGTCCTTACAATCGGGAGGGAGGAAAGGTAAACATAAAATTCGAATTTGTTCTAGAGCCAAGAAAAGCACGGTGAAGGGTGCAAGTTTACTTGTGAGTGTTTTCTTATCGCACCGTACGCTTCGTTTTGCTAGTAAATGTGCATTTGTGCGGTTGTTGTGCATTCCCTTTCACATATACCAAGTCTTGATGGCAGTTTTTCTTTAAAATAAATTAGAACTATTTAGGTGTCATAATGCTAATACCATCTACTGCATTTGTTTGTTTGTTTATTGAAAGAGAATTAAATACAATCGAGTTTTTTTTGCCGTTCACTCATTGATGAGTTTTAGTCCAAACTCAACCAACTTTTTAGATTCTAGATTTCCAGTAGTTTCTCTTTGAGTTTGATATCTTGACGTTTTTTTTTTTATCTCTTTGTGAAGATGATTTATAGCTTGCTTCCCTTGTAATCTATAGGTTTCATTATTTAGTGCATTGTTTAGTGCGTAAAATTTTTTTTCTAAGATCATGTTTTGTTTTTGTGACAAATCGCAATAAATTGGACATAAAAAAATATAAATATGTTTTTCTCTGTATTATTTAAAAGGATAGACGCTTTCAAAATATGCATTCTGCTTTGCAGAAATATAGATGCGTTACTTTTTGCCTTTTAATATCGTTTCGAAATTATTTACAGCGTATATCTTATTGCTTTGATCACAATTGTGATCGAGTGATTTTTGCCGAAACGTTGGGTGATTTGCGCGCAAATTGTGTTCAAAAGCTTATAAAAAATATTAATAAAAATCACTGCTCCAATTGCTGCAGGATTCCTTTAAGATACTTTGCTTTGGTTACATTTTCTGGGTAAGATTCGGGCTCCACGATCAATTATATGTGTTTTTTGGGTTAGAGCGTCCTATTTTGTATGGAAGTGTCTAATGTTTATCACCCACTTGTACAACTTTTGACGTCACAAGTAATATGTAAATTAGATATTCGGATGTCGCCGGTTTCATGCGAAAATTTGCCAAAATTGCTCTTTTTAAAGGGTTAAAAAATCAGGTTTCCGTTTAAATCAAGTATCGAAAATTGGAGGAATTATTGTTGGGATATAACGCTACTATACTAACTTGTCAATTTGTCAAAATAAGCAAAAGAAAATTTCGTGTCACGTTCTCTTTAATTGATTATGAAGGTACATGTGTGTTGCTTGAAGTAGAAACAATAAATGGTTTGAAGCAATACTTTCAAGTTCTTCATAAAAACAGCACTGATCTGAACTGTTCTGAGGTGTACATATTCACTACACTCTTTTTTTTATATATATAAGAACGTCTGCTTTTCAGTTGAGGCTGGGCCGTTCTTAAAATTAGGGTATATATATAAGAATATAATTCCCAATCAATTATTAGGAAGAGAATTAAACTAATGATCAATACCAATAATAAGGTTGTTACTATGAACACAATTTGATTCTGCATTTTAGAACGCATCATGACTAAAAAAGAGGAAAAAAATCTGCTATCTGAGCCTCGGCCTGTTCTTAGCATGTTCTTATAAAAAAAGAGTGCAGTAGGGGGAGATTAATTCAAATAATAACAATGATCAAGTATGTGCAATTAATACTAATGATCAAGTATGTAGAAACTGCTAATTATGAGAAATGTACTACAACTGAGAGCAATGCTCCCATGGATATTATCAATAAAAGATGGTGCTTAGTAATTGCAGTTTATTGCATTTCTTTTTTTACTTATAATGCAATGACATTATTGGATAGAGGCTTTCAAAACAGGAAGAAAGCCATATCAGGTTATAATATTATGTCTCCATTGTGTGTGCAAAATCGCTTCAAATAGGGAGAAAATACATGATTGTTCATGAAAATACATAATTGTTTCTTAACAGATGGCTCAAGGCAAATAAGCTTAGTCTAAATATAACTAAAACAGAATTCGAACATGATCATCGGCTCTAGGCTAAGATTGAAAGCCAGAGCCGATGGTCGGAACACTGGAACATCAAAATAAGTAAAGGTATCGGTAGGAGATTACGCGAAATCGTTGGGAGTGTTCATAGACAAGAATTTAAATTGGGAAAAACACATTAAAGAAAAGCGAAAAAAAATATTATCTGGCATTGGCGCACTTAAACGTGTACGACCTTTCATCTCAATAAACACTGCCATAGAAATTAATAAGGCGCTAATTAAGCCTCATTTTGACTATTGAAGTCCGGTTTGGAATGGTATCAGTAGCAAGCTTAATGACAAGCTAATCCAAAATCGCGCCGTCACAATAATAACAAGATCTGATTTTGAGACTAGATCAGCTACCCAGGGGCCTTAGTCAACTTCTAGAGTGGGATGACATTTTCACCAGTTAGGACTAAACACTTAGCGATAGCAGTTTTCAAAACTCTCAATGATCTTTTTCCCGCATACTTGAAGGACTTGTTTGTTCAGGGGCGGTAAGGGTTATTTTCGTGATCCGTGAACGGCCGTTTTTGTTTATCGTGAATCGTGAAAAGGACAAATTGAAAACCGTGATCCGTGATTGCTACCTTTTTGATTCGTGAGTGGCAAAATTGATCAGCGTGAATCATGATCTATGCTCTTTAGAAATCGCGAATCGTGATTTCCGAGTAAAGATTGATCCTTGTCGTCAGTTTATCAGTTTATCGTGAAACGTGGTTTCCGATTTTCTAAACTCGTGAAACGTGCAGGGACCCTCTTTACCCCCTGCCCCTGTTTGTAATCTGTGACTGAGAGTATAGTTTAAGGAAGCAAGAAAATAAGTAAGTGGTTCCAAAGCCCAGAAGTACTAAAAATGCAGTTTTACCTACAGTGGAGCCAAACTCTGGAACAGTTTTGCATGTGAGATACGAAACACTGTTTCACTAGGCGAATTTAAATGCAGGCCCGTACCCAGGATTTGGAAGGGGGTTCTCTGATAAAAATTTAACCACCAAGGCTGCCTTTGAAGTATGCCTTTGCAGTATCTCCACGGGATGTTTATTTTTGGATTTGGCTACATACAAGAGTGATCTTACTTATGATTCTAGTTTTGTCTACAAATAGCACGTCTATTGAGAACAAAAGTGGACTTTTGGCCCTTGTGTGGGGTGGTGCGTTCGCACCCCTGCACCCCCCCCCCCCCCCCTGGGTACGGGCCTGAAATGCTATATCAATGAGCGCGCTCTGACGAATTGTTGGAAAAAACGGCGTTGACGTCCGTGACCGCGCGCGTAGAACGTAAAAATAGGGAAAATGCCGTTGTAGATTTCCTGTCACGGACGTCAACGCCGTTTTTCAGCAATTCGTGAGCGCGCGCGCCGTTTTTGATGCCGTTCATGTTCACTTGCTTAAGCTCTCTAATAACCAGACTCACACACGGCAACCATGGAAACCAGTGAGCTGTAGACTTCATGTTTTTTTTGTAACTGATGGTTTTTACCGTGTTTAAATAAATGTATGTATAACACAACGTCAGGAGAAAATACCGTTTTGCCGTTTGGGGTATTTTATTTAAAATTGGCGAAAATGGAGTGACATTAGCTCTATTTTAGCCGAAATCAAGGGATTTTTCTGTTATACTATATGTAACGAATTTGAAATTTACAATATTAGACAATTTCTGCAATCACAGCCTTTGTGCAGACGTACAGATATTACACACTTTGAGCGTCGGATCCTTTTCAACATAATGAATTTCGTTACTTTTTCACATAAATTTTGAGGAGACTTTGGATTTTTTGGGCCTTTTTACATGTAAAATTGTCTATAAAAGAGTAAAAATACCCTTTAGTTCCAGGGAAGGTATAAATTTATACAATCCCAAACAGTCCCGGAGTTCAAATAGGAATGTATAAATTTATACAGTCCCGGAGTTCAAATAGGAATGTATAAATTTATACAGTCCCGGAGTTCAAAAAGGAATGTATAAATTTATACAGTCCCCGAGTTCAAAAAGAAATGTATAAATTTATACAGTCCCGGAGTTCAAAAAGGAATGTATAAATTTATACAGTCCCCGAGTTCAAAAAGGAATGTATAAATTTATACAGTTCCCGAGTTCAAAAAGGAATGTATAAATTTATACAGTGCCCGAGTTCAAAAAGGAATGTATAAATTTATACAGTCCCGGAGTTCAAAAAGGAATGTATAAATTTATACAGTCCCGGAATTCAAAAAGGAATGTATAAATTTATACAGTCCCGGAGTTCAAAAAGGAATGTATAAATTTATGCATTCCTATATTTGAACTCCGGGACGGTATAAATTTATACATTCAACAATTGTTGTTTCGCTCCTTTTTAAATGTAACAGATACTGACAAATAAAAGATTTTGACATATCTTCCGGTTATAATGGACATTATTATCGGTTATAGCTAAAACACTCATTGCTTTCTTTTATGAAACACGTCATTCGAGGTGATTTCTATTTCGCTTCTTTATAAATACAATAAATGATAAAAAAAATGGATGTTTTAGACATTCCATCCCGGAACACATAATCATTTGTGCCACGAATCGTAAAATTATCGATTGACTTCTTAACGTAAAAGGACAAGGGAATCATATTTAGTGAAATTAGCATATTTTTAAGGCGAGTCTTGAGAAAATCGTATATTCTTGCCATTTCTTGCTAAACGACAAAACGGCATTTTCTCCTGACGTGCTGTTTATGTATGTATGTACAAGTCGTAAAGCTGCTGAAAGTAGTTGAAGGGAATCAAATGCCTCAAAAAATTAATTTTTTCCCTGTTTGCAAGGCAGGATAGACATCTTCTATAGACTTTTCGAGACTTTCAGTAAAGTAAACCAGCAAAACTTGATTTTCCCAGTATAAAGCACAGAGAAGTAAATGATTATTGTTAAAAGGAAGTAAAAAAGAGAATTGTATGAACCACACTTTCCCTTTAGGTGATCTAGTGCTATAAATCACTCAGAAATAGAGAACATTGAATGAGTCATTTGGTAACATGCATCAAAAGAAAAGAATAATAATTTAAATCCCCCATCTTTTTAATTCCTTCTCTCCCTCGAGGAAAAAAGACAAAAAAAAGGATTTTTTTATTTTATTGTTCTAAAAGATACTTTTTAAACCCAGTGAAACTTAGCCGACTATGTACAAAAATAACGTACTGCAGTTTTTAAGTACAGTAAACACCCCTAAGTAAACACCTGTAATAGCCTAGAGGTTAAGAAGCTGCAAGCTGAAATTTTCATATCAATATTTGGGTGACCTTAAAACTCGCTCGGCCAATCTCTTGGAGGCCTGGGTCTAAGGGCTTTTCAAGGCTTGTGTGATAAAGATTTGACCAAGCGATAAAGTTTTTTTTGACAAATTTTTGCCTCGAGTCTCAAATTGACAGGAATCAGCATTTTTCACCATGTTTTCTGGAGATCAGGGAGCGGGAAAACTTTAGCTCTTCTAAATATGGGCATCAATGCCCATATAAGGCAATGCATACGAAGGACACTATCCGTGGGGAATATGTTTGATATGGCACTTTTTTCGAAATTCTGATTTATGGTTGATAACAAAAGAGATGCTTTGGAAGCACTAACTTATTTTCTTGGTTGAACATTGCTATCGCAAGTCTCGTCCTTCTCTGGTAGAAATGTCATCTCACTCTCTGGCGCGTGTTTCCAGGATTGGCCGAAGGGGGTTCGCGGTCATAGGTATATGGAAAAAGCATAGTATTTGAAGATCCCTTAATAAGAAATGACCCACTTTTTGGCCGCCAAGGGAGGGGGGTGCGCGCGCACCCCCCTGTCTACGCGTCTGACTCTAAAAGTTGCCTAAGGGTAGCTGATCTAGTCTCAAATCAGATCTTATTATTCTGGCAGCGCGATTTTGGAGTGTTTGCAGCTTGTCATTTAGCTTAATACTAATACCACTCCAAACCGGACTTCAATAGTCAAAATGAGGCTCAATTAGCGCCTTATAAATTTCTGTGGCAGTCTTTATTGAGATGAAAGGTCGTACACACGTTTAAAAAACAGTATTGATGGGAGAGGTATCGAGAGTAGGAGAGTAGATTACGCGAAATCGTTGGGTGTGTTCATAGTGTGTTTTCCAACTTAAATTCTTCTCTTTGAACACGATTTCGCGTAATCTACTTTCGATACCTCTTTCCCATCAATACTTATTTTGATGTTCCGACCAACGGCTCTGGCTTTCAATCTTTGCCTACTGGCCTAGAGACGATAATCATTAATTCTGTTTTGTTACATTTAGACTAATTATTTGCCTTGAGCCATCTCTGTTTATGAACAACCATGTATTTTCTTGAACAATCATGTATTTGTTTTCTATTTGAAGCGATTTCGCACATACAATGAGGACAAAGTAAAACCTTATATGGCTTTCTTCCTGTTTTGAAAGCCTACAAAAGAAACCTTAGAGCCTTATTCTTTACACCAGTTTTGATTCTGACTAAACCATCGACTTGGAGAAAGACAAGGCGAATCTATTAGAAACGAGAGCCAAAAGATGAAGTTCACGTTGATGGCAGTTGTTCTGGTCATGCTTCTTCCTTGGGAAGCTAGAGGAAGAAGTCTGGACGTGGAAGAGGTACTATCACACTCTTATTTACACATGATTTTATATCAAATATTCTACTCTATAAATGTATTTGTTTATGGATTTCCTCTGTTAGATCACAGTCTGGTTAGATCATAAAGAACGAGTTTCCTACTTTTAATTGACTCTTTAATCTAGATTGAATATAGATATATCAAGGTGGGAGTGGGGGTTGACACCCTAAATAAAATTAAATTAAATTAATTAAGTAATCGACTGATAAAAACTAAAAAAAAATATCTCTTTTTCGGTTGTCTACAGGAGGATACAGAAGGCGCACCAGAAGCAACAGGTATTGCAATTGTTATCTCTGTTTAGAAAATAACGCCACCAGGCATATTGCTATTATAAAAAAAATAAATAAATAAATAAAAATAAACGATCGCAGAACTGTTCTCAATTCGCTTTTTTTCTGAAGAGCTTCCAGTTATCAGGGTATGAAAGAATATACCGAAAAGGTAAGAAGAAACCACTTTCAGTAAGCGGTGAGTATCTTGATAACTGCCGCTTCATGTAATGGAATTTGCCACTTAATGTAATACTCACGTTTAAGGTAATAAAATTCGCAGCTTAATATGATAAAAAAGCAACTAAACTGAGTACAAGTGGTCTTAGGGTCAAATGCGGTGCAGCAAAGACGGGCTACGTGACGTCCAATCCAAGAGAAACTGCTTTTGTTGTCGTTTTAGCGGGAAATTCGAGTTAGCGCGAGATGAAGTTATTGGCGTCAGTTGTGTATGCTCGTCAATAGAGGACTTGGCTAAGAAATCACGTGACTGTTTGGGCGGCAAACTAGCGCGCGCTCAGCCTTTAAGCGGCAAAATAACAACAACCAAAAGCAACTAATTTAGCGCTGGAAAAAAGCCAGGATTCTTTTTTTGAGAAAGGGATTAGTTTCAATTAAAGATTTTATTTTGTCGTCGTTCTCTGTATGACGGGCGCAGTCATTTCCGATTTCTTTTGTTTGATAGTTTTGTTTTTAAATTTGCCACCCAGAAAGGTCACGTGATCTCTTAGCGCAAGTCCCCTATTCTAAATGCACCTGGTGTTAAAAAGGTTGTCTACATCTACCCTTCGCAATGTTTATACTCCATTCGACATTCTCGCCCCGGCAATGTTTTTAGAAATAGGTTTATATTACACCCCCCCCCCCCCTGAAATGCAAAACTTCGATATATCCGAACCTCCTGCTAACTGAAAGCGGATGAAAGCCCTATTCTTTATATTTTACCTTGATTATTGGAAGCTTTTCAGTAAGAGGTGAATGTAAAAGAGAACAGTTCTGCAATCGTTTTGCCTTTCCGTTGTTTGTTATTTTGCAATACATGGAAATGTATAAATTAGATTATTATACATTTCACTTCCGTACGCGTAGAAAACCAGGTTTGTTACAGGCTGTGGACTGTGGACTGATTGACGGTCTCGTAACACACCTATTTTACAAGCGAGGAAAATGAATATATAATTATATTATATATTAGTCATGTGACTATATGGATAACTTTTTTCAAGATCAGTTGTATAATACAAGTACAACAGATTACGCCTTATTATAATTTAAAATACTAAATAATCATACTTTATATGCTGTTATTTAAACGAAAGTCGAGATGTTAAAGTTGCTACTCTTACAGTTCAGAAAAGACAAATTTGGCAGTTTCGAAAAATGATAAAATGTGCAACTGGAAGAAGTGCTTGGGATTACAATCGCTACGGAAACTGGTGTGGACGTGGAGGAAGTGGAACCCCAGTGGATGGAGTTGACAGGTATTGCACGTTATTATGACCCCCCCCCCCCCCCTCTACCCCCCTTATTGAATCTTGTTCACGTGCCTGATTTAAAACAAGCCTGTTATTTTAATAAAGCAGGGGCCTTTGACAGCATGAGGCGTGCTGAGTCACTTGTCTCTCTATCGTGATTCATCACCAACCATAGTCAGTTGTTTCTAGAATCTATTTGATGACCTTGTTCCACCACTTAATGTAGCACTTATGCAGCCACAGCCATGAAAGTTTCTCAGTCATTCTAAAGATTGGGACCTTAACGGTGGAGAACCTATTTTCTTTTTACGACCCGCGCCCGCGAACACAGGGGGATGGGGCTGCGCAAGGTAAGCGCGAACCCCCACTTGGCGGCCACAAAATGGGTCATGTCTTATTAAAGAATCTTTAAATACTATGCTTTTTCTAGAAGAACTCAAGCTCGCGCAGATGGTCAAGTTTAATCACAATTTCATTATTTTAGATGTTGCAGGGCTCATGACCTTTGCTGGGGTGAGGTCAAACACTGCCACCCGTTCTCGAACCTTTACAGATACAGGATTTCTGGGAAATATCCCAGCTGCTCCATCACATGCAGTGAGTATAATCATACAATATAACCGAAAATCCCAAAATTTGATAAACACTCTTTAAGGCATAGGTAGAAAGTCGTAGACTAGTCGTTGACTAGTGCCATCCTGGGTTTCCAAAGATGCGAAGAACGAGGCGGCAATTTTATATGTAGGATTAAGCCAACGCACTTTGTCATAAGATATTTATTACAAAGTGCGTCAATTTTGTTACAAAGCGCGTTAGATTATTTAAACAAAGTTCATCAAAATTTATTACACAGTACGTCAAAATGTATTACACAGTGCATCAGGTATTACAAAGTGCGTCAATTATAACAAAGTCCATTGGTACAGTGACTCCCCATAAAAAAGTCACATTCCTCCTATCCTTTGGGGTATAAAATTCGTACCAAGTGCTATTCCTTTAGAAAATTTGCTTTCCCAAAGCGTATCTTCCAGCCCGACCCTTTAAAATAATCTTCCTGTTCATTTTCTCGACAAGCCCTCTTTTTAGGGGGAGTTCCACCGGGAATTTCAGCTGTCAACTGGTCGAACAAAGTGTGAATCCGTAAACACAGCATTCATCATACCCCAATTGATCTCCTATGGCACTCTACCAATATGCTTAAAGCATTTTTAACGTGTTTTTAACGCGTTGTGGTTTGAGAGCTGGATGTTCAGCTCATTCTGTTAGTAGCCCGCAATCGTGTGGGACCGATTAGGCTTATCAATGCTGGAAATGTAGCCTAGAGTACCAGTAGTTCGTATACATGTGAAAATCTATTTTATTCATATCCGTAAAATAATTTCAGTAATTTGCTGAGCATGAATTTTTTATGCTTATTTTTCAAAGATGCCGGAAAAAACGACAGTTGTGAGCAAAGCATTTGTAACTGCGACAAGGCGGCTGCTGAATGCTTTGCAAGGAACACGTACAACCCCAACAACAAGCACTAAATCGGGAGTTGTCTCGTCGATAACACTATTAAGTAAAAAAATATAAAATAAAATTTAATTCTGATCATTTGATCAATGTTGAAATAAATCTTGTAAACTAAAAGAAGCATTAAAGGAGCATTCAAAACAATATTTGTTGTTGCTTTTTATCCTGATTTTTTTCTATTTCTTTCTCTCTGTAAGTGTTATACATTATACGAGTTATACGAGGTGTGTTGGGTCACAATTACTGCCTAATCCTCACAGTTGAATATTTGACGCTTTTTCAGTTACAGTTCGGTTCCCGTGTCACGTACAGTAGCGAATCTAAGCAGAAGGGACGGTTTAGAGGGTTTCAACCCCCCGTTTTCGATTGCCAGGGGGAAGTCTTAGTCGAAATGAATGGCCATACAGAATTTCCCTCCCTACTGTTTCTAATTGGTGTTCATTTAAAGCCGCATTGTCACCAGTTTACTTCCGGAAGTCCGTCGGAAACCACAACCGTCAAAAGACAAAAGAATCTATTAGAATCCGCGCTATAAAACGGGCCATCCGCTCTAAATTATCAATCACATCCTCAAAGAAACTTCCAAAAGACACACTGCTTTTAAAATTTTGAAATATTTTCCGCAGTTTCCTTTAAAAATCATCGGAGATTGAAACGTACTCGACCGGAAGTAAACTGGTGACAATGCGGCTTTAATTGTGAGGGCATAGGATAATAAAAGCATTTCTTTCCTTTCCCATAATACCAGTCTTACACACCGACATTTCTCGCAAAATTAGATGCTGGCAAAGCGTAGTCTAAGGCGCTTTTACCGGGTTTTCTGTGTTCGGAGGTAAACCGTAATGTGGCCATACAACTCTTACCGACCACGTAAACCAACCAGAAACTCGGGTAAGAACGCCTGGGACTTGACTAGTGCTGGTGATCCCCCGAGTGTACACTGCATATATATATATATAATATATAGATTTAGGCACTGCCTAAAAGCGGAGCCAGCATTAAACACCTTTTGTGTTGACTGATCAAAGGTATTATTGGGGGATCTAGGATCCTGCTCTCTACTGAGATTTATTTATTGTACCAACCAAATGGATCCAGGCCTTATTCAATAATTTAAATTATGCAGTACATCAAAGTTAACAAACACAATTCCTGGTGTGAATATGGCTTTCAAAGTTGTCAAGAGTATAATGGTAAATTCTTATGTCCCATCATAGAAGTTCTATTATGATTTTTTTAATCAAAACAATTCTCCGACAAGCTTTGCCCTTGTACAGAATATGTTATGGATGTAACAGCATTCCTAAGATTCCAAATAATATATTTAGACTATTTAGATGCCATACTGTAATTTTTTATGTATCGATTTAGTGGCGATTCTCACCTTCATTGGACTGGATATTCAGAAAAAATGTCTGGAAATAAAAATCTACAAATATATCTCCTTTCATGCATTACATATTGGTGCACCCACCCTTTACCATATAGGCATATAGTGACCTTGTTATTGGTGGCCTACTTCAAAATGAATGTAATGGAGAGAAAAACAGATTGATTTTGGAAACAAATCCTAAAAAAATATATCAATGAAAGTGCTAAAATGCTAACTTCTAATTTCAAACCAAACCCTTTTATTGATCTATGTTTGGGTAGAGAGGAAACAGCAAAGAATATCAATTGACTGAATATAGTCGACGGGAGAGGATAAAGGAAATTGACTTAACTTGAAAGGTTTAGTGGAAAAAATATAACAGTAATGAAAATGATTTGATTGAGGATTTCTTCACGTTTTCCCTTTCCCATTATCTTAACCCTTTCACCACCATAGGCCTCTTAAGAGGCCAAGTCTTTAAAAAGAACAAGGTTGTCGCTAGTGTTATATAGTTTAAGTATCCTGCCCTAAAAAACCCTTCCCCTCATAAAAATTCCATTAATGTACATTTTTATAGCTACATTCTGACAAGCTTTGTCCTTGCAAAGAACAATGGATGAAACAGGATTTCAAAGATTGGGTATAGTGTCAGACACAGTTTTAGATAAGATGCAATGAAGTTTTAATGTACCATTTTAAGTGGTGATTTTCCATCCCCATGGGAATTAATATCTACAAATATACATCCAGTAATGCATTATATTTTGGTGTTTTTAGAAACCTTGGATCCAACCATTCCAATGAAATAAATCTAAACCTTTAAAATAAATGTAGTGGAAAAGGGAAAGGAAATCCTAAAAAGAAGGCAAGGCAAGGCAAGGCAAGGCAAGGCAATATAACTTTATTTATACCACACACAGAAATTACAGTAAGAAAATAAATAATAATTACAGATTTTGGGTATTGGCTGCCTAGAAGTAACTAAAAAGCTAATCTGGCTAGGCAGCACAAAATAGTTCAATTAAATGGAGCGTATAGCAAGGACGTACAAGGCACGAATACAAAATACATGAAAGCAGCAGCAAAATAAAATGCAATAA
Organism: Nematostella vectensis; assembly: GCF_932526225.1. Lineage (NCBI taxonomy): Eukaryota > Metazoa > Cnidaria > Anthozoa > Actiniaria > Edwardsiidae > Nematostella > Nematostella vectensis. The sequence continues at coordinate 8,808,528 of NC_064042.1, forward strand.
AACAAAAAAACTAGATAGAAGCTAATAATTTTCAAGGATTGAGGTCTTTATTGCAGCCTTGAAGCTAGGCAAACGCATGGTTTTGGTAGGTTCTTTGATGTTATTCCAAATTGAGGCACCTTTAAAACGAATATTAAACTTTCCATAATTAGTTCGAGGTAAAGGGAGGCAGTACGATGATTTAGAAGCCAGTCTTGTATTATATTTGTGCCTTGAAGCAACCGTAGTAAAAAAAGAATCAAAAGGAGTTGGAAGTAGATTCAAATTAAATTTGTACATAAATATTGTGTTTAAGTAATAGATTAGATCAGGAGATTTCAAGATATTTAGTTTTCTAAAGATAGGAGAAGTATGTTCAATGTAAGATGAGAAAGTTATGATTCTAACAGCTTTCTTCTGTAAAATAAAAAGAGGCTTGATTGTTGATTCATATGTGTTGCCCCAAATAATAGCACCATAAGTAAGAAATGGATAAATTAGAGAATAATATAGCTGAGTGAGAATTGTTGGTGATACATAGTAACGCAGCTTTGCTATTATTCCGACCCCTCTGGAGATTTTCTTACTTAACTGGTTAATGTGCTCCTTCCAGTTAAGAAAGGAGTCAATAACTACACCAAGATATTTGATATTATTTTTTTGTTTAATGGTATTATTATTGATTGATAAAGAAATAGAACTAGCCAGCCTCTTTTGTGCTGGTCGAAAAATGACAAAATTAGTTTTACTGATGTTCAAAGCCAATTTATTTGCACAAAGCCAACGATTTATATTATACAGATCTGTGTTTACTTTGGTCTCTAAGGATGTCAATGAAGAATCGGCACAAAATAAATTGGCATCATCAGCAAATAAATGAAAGTCAAATAAGTTGGAGCAGTTATTAAAATCATTAATGTACAGAAGAAAGAGAAGGGGACCAAGTACTGAACCTTGAGGCACTCCACATGTTATTGGTAGTGGTGCAGATGACACATTACCAATAGAAACAAACTGTTGCCTGTTTGATAAGTAGGAAACAAACCATTCATAAGCTATGCCACGGATGCCGTATGAATAAAGTTTTGCTAATAATATTTTATGATCAACAGTATCAAAAGCTTTGCTAAAATCAAGAAATATGCCACAAGAGTATTGACCACCCTCAATTGATCTTTGGATTTTATCGGTAATAAGCAGAAGAGCATGTTCTGTAGAATGATTGGCTCGAAAGCCAAATTGATTTTTGTACAAAATATCGTATTTGTCTAGAAATTTTATGACTCTGTTATACATTAACCTTTCAAGTAACTGATTAAAAATAGATAATAATGATATTGGTCTAAAATTAGAAGTGTCAAAATGAGAGCCTGATTTGTAAATAGGTATGACACGTGCAATTTTGAAGGCATCAGGTACAATGCCAGAAGAAAAGGACAGATTGTATAATATCTCCAGAGGCCTTGAAATAATAGAGCTTAGTATTTTAAGAACTGTAATTGGAAGGCTAGAAGAACCACAAGCTTTACCTGATTTAATTCCTAAGATTATACTTCTAATTTCCTCTGTAGATGTGGGAGCTAGAAGAAAGCTGTTAGAATTAGCTGTTGGAAGAAATTCTGAAAATAAAGTGTTTACTTTTGGAATATTGTTGCTGATATTTCTGCCAACATTAGCAAAGAAGTAATTGAACTCATTTGCTATCTCATTTACATTGGTAAAAACCTTATTAGAAGATACAATTTTTGAAGGTGTGAAATGAGCCTTAGGCTTTAGCACGACAATTTCTTTTATCCCTTTCCAGATATTTTTTATGTTAGATTTGTTAAAATTAAAGTACTTTTCATAGTATTTTCTCTTACTTATTGCAATTAAATGGTTCAATTTATTTCTATAGATTTTGTATTTTTCAAAATGATATTGATTTCTAGATTTAATAAACTTCCTATAGAGCCTGTTCTTATAATTAATCGAAGTTCTGATGCCCTTGGATATCCAAGGTTTTGCTTTGAATTTAATTTCTTTTCTAGAAAGTTTTTTCATTGGAGCATGGGAATTAATTATTTCATTAGACTTAGCAAGAAAACAGGAAAAAATATCGTTAACATTATCCATACCATAAAACTGTAAAGACCAATCAATTTGGCTAAAATCATTAATTAAAGCTTCCTGATCCAACCTAGAATAGTCCCTTTGGTAGAAGTCATTTTTTGAGACATTGATATTAATTGAATCTATTGTCAGAAAATTGGGAAGATGATCTGTTAAGGGATAAACAATATTGCCACTACAAGTTTTATGTTCGAGCGAGTTAAAAAATATATTGTCTATGAGCGTGGCCGAATGATCAGTTATTCTAGTAGGTTGCAAGATCTGTGGCTGAAAAGAATATGAAAATAAAGTATTAAGAAATTCCCCTGTTAGTTGGTGGGAGTCTGAATTTAATAAATTCAAATTTATGTCACCTGAAAAAAGGCAGAGCTTTCCCTCCTTACTGATTTTGTCCATGGTTTTATAGAAATGTTCTAAAAAGGGGTCAAGAGAACTATTTGGATGGCGGTAAATAACTCCACATAATATGTTTTTGCTACCCTTATTATTTTGTATTTCAACCCATAAAGATTCTTGTTGATCATTTGAAATGGATAAGTCCTCCCTCAAAATGAAATTAAAAGAAACAGCTATAAATAAACCTACTCCCCCAACTGAAAATTTAGTCGGTTTCGATATATAAGTAAAACCTGGGAGAGAACAATTAGCAATATGCTCTCTACAGTCAGAATGCCAGGTTTCAGATAGAGCAATTAACTTAAAAGGATGATTTAAAGTAGAAAGCATATCTTGTAATTTATCAAAGTTTTTTGAAATACTTCTTATATTACAATGAAGAAGTGAGAGCGATTTGTCTGATAAATTTGAAAGCTCATAAGACGAGTGAAATTCATGGGGGGAGTAGTATTTTGAATTAATCTGACTAGGAATATTAATATCTAAATCAAAGTCACTTAAATTCGGAAAATTCAAACTAGAAACTATGTCTAGATGAGGAAGATTTTCAAGGCGAACGCGATCAATGAATGGGGAGCAGTGGCACAATGTATTGGAATTAAAGACTAGATCCAATAGATCATTGTTGTTTAATCTGTGAAAGGGAAAGACTTCAGAATAGCAGGGATGACAGAGCCATAAATCGTTGGTGAGCGATAAATGATTAAACTGTTTAAGCAACAATTTTGAGCATTTAAAGTGACACCACTGTAAACATGAATCGCATTCGACAGCACGACAGTTCTTTCTTATAATTTTAGAACAAATGTGACAGATAACTCTAGTCATTGTAAGTCAACATAAGAACTTATATGTGATCTAGTTAATTGTAAACTTCGATGGAAAGAATACATGTTAGCTATGTGACTTATTCTTAACTTGCTGTATTTGTACTTGCCGCACTGTCGCTCTTGGAGGAGATGTTGGTATCTGTCATCGCCGTCGCCCCTTCGACTTCGTGAACAAAGCTGGAGCTTCTTAGATTTATTAATACCGATTCATCGGTAACATGAATCGATGGACTGCGTTCATTCTTGCGCAAATAGATGTTTCCATTTGCAGTCCAAATGAAGTCATACTTCATTTGTTTTCTATCCTCCAACGCACTTTTGAATAATGCCTTGTTTCTTTGAGTGAGAGACTCACTGAGATAGATCGAGTTACTTTTAAATCTATCCAGGCCAGGCACGTTGTGTGTGGAGAGCTCACGCAACCTCCCCCTGGCTTTGTATGTTTCGTCTCGCTTGTCACGGCTTGTAAATTTGACTATGATGGAGGGCGGGAACTTTGCCGTCGAGTTTTTAGGCTTGATGCGGTGGCTGGTCGAGATATCCTGTCTCGAGAGCTTGACCCCAATTAGGTTGGCGACTTGACACGCTATTTGAGAAGTGTCTTCTCCTTTAACCTCAGGGATCCCACGGATCTCGAGGCATTCCCGGCGGCCATATTGCTCTAGATCGTTTAGCCATTTCCCTTGGTTTGATAATGTAGATCTGAGTAGCCCCACTTCCGAATGAAGACGAGAATTCTCTTTCGAGAGTTCTTTTACTTTAACCTCTTGATCTGAGACTTTCTTTAAGATGATGTCGTACTTTTCATTTAGAAAGTCAAGAGACGCCTGTAATGGCGCCAGTTTCTTGTCGAGTAGTTCTTCCAAAACCTCTCTTGTTAAAGCCATGGCCACAAAAAATAAAGAACAAATAGACACATACGACAACACTAAATATTTGAATTACATATATGAACTTAATGCACATGAAAGTGCAAACAACGACTTCAAAACGCGGAGCTAAAGCTAGGCACGTCCAACCACGCCGCTGTCATTATGCATCAATGAAGAAGATATAAGTGAAAGTACTAAATGAAAATTTCTAATTTAAAAATCAAATCTGTTTATTAATTTATTTTTGGTGTGTAGGGGAAATAGCAAAGAGCATCAATTGCATAAAAATAGTCAACAGGGAGAAGGAAAGGAAGAAATATGACTCTTCTTTAAATGTTTGAAAAGAAAATATAATAATAATGTGATATCTTTATTCAGTACTTTCCTAAAATATCCCCTTTCCCATTATCTTTAGATTAATAGAAAACTGTTTTCGTTACAGATTTATTATTTAAAAAGCAAAATTATGTTTTTAGTTTTATATAATATAAGTATCTTGTTCTAAAAAAACCTATTGAGTGTGTACTGCTGAATCACATAGTAATGCCCTAGTCATTTGAGCCCCCTCCCTTATGGTCCTGAGGAAGTCAGGGGTTAATGTTTTAGGGGTTTTTGATTACTTTTTAACCAGAATATATCAAGAGGGGTGGTGGTATTGACTGTTTGTGACTCTTAACTTGGAAACAGGCTTTTATTAACGTCTAATCCCCCACCCTTTCCTGGGACCATGTGTGTGTGTGTGTGTGGGGGGGGGGGGGGGGGGGTATCAAATGACTAGTGAATAAGAACTCCCTACTGTCTTTCAGACATGTCTTTCAGACATGTCTTTCAAGACATGGTTTTCAATTCTTATGTCTTCCAGTCTTTAGCATTCATCTTGGCCCTCAGGTAGTCCCTGGTTCATAAAAGAGTAACGTTTCTTTCAAAACAATCTTTTCATCAAGACATTTATAATCTGACTAATTTCCACAAATATTTGAAAAAAAAATAATAAACACATGAGATGTAAGATGCAGACAATAACAATACATATTGGCAACAGGGGTTGAATTTTGTTTTGTTTTTATCCTCGGTAAGGAAAATTTCTGAATGTTAGTAGATCTCCTCTAGTTGACTTTATCCTTAAGTCACAAAATTTGAGGCAAAAAGAAATAATCAACGCATGACAAGAACTTTTCCCTTGCTCTGTGCTTGTATTTAGCCGCCATTACGGGGCCGAGTGAGGCCTGGGAGTTGCGCGGCTGACTGGCTGGCTGGCGAGTGACACCACAGGGTACCCGCGCAATGACCACAAAACCAAGTCGCATAGTTATACCATATTTCTATACCTATGGAGCTCCGCGCTGGCTCCGCTATAATCTGTCTTCGGCGTGCCACGCTTGCACTAATAAAAATGATGCACTATACAATCCTAACCCTTTATAGCCTTTTGAAGTGTTCTTCTAACGGGTGTTGACCCCAACACCTCAGCGAAGAAGTCCACAATCTTAGGTTTAGATTTGTAACCATCGGAAAAAATTGTTTCTGCAATAGAATATGTTAAGACTGTATTTCAGATTCACCGAATAACCTGCTATCTGCGTGCGACTAGTTTTATCTGACGTACGCGGCACAAAGCTAGACGTGAGCTATATCTGTACTCATATTACCACCCTTTTATTAGATAAATTAGAGGCGGTAGAGGTGAGTCCTGAATTCCAAACAAGACACCGAGAAGTCACGGAATGTGGCGGGTCTCCTAAAGCGGAAGTACATCTAGAGATATAAATAGTGCACTTGTAGGTGGACATTGCAATCAAGATTCTGTATCTTGGTAGTTTTCCGCCATTAGGCAAATACTAAAGTCTTTGTTCTTACCAAGTTTTTCTAATATTTTAGTATGCGTGATCTCCAAAAAAATCTGAAAAATGTAGTGCTATTCACAAGGGACTCAGTACTAGCTAATCCTGACGTCACTTCCTGTAGGAAGCAACCTTACGACCTGCGACAAGCTTCGAAATATTGAAATTCTTTTGCTATGATCGCTGCGATTTAGCTCGAGTTTCATTCCGCATTCACTTATCCCACTAGAGGGGGCAGCAGTTGTTCTTGCTTCTGTCAATATTTGCAGTCCATACTTATTGTAGCGTTTTGTTTGACTTTATGAGGGTCTGAAACACCGTGGTGTTGTGTTTTGGCGCGCGATTTGGAGATATTAAGTTCGTCGCAGAATCACGATCTTGCACGACTAGACTCAACATGCCATCAGAAAATATCCAGGTTGCCGTGTTTGTGAGACCGTTCACCGAGAGGGAACTAACAGAGGAAAGCGTCTGTATAGTAGAGGGTGAAGATGGTCAAGTAAAGGTCGACAACTCAGAAAATTCACGAGCAAAAGTTTTCAACTTCGATCACACGGTAGTGTTTTGATGTTTGACTTGAAATGAAATTTATTGACAATCTGTGGAAGTTATTGTGGTAGCGTACGACTGTATGTTTATGAAACTAAAATAGTAATCGTTCCTTTCAAACAGATGGAGAAATTGATAAAATCTAAGCATTTTTACTAATGCGTTTTGCGTTCTTTTCTAGTATTGGTCCGTCGACCAAGCAAGCGATTCTTATATCCCGCGAGCAAAGGTTAGATGAATGGAATCTAACTTAGTACCATCCCAGATCATGCCGAAAATGAACTAAGAATTAATCATTGAAAAACTCTGAATTAGAGTTTTTGGGGGTCAAATTTGAGGGATTGTATTACCTTTAGCTAAACATGCCAATTTATTGTAAGATTCGATATCTACTTTTAGCCGTTCTATTTAAAGGTGGTGATAGAATCGTATTTTTATTAAGTTAAATTATTTTAAAATGCGTAGATTACTAAAGGGCTTCAATCGCACTGCTGGGAATATTATTTTACACATTTGTAACTGTCTTGATATGCTATGATCGTATTTTGTCTTTTGGGTTTGATCGAGATAAGAGCTCTTAGGTAATTGTGGAGTTTTTGCAATCAATTTCCTGTCCACTTTTCAAGCACAAAATAAGAATACATATAATAGTCCATCACATTTTTTTAACCGATCCTTTCGAAACACCCCACTTGTACATGTTAACCCTTTAAAAGCTTAGTCTGACGTGGTTTTTCTCTCTATTACGTAAACATTAACTTATAACTTAAAGGTTTTGGACAAAAACGGGATAGCGGTTATAAAATTAAATTGGCATTTCCTAAACGAAGTTAACTTTGCATAAATTGCCATCACCAAGGAGTAAAACAACCTTCATTTATTTTTAAACGGGTGAGATTTTTTTATTCTCGGAAAGTTCTTTGTGATGTACATGTTTATTATGTCGGCCCACTTTAATTTTATGCGACTGTAGTTATATCTTGGAGAGATCTTTTGTATTTGTGTATACATGTTATGTACAAAGGCTACAATGGTTGCTCTGTTCTTAAGCCCTATTTAAACCTCAAAATCTGTGGTCTTTTGATACCTTCCAAATGGCTAAAGAATATTGTTAAGGTATTAATTAGAGAGAACAGTATTCAATAATTTGCAAGGACATGAATATGCAGTTATTTTCAAGGTTATTTTTAACCCACAATTAATGTCTATTTTCATAATAGTACAATGTTTATGCACTGTATATTTAACAAATTTCTAATGTTTGCACACAAGTTTATAAAGTGCATAACATTTTCTTACAGCTTCAATCCATAAAGGCACTTCTAAATAATTCATATCCTTTTTTTATTAAAATCAACTATTTATTTTGGGATTTTGAATAATATTAAATTTTTAAGAGGCCCCATGTCTTTTGTTTGAGTTTGAGTTTGGACCAACATAGCAACCCTTAAGTGCAGTGCACACTGGTGACATAACAGCATATGCATGCACAACATAACGACATAAACATAATGAAATATGAAAAGAAAATATATGTTTTTCCTTATGTCTATATATCAGTTTTCTAGAACCATTTTTGTCTTGAATTGAATGTTTTGCATATTTATTCCACAGGAGTTTCAGTGTCCTATGCTCTCTTTTTCCCGAAAATCTCAGAATTTCTCGCCAAAACCTGTTTTAACAAAGCGTAATTACTTTCCTTTTCCTCTTGGGAAAATATGGGTAGGACCCACCAAGTTGGATAAAATTTCTTCTTGTTATTGCCATTCAAAATGCGAAGGCAACATCATCTCTAGAAAATAATAAAAAAATGATGTATATCATAAAAAAACATCTTCATCACCCACCATTTTCTACGACAAGACAAATAATTGTTGATACTATTCAAGCGTTCACATTACATCTTTATGTTATGTCTATGTTATTGAACTCCCGCCCTTCACAGACCTGGACTCAGGTCCCTTGCTGAGTGCCGTGATTGCCTATGTTGCTCATTTGCGACCAAAGCTAGAACGACTCCTCCTCTGAGCTATGTTTTTTCTAGAGGCGATACAATAAGCCATGGCTACTCTCTTAGATCTGGTACACAGAGAACTAATACCTTTAAAGGAACTATTTTTAGGCTTTATGACTTTATATCTATATGTTATCAATGATCTTTACAGCAAAATAATTGTGTAATTCAGTATTGCCTGCTACCACTATGATAATTGAAATAAACTATTATTATTATTGTGATTATGTTGAGATGTTATAAAATAATCTATGGAAGGTCAGCTATGAGCTTTGAATAAGTCTAAATCTGTCTTACATTTTATTTTAGGGTATTGAAGAGCTTGGAGATTCTTTATTATCCTCAGCATTTGAGGGTTACAATGTGTGCGCCTTCTCCTACGGTGCTAGCAATAGTGGGAAGACATGTGTCATGTTCGGAACAAATGACAACCCAGGGCTTATCCCTTGGATATGTAACGAGCTGTTCACCTCTGCAGCGAGTTACTCAGATGACACATCATTCAGGATGGAAATCAGGTGAGTGTGACTGCAAATGGCTTTTGGCTCCTTTCTTTCTTGAGGAATTGCCAAATTTGTGGCATATGATATCTATGAATCTCCCCCCCCCCCCCTCCTCAACAAAATCTAGGTATGTCTAAGTTTCCATGAATTCCACCATGTCATTTTAGTTTTTTGTACAGTATTTTCTAGACCCCAATTACATGATGCCTGTTTACACGGGTCTGTCTTGTTTTTCATTCAGCTAGGAGACAGAACACGTAACTGTACCGACTGTTACCATGTAAGAAGCTGTTGTAGGGTTGCCTCATTGTCTTCCTAAATATATTGTGAGTAGGAGGCAATGAATAGAATTTTATTTTCTTTCTAGTTTTCTTGAAATTCACAAAGAATTTGTCAAAGATTTGCTCGGCAGAAGAAGAAACTGGCAAGATTCTTTACGAGGTAAGGTCGCTCAATTCTCCAAGTTTTCTTTTTTTTACTCTGAAACTCCATTAACAAATGGTTTTTGTTTGTTACACAGTCAGGGAACACCCTGAGTTTGGTACCAGAGTTGATAAACTTACAAAGCATATTGTCACTGAGGTCACAGAAGTACTCAACTTAATTGAGAAAGGCAAGAAAAACAGGTAAACGCTCCTTTTATTGTAACCACCATCATTACCATTTGTCATTATTGTTTAATGTGCACTAGGATGGGCACCTTGGTAGTTTTGTCATGTAAAATCTAATGTATACTTACCAGCGAGGCAAAGAAATGCTTGAGGGAGGATGTTTGGGGGGTTTAATTACGGAAATATCACATTTTGCACAGAAGGACGAGGTTTTGAAGAGCATGCAGGGCTTTCGTTAACTTTCAGAGTAGGCGGTGGAGATTGATAAGTAGGAGGTGGAAGTTATTTTATCTTTTAAGTTCAAATAAAACTTAAGTCGACTTTAAAAAAAAAGTAGCTGACACTTCCGCCGGCCACCGGGGCCTAATGAAACTTCTGGCATGCACGACACATGGGACTTTTTAACACTGCAACACCTCAATCATTTTATTTTTTACCATATACTGCCGTTTAAAAAGCAAAGTCTCGCATCTCGCAGGGTTTTGAAATACCGTATCACTGCATGTTTATGGCTCTTTTAACGCAATATCGTAAAGAAAGGGGCAATATCACAAAGCCCAATATCCTCCTCCTTGAGCGTACTTAAGTGTGTATAAGAAATGTATATTGGTGGCCATAATAGCATGGGATAAACTAGAAACGTCAATATATTTTGGGTAAATTTTGGCTGAAGTTCCCTGTCAGGTATTTTTAAACAATCAATTAACTATTTAAAATTGTGCATAGTAAGAATGCTAGAATACCTACTGTGTAATTTGCAGCGTACTTTTATGTCATGTTTTCAGATCTGTGTGTTCCCGTTCATCAGATAACTTCTTCAGCAGCTCACACACAATTTTCACGATAAAGTTTACACAGGTAAACACATGCAAAGGTGTAGTGCCAGGGGGGGCCACTTGAGTACCATCCTTTATTATTGAAAAGTCACCAGGAGTCGATCAAGAAGTTCCAAGGAGGGGGGGAGCAAAGCAAGAGTTTTTAAAAAAGGGAACTGGATTCATAAATCTTTTGTTGATTTCTTCATACTCATATTTTTATGCTAAAATCTGCAAACATAGCGGGGTGGGGTGGTGGGGGGAGCATGCTCGATCCGTCCATTGTGTGCTCCTGCCTTTAGCAAACCCTGGAGGGGGGTTTGTGTAAATGCAGCTTTATTGTAAAACTGGCATTGCCTTAAAGTGGGTGTCGGTACGCAGCTCTTACAAGCTGCAATTTGATTGGGCAAATGAACAATATCCGCACCTCGACACAAAGAACAAGAAGAATAGAGACAAAAGAACTCCTTTGTAGAACAAAGATAATAGGAGACAAAGCAGCTGCGCACTTACTCTTTAAGTGTGTTATAGCCCAAATGTTTCTTATATGGAAACTGCACTTTATAGAGTGATTCCCAAATTTCCCTGTATCGTAAAGTTGGGATACTCCTACAATATTCTTTATTTTTGTTGGGAGTTACCTTAACATTGGCGGTATAAGGCAGATAGGCAGATTGGGAATTTGTATTATTTCGCCATCTTGTGCCTAATTCCCAGAGATTCATTGCTTGGGCATATTGCCTGTTAATCGCTAAGTATCGTGGAAGGCTTTGGCGTTCTGCAGTGCTCTATAAAGAAGATTTACGAGTGGTTTAGCCCCTGGCCTTAAAAAAATAGACAAAATGTCTATATTTAATCTGTTTCATAAAATGACATCCTGTTTATTAAAAAACGAATGCTGCAAAAATGGTTGTTCTCATACTATTTTATTTGGATTGCGCCAAACAAAAAGACTGTTGTCGTACGTACGAATCTAAACTTTATAAGTGCGGAAGTCTAAAAGCGCGGAATAATAAAAAATAATGTTGTATATATCAAACGAAATAAAATGCACAAAAATAAAGCGTGCGAATTTAATGACGGGGCATAAAACTTCTTCTTTTAGAATTATTTTATTGTCTCAGCAATGATAGACATAAAGACAGATCCTGTCGCCATTTTAATGACTTTCTGGGATCCGCCAATGCGCATGTCAGGGCCTTCAGCCGCTCTTAGTGTCACGCACAGGGTCTTCAGCCGCTCTTAGTGTCACGCACAGTGCCTTCATCCGCTCTTAGTGTCACGCACAGTGCCTTCAGCCGCTCTTAGATTCACGCACAGGGCCTTCATTCGCCCTAGTGTCATGGACCTATATTAGCGGCTGCTAAACGGACTATTGTGACAGTCCGATGCTAAAATGACTTTTCTAGTGTGTTGATTTTTTTAAGACATGCCTGTCTTTCATGGACATTCAGGAATAATGAAAACCGGTTGTCGTTAGAGATAGAAAACAAGAAATAAATGCATTTATAAAAAAAAAATTAACAACCCTCTTGACCACAGTAAAGGCGGCTACAAAATTGTCAAGGTGACCACTGTGCTTTGTGCGTGTTGTTAGGCGCGACTGGAGGACGGGATGCCGTGCGAGAAGATCAGCACAATTCAGCTGGTGGATTTGGCGGGAAACAAGAGCATTCACGCGGAGGTAGGCGAACATGGCAAACGGGCAGACAATACCTTTTATTGACTGGCAAAACGTTTGACTGACGAGCAATACCTTTGATTGACGGACAAAATGTTTGATTGACAGACGAAACTTTTGATTTTACAAGCACGATTTTTGATTGACAGGCGGCGTTTATTTGACAGACAAAACGTTTTATTGACAGGTATAGTTCGATTGACAGGCAAAACTGTTGATTAATTATAAGAGACAAAACTATTAATTGACCTATAAGAACCTTAGCAGTGGTGCACACGTCCATTAACGAGTTTGTTAAAATTAGTTGAAAACAATTCTGTCGACAAGCTCTTGCCTATATTTTATACTATAGTTTTCATCTTTTTACCTAATTCTCTCTCTTCTAACTACTTTTTATCTATAATTTTGATTTGAGAAGATCCAACAAATATGATTGGGAAAATCAGTTTTGTGTTTTTATTAATAGATGATGTCATGATGCCTATTTTATTTTATGAAACGACTGTATTGTGTTTCGGATACTTTGCATGGTCCGTAGCTCGAAAGAGCTCTTTATCATTGTCAATCTTCCAAACAATAAGCTCTTATTAGCCCTTTTAACGAATGAGTGAAAATGGAATGCCAAAGCATGAGAGGCACGGTATCTTTTAGTTGCTTTTGTCTTCCGGCGACGTTTTAGAGCGAAATTCATCCATCTTTCTAACGTAATACCTGTCAAGTGTTTGCCTAGTACGCGCTCAGTGTTTGTGTAGTTCTCACATTAAAACATTAATTCAGGAAAGATAATATTTATCGTTTGGCAAAAGCTTTTAAGCAGGACAATTGCTAACGCTAGCTCAAGTGGCACATGTCACTCATACTGGCACCAACCAATGAAACGAAATAACTAGTTTTGCTTAGTTTGAATTGGCTTCATGATAGAAGTGTTCTGTCGTAGTTTTGTTGCGTTTTGGTGAAATTTTGTTTTAGGACCCAGTCAAAAATCAATAGAAAACTGAAATTTCGGACATTCAAAATCGTGGATTTAGCGATATCAGTGTAAGGTATGTATGTTAAAAAAGCAATTGAAGGGAAGGTTTCACTATTCAGCATATGATTAACTGCTTGTGAGAGAAAATGCCATTTTGGGTTAAATCCTCAAAACGTTTTACAATCTCTTTTTATTGCGTTTTTTTTTCTTGTTATGACAGCCATCCGTTTTAACTCGAACACAGCGTCGAAAACTAATCTTTTACACTTTTCGCTATTTTTAGAAGTAATTTCACGTTTTCTTTGGAGAATGCGCCGTGAATTTAATAGTTTTTTTTAGCTTTCTAAAGTTTTGCCTCCTTAAGGGGTATGTTAATAGATATCTGGCCACTTGTAAAAAGACCTTTCGAAATTATAAAATTTGTTTTAAAAACACTTCATGTCCGGGTTTCGTGGTTTTGATTTTTCTAAGCAATTTGAATGTTATATACTGAGAAAATAAAACCCATAGAACACGCAAGTCACCCCAAGTCACACAAGCTAGACAAGCGTCTGTCTAAAGCCTAGTTCACATGTGCTCGCCAACGTTTGTCCGATCATTCCGTGTGTTCCCATTAAATCAATTAACTGTCACTAAATATCAGTAATAGGTCTCTAAACCTGTGAGGAAATCATCTCTTGAGCTTAATTATTATTGATGGCTTCCTTTGCAGTGCTCAAGCAACGAAGCAGGAGAAGATTTGGAGGCCCCCTCGAGTTCCTCAGGCAAACCCGATCAGTCATTACTTACACTCGACCAGGTTATCTCAGCTCTCGCTAGCAAGAATACTTCACCAAGACTCAGCGTCCCTCCTCCTTATACAGACTCGGTTAGTATTATTAGAATGAGTGCTAGAATCCTCCCTCCCCTCCCTTATCACCCACACAATGCCCCAAAAGACGACTTGCAGAAGTCCTGTGACTGTTTGGGTTGTAAATTCGCGCGCGCTCTGGTTTTTGGCGGCAAAATTAACAACCACAAATAACTACTTATTCCGCGCTTACAAATCAGCCAGCAATTTTCTTTGTCGTAAAAGGCTTATTATCATTGAAATATTTCATTTTATCGTGGCTTTCTGGCCACAGGCATTTCTGTGTTTAATTTGGCATAGGTTTGCTATTGTAAAGGTCACGTGATTTTTTTGTGCGTTATCGAAAAGGGAGTTCGGGAGTTCAAGTCTAAGGTGATGATGGTGATGATGGTGATGATGGTTATTATGGTGATGATGGTGATGTGCGATCGAAACACGAGCGATTTCGTTTTCTTTAAAGGATCGTAGGGACCCATGATCCTTTGCGCGTACACGACAGAACACTCCAAATCCGCCATTTTCGTTGAGATCGACGATCCGTGTACTGAGTACAATCCAACTGAATATGAAGTAATCTTCGCTTTTATCAACCACTAGATCGTCTACTTTTAGACTTAAACCGTTTGTGAAGTATTTATTTCAATATTTTAAAATTTATTGGAGAAATAATTTTTCACCGCAAAGCCCCACGGGTAGGGTGAGGGCGATCCTTTAACGCAAGCGCACATAAGTGAAACTGCTCAAGTTTCTTGCGTTTTGTTCAACCAGTTCCCTCTCCTGCGCTTGTGTAATTACGAGTTTAAAAATGTCGATCAACCACTCTCTTTTGTTGTTGTTTTTTGTGATCTGATAATAAAATGGTTCAGCCTCAAGAAACTTCAAATTAATCATTCACGATTTAATATAATACTTTTTTGACGATACTTGATTGAAAATGTCTCAGTTATTTGCTTTGAATATAAGCCGATAAAAAATATTCTTTGTGCGCTTCTGTTTTGTGCGGGAGGGTAAAATTTTAAAGATCATTGCTGCTAAGAATGTTTGCTCCATTGGTTTATTCCCTAAAACGCAAGAATAAATAGTCGACCACTGTAAAGATTATGACATTTTCCTCTCGTTCTTGAACCACTTTTTTTTAACGCTGCCCTTCTATTATTTCAGGCGCTGACGTTAATCTTGAACCTTTTTTTTCAACAATGCTCTGTTATTTTTTCAGGCGCTGACGTTAATCTTGAAAGACTGTTTTGGCGGGAATTGCCGAACTATCATGGTGGCAGCGGTCTCCCCCTCGAGCACGAGCCTGCACGAAACATTGAGCACGTTGCGGTACGCAAATCAAGTCAAGAAGGTCGTCAATTATCCCAGTATTAACGAGGTGTGTAGACCTCCGGTGTAATCCATAGAGGGGGGGGGGGGGTTTCCTGTGTTCTTTGAGAACGAAAGCAAAGCTATGGTTAGCCGTATTTGTTTGCAGCCGTCTTTTCCAAATTTGTTAGTTATTTTTTTTTTATTTATTTTTTTTTTTGTACGAGAGCAATATGGTTAATATCCTGGACAGAAACGCGGCAATCTGAAATAAAAAAAAGGTGCAAACTGTAAACTGCTGTAAACTAGCTGTCTAGCTGCCAAAGCTTCGTTTTGGTGCACAAGTTCCTCAGAACTCCACATAGCTGGAAAACGGGCCATTACTGCAACTTCCTATTACGATCCCCTAAGGTTATTAGGAAAAAAATAGAAAGAAACAAAGTACAAGCACGCAAAAATCTAAAGGTAACGTTGCCTAAAAACCACAGTCGAGTCCTGGGAAAAATAACGAGCAAAAAGAAATATCAAGCAGAAGAAAACGAATACGTAAACTCTTGGTCAGATTCCAAATGATCAGATTAGACATCATCGATAATAAGAGGGGGGGGGAGGGTTCATATGAGTCCCTGAAGGGAGACAATCAGAGGTTCTTTATAATTGTTGGAACAGAATATTATATACACTATCTTGTCACTAACTATATTTGATCTACAAGTTCATTTGGGCTGATATACACTTGTTTTGTCTCATGGGTTAATTTGGTGATTGTTCCGCCATGTTTGATAGTTCCGGCTCTAGTTCGCGTTAAAATAGGTGCTTAGCAGCAGGCAGTCATTGTTGTCTGCAGAAGTCTAGAAGGACTAAGCGTTTAAAATAGAATGAGCAATTGAGAAACTTGCTCACAAAGTAATATGTCGAACAACTAACTGCACCTTTGAATTATCCTTATTATTCTAAAAAAAAAATAACACATTTCAAATAGCGTTTGTGTTTTTGATAGCATTGTTTGCTGTACTTTGTCTAGCGAATCGTGCAGTTACCAGCAAAAGCTATGACTTTATGAAAATACATAAGGGAAGCGAAATGTCTCCTGACGATTACAATGGTTTATTTACAAAAATTCTAGTACTTCGTGAAATGTTTTTCCCAAACCTAGCCAAAAAGAAGAGTTTAAAAGAAACCGATAACAATGAAAAAGTCTATGTCACATTTTGAGAAATTTTCCGTACTTGATTATGATAATTTTACTAATGTCTGGTTTTTTCTTCCTTAGATGAGCCGTGTCCCCGAGATAGTTCCCTGATGGTTATGATGTTTCTCACGTATCCCATTAATGACCTTGTTTTTGTGTTTTAGGATGGAAACGTGAAGTTAATAAAAGAACTAAAAGTGGAAATTCAGGGACTCAAGACCATGATGAAGGTACGTTTATTTTTATTAAGTTTTCGATTTTCCCCTTTTTTTACTTCCCCTGATGGGAGGGGGTTCTCGGATATTAGCATTTTATGCCTCTTAGGCAAAATGATGATGTATCGGGGATGCATTTCTATTCATTTCACTTTGATGTGCAGTTGATTAGTTGGGGAATTTTTACTTGGAAAAGTTGGTGAAATGCCAGGTGTGTGGACCCTAGATACACGCTTAAATACACGCGTTTCTCGCTTTTCTTTGTTTATATCTCGACCTCGTTTCGTCAGACCATGTATCATCGGTCGTCAGTTTTCAAGTTTGCGTGAGTTCGTTCACGACCGCTTACCGAGTCCAATTAGCGGTGTATGATTCATGCCGCGAAACGCATTTAGGAGAACACCCCACACTGCAAGATGATCACGTGATCCTTACACCTGGCACCTAACACTTTAGCTTCCTCAGGAGGATGTTCGGGGTTGGGGGGAGGGGGGGGGGTATTTGTTACCGTTTTGGTCGCCCTTTTCTCCGCCCGTAATCTTATTTAAAGTAAAACTTTTTACAGTAAGACGTTTTTGTTTGTGTGAGCGTTTATGTATTGCAATGCCATTTGTCCACTGAAAACTGGTACTCGACTCTGCTAATTTTCATCTTAAATGAGATTTCTTCAGGGTTGACAAAACACTTAAAGGCCTGGCTAAACTTGGCGACATGTCGAGCGCGACATATAGCGTGCGACTGTCTCCAAAATGTTTCCTAGTTTAGCCACCGCCAAAAACATGTAGTGCGCGACAAATTTTGTAGAGCGCGACACGAAAATGATTCTCAACTATCCGAGAAACATCTATGTCGTGGCTACAAGATTTGGCGAGCGCTACAATGTTTTTCGAGGTGGCTAAACTAGGCGACATCTCGCAAGCTACATGTCTCCTAGTTTAGCCAGGCCTTTAGGAGTGACCATTGCAAGTGGTGATCTCGACGAGATTCATGAATAGTAAACACATACACTGGTATTCGACTCCACAGATTTTCTTCTTTGTTTTTTGTCTTTGTTCTTCAGGGATATAAGTTTTTTGGCTGGTGTGTTTTGTTGGGTAAATTTATTGAAGCATATAAATACAATTTGCTCAGCGAAGTGGGTATTTTTAGGATTATCCTACGTCTTTACGGCACTATGTGGTTACCTCCAGCAGCGCGAGGCCCCCGTGTTTGTTTTCTGCTCTCGTTGATTCACTGCGATTGTTTGCTTTGTTTTTGTGCGATCTCGTTTGTACCTTTTTCATTCGTAAAAAACATCCGCCCTAGCATGTATTCAGCCACTCCTTGCGCAATGTGCTCATAACAAAACCCATAACAAAATAGAGACTAGAGAGAATGGTGAATGGGTTAAAAGCCAGGTTAAGATTGATGTTGGGATGAGATTTCGTTTGACGATATTTTGCGGCATCACTTAGCTCCTCTTAACGTGGAACAATTAAGTCTTGGATTGATAGGCATAGTGAATACGTGAAAAAACATCTGCTTAACTTTACCATAGCAGCTGAAAATAACTATTTTCGGTGAAAAGCTAGGACAAGAAGTCGGAGCCATGAACGTGATTAATAGAATTCGTCGACATAACTCGTTTCGACAAAACCATCACACTCAAGAAATGGTAGGAATCGTCGAACTTAGCGATTCAACCGGCGCTAGGCTTAGCAACTACTACAAGGTAGAGAAATTGAAGCTTTCGATTAACAGCACATATCCACTATACACCACTGAATTTCCACAAAACATTCTTAACTGTCTTAGGGATATTGTATTTTTTAGATTAGCGGCTTAAAACAAGTAAATTTTATAAGCCTATGTCTAGAAACGGATGTTTTGGTCAAAACTATGGTTCAGAAACTGCCCTCAGGGACGATGATGGTAATGTAATTTAGTTTTTTTTTATTGATTACCAAAATTTATGTATATAAATAAATAAAAGTTTTCCCATTCCTTTCGGCGATAAATAGGTTACGTATGGTCGGATTCCTGTTATATTATAACTGTCTAGCGGGATTTCCGTGTTAAATTTTGTTTGTTTTCTCGGAGAGCTTTCACGAGTGGCCGTAACGGTTCTGTTGTCAGCGACACACAAGGACTTTTTGAGCGCTTATTCCATATCTCTATTTCGCATCTAAAAACGACACTTATTTCAACTCGCACAGAGAATTACTGTAGATTTTGCGGAAAAAGTTGGTTATTATGAAGGTGATGAGAACATTTTTCGATCAGTATTCAACCTGGAAGTACAACGTATGTTTTTCTTTCTAAAAAATAATTGACTATTTTTATGAACACCGAGTGTTTTATTATTTCTTTGTGGATGTTTATATATTTCTTTAATCCTAGCTCCATTATTCTTCCAGGAGTTAAACGAAGGAATTAATAAAATGTGTTTTCTCTGTTTTTATCATCCCCTAGGAGGGCCAAACACAAGTAAATGGAGATACAGAAAAAACGGCGCGAAAACTGCAAGAGAACGAAGACCTTATGAAGCGTTTGACAGGCATTTGGGAAGACAAGTGGAGCAGAACGCAGAAAATCATTGAGGTATGTTTTTTTATTCACACTTTGATTTTCCATTTAGCTTTGTTTTCATTTGATATTTGAATGTTTAATAATGTCCAGTGAATATGTAGAATATTGTATTTACAGAAGTGCGTCTAATTGGCTAACAAAATACGATTTAAAAATTAGCACTAACCATAAATTACCGAAATGATCAATAAGGTTAGGGAACACCCCTGTGTCCAATTTATCGCCAATTATTTACTTTTATAGGCTTGGTCTGTATTCTTATTTTACAGTTTTTAAACAATCTGAATCCTGGTTATCATCTATATTTCCTTGATATCTTGCATGGTATTTTCATGTCTAAGGTCATGTATAATTTTAGTGAATCTATTAAGAAAAATACTTAAAATGATGTCCTAATCAATGCACATGTCTATGGTTATGAATCGATCTTGGATCGCTGAATTTATTTCAAAGATTTTTATTTCCATGAGTAAATAAGTAAGGGTTTCTGACCAAATAAAAGATTTATTGGGAAATTGCATATAAAAATTAATACCATTGAACGAATTCAGAATGACTAAATCCCAGATGTGTCCTCAAAACAATGTTTACAATTAAAATGTATTTTTATGAAGAAAGGCAATCAGATTTTCCAATTTCGGAAAGGCATTATGTTCTTTAAAAACTTTCCAATAAAACTGTACTAAACATTAAAAGATAAGGATACGTTTCCTAACCAAATCCGCCTATGTTCTTGTAAGTAAATCGTGGAGGGTATATGGTCAATAGTCGCTATCTACTCTAGCAAGCTCCGGTTTCTCATATTTTATTTACGGTAGCGCGCATTTAGTCCTTGCTTGTGAACCGCCGTTTTAGCAATTTTTAAGTCCGTCTTTGAAAGTGGCCATCTTTCTCGATGCACTATAATAATTATTTATAAGAGTAGCCGAACTTGAACATCGACTTTGATATTTGATCAAAGCTATCAATTCACGTATTGTCCCCATCACAAAAAAGTCGAGATTGATTGCTGATAGTTTTCATAGTTCATTTCCTCCCCAAACGTTCGGTAAACTCTAGTCTCGGAGGACTGTGTTATCTGACAAAAAAAAAAGAGAACTATGTTTTACAGTCAAAGAATAATATAATATTGAATTGAAGGGCGCCATTTCCCATAAGTCGTTTTTGCACTCGCTCGTCTCAGTAAAATTAGTTATTTTTCGATATACTGTCGACCTGACCTCATATTGTCATATTAATTTAACGGTTTTCTTTTTTGAGTACATTAGCGATGAATGGTGATTTGCATACCAACATTTTATGGCCGTTTGCCCCCGTGAAAAAATTGCTTACGCGCGGAGAATTTACGCGCCTGTCTTTATTGCGTTCTGATTCTAATATTGATCTTCAGTACGATTCGCAAAGCGATTGGCAGTTTTGGGAGGATTGTTCATAGATTAGTTTTATAGGAAAACAATAAAAGATCCTCTTTTTTCCACAATTTAAACTTATTTCCATTCCTCCATTCCGTTACCGGTGTTTGCCTGGTGGTGTTTGATAAATGGAAGAACTTTTATTGATTCTTTTCTCTTTTTATTTGGTGTTAGCCCTGTCCTTGCGACACCTTATGCTAAAGGTTCTTTTGGATATTAAAATTATGACTGTCGTTGTTAATTCCGGGCGTAATTTTTGTTGTTATTTTTGTTTTCAAGTATGTTGTTGATGCTATTCACTGTCTGAAAGTCTTGTTTTAATTTTCTTGACTACAGAAAAAGGTAGCAAACTCACATTACTTATATTGGACTTTTACAATCTCACTTAATGCTGATTCAGACAGCACGGCTTAGTTGTACGCCACACTTCTACAACTCGAGTCGTAGAGTGTAAATAAGCCACGAATTTCGACTACGAAAGTCGTAGTATGTAATTCGGGGCTAAGAGATGTCGTATGCAGGTCGCATACAACTTAATCGTGCTGTTTAAATAAGCGTGTATGCTTTTAAAATACGATGTCTCTATCCAAGTTCGCTACCTTTCGAGATCTCGCAGACATAGCAAAAATGGCATGAAATTTTCCAATTCTCAATTTTTAAGCTCAATATTTCGCATAAGGAGTTCCTCTGACAAAAAGCTTAATCCAAATTTTAAAGAAATTTAGAAGATTTGAAATTTAGATATAAGCGAGCAAAGTTGGCTTAATTTCTTATCAGAGTCCGACTTCTCCCTAAAAACGAGGAGAATTTATACTTTGAACATTTGAAATTTGCACTTCAAGCCTCACATCTTAAAGACGAATTTATTTGAAAAAATACTTTTTGATTTTTTGGTTTACATAACATAAGGAACCTCTATGCAAAAAAATTCAAGCTTGCCGAAGTTAACCAGACCTTATTTTGGGAAAACTTGCCATTTTTTGCTCTGTCGATCTCGCATGACGCCTGGTAAACAAGTTCTTAAGCCCACCATTACACGTGCCTGAGACATTATGTCTGGTCCGGTTGGGTGTCTGCTGCGGTTTCCCCTTCACATGTTTACGTCTTATCCTCTTTCATATTCACGTGCTCTTATGTCACGTGCTTTTAAGTTATGCATCCTAAGTCTCAAGCGCCTTTACCCACACATAATAAAAACACGCCGATTTCCTTTCCTTCATTAGGCTTGTGCCTAAAGGCCTGGCTAAACTAGGCGACATGTTGCGTGCGACACGTGCGACGTGTCTACTAAATGTTCCTAGTATAGCCACTGCCAAAATAAGTAGTGCGCGACAAATTTTGTAGAGCGCGACACGAAAACTATCCGAGAAACATTTCTTTGTCGCTGCTATGGGGGGTTATGGATATTATCTGGAACTACACAAGGAAAAAGAGTTTACCTCCTAGCAGTGGCCTCTTTTCCCTGTATTTCGCTGGAACAGGGTAAAGAGGTCTCTACGACAGGGAAAAAAATGGCAAGTTTTTCCAAAAAAAGCTCTGGTTAACTTCGGTAAGCTTGAATTTTATGCATAGAGGTTCCTTACGTTATGTAAACCAACATATCAAAAAGTGTTTTTTTCTAATGGATTCGTCTTCGAGATATGAGGCTTGAAGTGCTATTTTCAAATGTTCAAAGTATGAATTCTCCTCGTTTTTAGGGAGAAGTCGGGCTCTATTCAGAAATTAAGCCAACATTGCTCGCTAATATCTAAATTTCATATCTTCTAAATTTCTTTAAAATTTGGAATTAAGCTTTTGGTCGGAGAATCTCCTTGTAAGGGGAATCTTGAGCTTATATATTGAGAATTGGAAAATTTCATGCCATTTTTTTTCTCTGTCGGTCTCTACTAGCAAGGGAAAAAATGGTGTGACTAGATTTGAGACATTTGCTAGGTGGTTCCCGAAATGTGCGGATCCAATAAGCTCGATCAGTAAATAAAAGATAAATAAATAAATCATACATGGTCTACATCTCTAAAGATTAATTAAAGGATTTGATAGTAATAACCGAAGAAGGAAAGTATAAGTAAGTGTTACGGCTTTGCAAAAAAAATGTTGTTAAACGTAATCCAAGTAGCATTACGTTTGAGCGTAAATAGGGGCTGATGTAATAAACTATGCAACAGAGAAAAACTTTGGATTTAAATTTGTCTTTTGGACGTACGGTACTAGGATAGTATTTATTTTTTTCTCTAAGAATTTTGATATACGTAGTCATAATATCAATTGGCGTTACCTTCGTCATTAAACAACTAGGACCGGTTATCCAAAAACGTTAATTATGGGTGCTTCCTAAAAAAAACATGTTTTACATTTAAGGAATAGGGTAAACAGAAGCTGAAAAACCTTTTTTTTTTATCGGCAGTTACTGACGCCATCGAAGAATGATGATTAGACTTAGTCATAGAGTCACGTATAACGCCTTTGCGTCTTGCAACATAAGTCGCATCCACTGTGTGAGCTTTTGTTTTTGATTTAAAAAAGGGACGGTATTACTTTTCTGACATTTTTAATTTTTTCTTTTTCGCTATCCGAATGGCGTCTACACGGGATTGTGTAAAACTTTCTACATTCGCTTAATCTTATGCCGCCTCTGTAAGCTCGCCTGTGTGTCCGTTTACCGTCACGACCGCTTGTTACTCAGCTTGAGTTTCGTGATGGCGCCAGCTGTCACAGGATGAGTTGCATCACCCGCTACGCCCCCCACCTTCCCGCCAAAACCACAGGTATCCTTAGAGATACGATTGAGGGACACTGTATCGCGCCAAAACCACAGGTATCCTTATTTATTAGAGATACGATTGAGGGACACTGTATCGCGCCAAAACCACAGTAAACGCTTTTGAGACCAAGAAATGGACTCCGACGACTGACGACTGGATTGTTATTTCCCGCCAAAAACACCTGTGCGCGTTGACAATTTCATTTCCCGCCAAATTATCGACACTGCCGTTTCTGGCAAGTTCTTCAGAGCTGAATATTTTACGTTACGCTTCCAAAATAATAACAAGTTATTACGTTCAATTTAATCCATTTTTTGTTAAAGTTATTTATAACTAAAAATCGATGTAATCGCGACTACTTCCCGCCAATCATACAATTTTGCTGTCAACAAATGTCGATTGCTCGACGTGTACCTTAAAAATCAGCCAATCAGCTCTGCCCTAGTGGCCTACAACGCCTCTTTTCCTCATTATAAACTGTGTTTTTCCTGCGCTACCTTCAAACCTAAGTGATTGCGCCCAAACGCTGAGTTTTTGCTATTCATTGCGCTGCCTACCAGTGACACGGGATTTCTCTCGTTTTGCATAACATCTCGATAAGACCGGAGACAAAACTGATTGCCTAACGTCGCGTCGCTTTTGTTTAGTCGTTTTTGTATGGCAAAAATAGCAGATAACTGTATGGTCTTTGATCAGACTTACATCTCTACCGGATAAGAGCCCCGCGCTCTATAAGATGAGCTCACAGCGCGAGAGGAAGCCGCGAATTACCATAGGGCTTTTGCGTCCCTTTGTTATCACCGCGAAAAAAGGCTTCAAAACATCTCGATTGGGACTTCAACGATGTTAGCGTTGCTGTTAAAGTGATAACTGGAGAATTTGCACGATCAAGCACGTTATGGCCAGTGCCATTTCTCAGTTTTTTAAGCCGTTCTTTACTAGCAAAACTGAGAAATCATCCCCAAAACGAAAAACTCGCCTAAGCTTCAAGCTCGACGATTTTGAGGTAAAAAAAGAATTTATGTGTTCATTTATGTTTTTTTTTTCGACATTCTTGGTGCCAAGACTATGTGCGCAAGAGTAAAATTTATTTTCTATTTTTCTTATGCTTCAGGCAATAAATAGTCTTTTATAGTGATAAGTTTTGTGGTGTTAATTTGGCGCCTTTAGAATGGAAACAAATTTCTACCACTCAAACTCCATTTGATACACTTAGAAACGAATACTATAACGACAAGTTCTTAGTTCTGTTTTTTTTTTTTTTTTTTATATCGGTTAAATTCTACATCCGAAGAATTATTTTTAGTCGCTGTTGAAATGTTACAAAAAAATAACATTTTGTTGAAATAATGTTGTGTTTGTTTTGGCGCTAAAATAATAGTCTTTTTATGATGTAATGCATGTTTAACAAATTATTACAGCACCTCATTATTACTACCATTATTACTTTAAGTAAGATGTTTTCATGTACGGCTTTTTTTTTTTTGCGAAACCTACAATTTCCTCGTGTTTTCTTACAACACACACAATTTACTAGCAAAATTCCAAGTGAAGTAATTACGAAACTCGTTCTACTCTGAGTACATGTTTCAATAAATTAAGTTCATTTCCTCTAGTTTAAGAACATGCTTTTTGGGTAAATGGCCTTTTATTCGTTGCTAGGTACCGCAAAATGGATTAGGAGACCTATACGACAGTGGATTATTGTGTTTTTTTCCTCTTTTTCCTTCCATATCTGTATTCCAAATAAAACTTGGTTAAGTGCAGCTAAGTTCTTTGTCTATGTGCGACCACTTGAGGCCTTTTAGCCATCAACCCATGGCGCAATAATCGTCTACATTTATAGAGAACAAGCTTCTAAAATACGATAGGGAAAAATATTATATTAATCAGCCTGCTAATTCAGGTTACAGCTGGTTACTGTTGTCAAATGACAAATAGGAGTGGTTTAATTTTAACTTTTTTCTAGAAAATGTGGCCTTGATAGGAAGCTCGTTTGGAAGTTCAAAAGCAACGCCAAAGATAGCAATGATAAGAATAACTACAATAACTTGAAAACACAAGTTTTGGCAGATGAGAGCATCAAAACAACAAAAACAATCAATCAATATACACCTAATTAAGAAAAAAAAGTTATAATACCGAAATTTAATTTTAAAAAAGGGGCAGTGAAAAAGGCGAATGGCGGTTCAATGGCCGAAAGGTTCTTATAAATGAACTCCAGCGATGCAGAGGTATACATCGATAGCCTCTAGTTGATTATTGTATGGTTGATTCAAGTTCTCCTGCATTTGTTAAAATGTATTTAGACGCATGGTAACCTTCGGTTGTAGAACTGCCATTTGCTAGTCCCCATTTTCCGTTTGCGTTTCCACTAAGAACAACAACAGCAACAACGTTTATTACTATGTATGTATACTTTAATACAATACTTTGACGACAATAACAATTATCTACTAGACAATCACAAATAACCACGACGATGGCAACGACAATAACAACAAAAATGACACTAACAACTATTGATAGTACAACTTTAACAACATAACAATAACCATGACAACACTTACTTTTTCTACAGCACCTTCGCACAACAACTATTTTCCATTAAACGGCAATAAAGTTGTGGCATCTTACATTGCCAATTGAAAAGATAAACCACGGGACACAAAAGTTTCTAAAGGAATAAAGCAACTGTAGTTTATGAGTGGCTACTAAATTTATAAGCGATTACGTCTTATATAAGCGGATTACGAATTTAAAATTAAATATTTAAGTACTGGTTGCTACAAACTGTATTTGTTTGAATGCAGCTC
The DNA here is from genome assembly GCF_932526225.1 of Nematostella vectensis. Classification (NCBI taxonomy): domain Eukaryota; kingdom Metazoa; phylum Cnidaria; class Anthozoa; order Actiniaria; family Edwardsiidae; genus Nematostella; species Nematostella vectensis. The sequence continues at coordinate 8,834,821 of NC_064042.1, forward strand.
GCTAAAATTGTACATTTATTGATGGTGAGAGGTATTGGAAAAGTCCGTATTTAAATTTCAGGGCGGCAATTAAATATAATTGGAAAATAAAGGCGTTGCTATGTCAGTTGTGTTAGGTTTTGCCATTGCGTGCAGTGCTGACACGGAAGGGTGGTAGAAGCTTTTAATAGTATTAAAGAAGTCTTTGTATCAATATAGAGTTTTATACAATACGCATTCTAAAAATTGCGTAGTAATAAGTAAATTGACACTTTTTTGTCATGCGCTTTTAATCGTACTACTCGAAATCTTAAAAGTATTAAAGTAGTCTTTTTTATAGTCTTTTTCAAACCCTATATTTGATACATAGAAATTTTTATCGCTGATATCCCGTGTTTACTGCGAGATTCACTGTTCCTTAGAAGTATTTTCTACATTAAGGAAAAGAATAGCTGAATAATCACAATTTGTAATAATTTGTTTAATGTCTGCATCGATTAAAAAAGTGATTACAAGTCTTTACCGGTTAACAAACTAAAAAAACTCAAATCCGTGCTTTAGCATCTATTGAGAATGCCTTACTTATTGAGAATGCCTCACTTATTGAGAATGCCTCACTTATTGAGAATGCCTCACTTATTGAGAATGCCTTACTTATTGAGAATGCCTCACTTATTGAGAATGCCTCACTTATTGAGAATGCCTTACTTATTGAGAATGCCTCACTTATTGAGAATGCCTCACTTATTGAGAATGCCTCACTTATTTAGAATGCCTCACTTATTGAGAATGCCTCACTTATTGAGAATGCCTCACTTATTGAGAATGCCTCACTTATTGAGAATGCCTCACTTATTGAGAATGCCTCACTTATTGAGAATGCCTCACTTATTGAGATTGCCTCACTTATTGAGAATGCCTCACTTATTGAGAATGCCTCACGTATTGAGAATGCCTTACTTATTGAGAATGCCTCACTTTCTTCACAGGAGCGTGCCCTGGAGGTTACCGAACTCGGATCAGCACTCAAGTTCGAGACTGAAGAGCCGCACTTTGTCAGCTTGGGAGGTGGACGGCTGAGTATCGGAGTGACGATATGCCCAATAAAACGAGGTGAGCCTCCCCCTCCTTTCATTGTAGACGTATAACCCCCATTCCTACCCCACCCCCCTACTTCTCCTCCACCCGAACTCCAAAGTGAACCTTTATAAAATACTTTTTTAGGCCACTGATGTCAACTAAATTTAACTAAATTTTATAGTGTTTTGGCTACGGTGAAAGATTTCGAGTTTTTTTATCGAGAGTATAACGAGATGTTGAGTGCATTATCAGGCAACAGCTGAAGTTGGCGACGGATTCAGTCGATAATTTAGAAAAAATCCCTTATCAAAGCGATCATACTCCTCGATATTAAATCCTTCGGACATTCGTGTGGTATTAGGCAAGGAGTTATTTTCGACAAAATTAGAAAAAAAAGATTCTTTCTAGTAAAACTCAGAAGAAATCAACAGAAGAAAGCAACATACGTGAAGCGAAAATGGCCGGGTAAATAGCTTTTGCATTTGTATTCAAGCCCTCCATTAGGACATTTGTTCACCAAATCTCTGTCGGCAGGTGCGTTTCGTGTTATTACTTCAGCCAGGCGACCCGTTGCTCTTTTGACTGGCATCACTCACCCGCTTAGGGATTTTAATTAAAAATATTAAGGCCCAAAAAATATAAAGAAACAAGATTCAGAGTTACGATAGAGGCGTACTTTCCCACGCATTCCCGTCTCACAGACAGCTAGACTGTCTAGATGGTATCGTTCATCTTCAAAAAGTCAACCCGTACAATTAAATGCTCCCATGTTTTCACTCCCGCACTTGGCAAACCACTTGGGATAATGGGCAAAAAAGCTACTCGTTGTTTGTTGGACTACAGACGCCGCCTCATAGTGACCCGTCTCGTTACCAGTCCTCTCTTGTTGTGTCTTTTATATACCTTATTACACTTTATTTTCGGATCACTTGATTTTGGGAATTTCAATAGAGTGACGCGAAAATTAAGTGTCGCGAAAATAAGGATGCGCGAAAATTGAGTGAGTACACAAGAAGGCTATATGGGGAATATTGGCCGTTTAATAAGCTTTATGGAAACACCTTGTCTATTTAGTCATCTAATCTACATATACTACGGTAAGGGGTTGAGTTGGACTTGTAATTATAGATTTTTATGAAAATAAATTTAGCCAACGCATCTTTTTGTAACAAATTGTGTCAGTTTTGATGATTACAGCACATTTTAATTCCACTTGTTTTGCTTGATTTTATTACCCCAAAATCTCGAAATCGCGAAATGAAGTGATCTGTTTCTTTACGACAATTAGAAAATCGCGAAAATAAAGTGTCCCGAAATATTGCCATCTCAAAATCGCGAAATTTTGACGTCGCGAAAATTAAGTGTAATAAGGTAAATGTTTTCCTAAAGTTACGAAATGGGATCGATTATACACCTATTTCAAACATGTTTGCACTCGAGAATGTGTCGTAACCAGCGATGGCTCATGGGAAGCGCATAAACTAAAGAACATGAACTAAAGTTCTGCAGTTTTTGAAACCTGGATTTGTATTTTATTTACGCTTATTAGCTTATTTACTTGGTACCCATGAAGCACTGCGGCTTACGATACGCAGATTCTGGGAGTGCAACCTTATTTGAAATAGGTGTATACATCAATTTAAAAACGCAAAAGGGGAATGTTGCAGTTCTAAGACCAACAAATGTGATGTTAATTTGCGCTACATAAGCTTTATTTATTATTATTGTACAGCCTTCCATGTAATCATTTTTCCCATAATCTAAATCCTTTACACGATAAGTTGAATTTCTAATATGTTATACTATTTATTTGCAGGCAAGACAGTCATAGGTGTATCGACTGATGCCGTTAAACCAGACATCGAGCTACGAGGACGAGGAATCGAGAGGTACCTCATATTGACGATCTTTTACCTAGGTCTTGGCGCATGCGCACGGGCCATTGAGGAAATAGTGTAACATGTTAGACGCGCTACCATCGTACCACCCTTTTTACAGACATCGGGTGTGTCCTTTTCCAGACCGCAAATGAGAACTTGCCAGCAGGTTGCAAACATCACATTTACCCAACAACTTCGCTAGACACCACTTTTATAATTCTTTGTAGTATGGTAACTCCGTACTTGTTTTTCAAGAGTCTGTCAGCCGCCATTTTGTCATCTAAGAGCGTGAGAGAGAATCCATTTTCATCGGTTGATTTAGAGAAGCCAATGCGATATTTTCGAATGAATTTGGTAAATAAAGCATAAGATTGTATTTTAGGTGGTTATTTCGTTATTTCTTCCAAAAATTTGTCTTCCCATATCTCTAAGTGAGGCGTTGCGTTGGATGATCTCGACTTGCTTTGACCTTCCTTGTTCTATTCCAGTGAGCATTGTACGGTGGAGTTCAATGGGGAGGCTGTGGTGCTTCACCCTAAGGCACCGCTCTGCTCAGTCGACGGGATCCCTATATCTGAGCCAACCAAACTACCACAGGGTAAGCAGCGGTTAACCAGCAGAATTTAAGCGCTGCGTGGGAAAGGTTACCAGGCCAATTTTGAAAAGGATGTTCAATTTTATAAAAACATTTCAGAGGTTCCAACATCGTCACTCATTAGATATTAACTTATCACTTAGCCGAGTGTGTATAATTGTCAGTGTAGAGTAATGTATTTTCTTTTATATCTGTCGTTAATTTGTTATGCCTCCTGTGGTTAGGTGGTTCTAGTTATCACCAAGACCGAATAAATCACTGCCATATACTCAATTCCCCATATTATCTTGAATCCGATAACGAGAATACTATATATATAAAGGATATGCCGTTTGTGGAAATCGAAAACACGATTAGAAAACACTCCTGAGATTAAAATTCTTAATATGATAAGATTCTACATAATGCGTTTTCAAACATTCTTTTTTAAAAGAACCATTTTAATAAAATAAATTTCACCAGATTTTAAGAAAATTCCGAGGCTGAGATAGCAGCAAAATATTGCTTTGTTATTCTCATACGTTCTAAGATGCAAAATGAAATTTTGTTCACAACAACCTTAAATATTGTTGCTATTGATCACTTGTGTAATTCTCGCCTAATAATTCATTGGGTATTATATCATAAGTTTTTATATACACTAAATTTAACATTTTCATCCTAAAAATGCTCCAAAAGTAAGAACGGCTCAACCTCAACTGAAAACTAGACGTTCTTATAAAAACAAGAGTCTATTGAAAGACGATAAATTATTTATGAGGTGTCTAAAAGCCTATATCAATCGCCCGGGGGTTGACCGCATTTGTTTTTCACCCTGCATGAAAGATTGCACCAAAACATTTCCGTATTTTCAATTACTGACCCCTCTACTCGGAATAGCTCAGCATTTGTTTTGCTTAATACTTCATCTGCAGTCAGCAAATCAGTCAGTCAGTCAGTCAGTCAGTCAGTCAGTCAGTCAGTCAGTCAGTCAGTCAGTCAGTCAGTCAGTCAGTCAGTCAGTCAGTCAGTCAGTGGATAATAGCACATCTCGACAAAGTCGAACTAAACGTTTGTTTCGTTTTTGTTTCTCAGGCTGCATGCTATGTCTGGGCAAATCCAATTATTTTCGCTTCAATCACCCAAAGGAGGCGAAGAGAATTCGAGAAGCTAATCCTGGGAACAGATTCTCCATAGTTCCCGATGGTTACTATCCAGGTTAGTGTGATGTTTGTATACACGAAACGCTATGCTCGCACCGCATTGACATGACTCATTTATAGTCTGATAGCTGTCAATATCTGCGACCAATTTACCAAAAAATTATCCTTTTCATCTTATATTTTATAATGCTCCTGGTGGAGGCATTCATAAGTTGTAAGAGAGTAAGTTGAATTCTGACTTAACTTTTTTCGAATTTATTGTTTGCTTTGTTTACATCGTCAGAACATAAAATTTCGCGCGCTTGCACAACCTTTGCGTCAGTGTTGTTTCTCAGAGGTGACGCTCAGTACCAATTGACAAAATAGTATTTATCTTTCAAATAATGAAAGCATCTTGGTGTTTCAGTCGATAGTTTGGGACGTAAGAATATAAGCTTAATGTGCTAACAAGATGATAATGCTGATGCGATAATGTAGCTCTCTGTTAACTAGTTCAACCATAACTCTTTTGCATGCGTGGGCCCCAAGCTCCATGCAAAAACTATTTAACCCTTTCGACTGATGTGGCCACTTCAAGTTGTGTTGTGATGAGGCATAATTTTGAACGGACCACGTGTTATAAGTGATGTTACACTTCGTGGAATACACCTGCTTAACTTAGTATTGAATGACTGTTGTCAGGTTTTCCATTATATTTACCTATATTTGGAAGGCTTTTCTTTTTACAAGCTAGATATTTAATTTAAATAAAATAAGAATTGTTACCACTTATAACAGATGTTTGAAAAACCAAGATTTTTGGATATTTGTTTTTACTAGAGGCCTGAAATACGCCAAATAAAATGAGATTTGATACCACTTATATTAAATGATTTAGAACCCAAAACTATTGGTATTTGTATTTTCACTAGTAGGCTCAAATACGCGTCAAATTACTCATCAATTTTTGCCAAGTGTAAATATTATGTTCCCACTCCGTGCTATAAGCCACGTAAATAGTAAAAGCAGTCATTATTGTGATAATAAAACACATGGTGTCAATGACTGATAAAAACAGACCACTCGGGTGACCTCTTCAAATTTCTCATCCAAAATATTGATCGTTCAAGCTCCAATGACAAGTGTGAGCTTTTTTAAAATAAGGTAGTATTTGCAAATGTAATCAAGGGTGATGGTATTAAGGCATTAAACACTTATGCACTCTGTTCTATGGGAAAGGGATATTATGCAGTGATTTTAATGGCATGCTTTTTTCCCCGATATTCGCTCAAGGGCTGCGATAAGGAATATCATGACAAGGGATTTGCAAGCATAAGCCTGCTACCAGTTGTTATGACTACTCTATCTGAGAGCTATTAGATGTCTTCCGAGTGTTATATGATCTATCCTAACTCACTGCCCTTTCCTTTAGATGTCGAGCTTGCCGTAGAGCAATACAAACGCGATAAAAAGGAACGAGAAAGGCTCAAAAAAGAAAACGACCGACTCCATGCTATAGAACACGAGTACAAAGACGCCGTGCAGAGAATAGAAAACGAGAAAGTCCAACTCGAGGACGAACGTAACCAGCTCCTTGAGCTTGAAAAGCTTCAGCGAGACGCTGCTATGCATTTCGAGGAAGAAATCGCCATTCAGATCAAAGAACTGGAGCGCCAAAAAGAGGAACTTCGGTTGTTTGAAGAAGAAAGAAAGAAACTGGAAGTGTACGAAGGCAAGTTTGAAGCTGATATCAGGAAAAAAGAGGAGGAAAGAGCTCTTCAACAAAAAAGAAGACAAGAAGCGTACGAGAGGCTAGAGAGAAGAAAAGCACAGCTGGAGAGTATTGAAGAGGAAGACATGGAACGAGTCGCCGCAGAACTAGAGATTGAGGAAGAGAGACAAAGACTGGCCTTACAAGAGATAGACTGCCTCGTGGAAGAGGTCAGCGGACACGAGAGAGTCCAAGAGGACAAAGTCTTACTCGAGGAAGAGAGAATGAAACTTGAAGAAATGAAGGAACGACAAAACGAGGTCGTCAGGCAACTTGAGGACGAGTTAAACGCACAGATAGCCATGCTGAAAGAAGAGCGAAGACGAGAGAATGAGAAAATCGAGAAAGAGAAGGAGAGAATTAAGATAATGGAAAGTGAACACTCGAAAGCTCTAGAGTTGATTGAGCTAGAGAGAATTCGGCTTGAGGAGGAAAGGCGAGAGGAGAAACGACGTATTGAAGAAGAGAGAGCGCGGATAGACGAGGCAGAGAAGGAACGATTTGAGGCTTTAGAGAAGGTTGCCAAGGAGCAAGAGCAGGAAAAACACATGATCGAGAAGGAGAAGGAGAGGTTACTGGAGCTCGAGAGAAAACATGCAAATGCGATGAAGGTACCTTAGACACGAGGGGATGAGAGATCGATGGTGTTTTAGAGGATTATAGCCACCCGCTCATGATGGATTGCTGTTTTCCCTATCGTTGTTGTTGCTGTTTTTGTTATCGTTGTTGTTGTTGCTGTTGACGATGATAATGATGGTGATAATGGTGGTGGCGATGGTAATGTCTTTGATTGGTGTTGATGAGGGTGGTGGTAATGGCGATTATATTGATGATGATAATGATCTTTGACGATTAATACTGTTTATCATCATGTTGTATCATGATGTTGATGATGATGATGATGATGATGATGATGATGATGATGATGATGATGATGATGAAGATGAAGATAATGATGAAGATAGTAAAATTGATAATTGTGATGATGATGATGCTGATGATGATGATGATAATGATGAAGATAATGGTGAAGATAGTAAAATTGATTATTGTGATGATGATGATGATCATGAGGGGGATAATGATGACTTTGTTATTGACCATTTATTAAAATCAAGAAATGTATTTGCAAAAAAATAATTTTTGATAATGACTTACTATTTGTAGGAGTTAGAAGACACTATGATATCCAAGCAAGAGAAGATCGAACGCGAGCGACAAATAGAATTTGAGTTTTTCGAGACAGAACAACTTCTACTGGAAGAGCTTGAGCAGAAACAAAGAGAGGCCGCGGAGCAGCTTGAACAAGAACGCAAAGCGATGCAAGAAATTATCGAGAAGGAGCGAGAAGAGGAGAGATTAAAACTCGATAAGGAACATCAGCGGATGGAAGAACAACAGCGACAGCAGCAGGAGGCGCTAAAACAAGCCGAGGAGGAAAGAGCAAGATTAAGAGAACAGTTGATAAGAGAACGTGAAGTCATGCAGAGAGAGAAGTCACGATTGATGAAGTTACAGCAGGACTATAAACAGATACGCAGTAAAAGCCCAGAAGGGCCTGATTTAGTGTTGACATTGACAAACTTGAATTTGGCGCAGGTTGCGAAGGACTTGTCACCTGCGGAACGTAGGAAACGTTTGGAGGAGGAGAAACGCCGGTTGTTGGAACTTAAAAAGGAGGCAGATAATTTACTGGTTAAGACCAAGAAACAGCAAAACGGTAATCGGTCGAGTACTGGATCAAGTAGTTCGTCTTCCTCGTCATCCTCAGAAGACTCGTCCAAAAATAAAGAAAGCTGGAAAGTGAACGAGACATCCGAAAACAAAGAACAGAGTGGAAAGGTTATGGAAGAGTTAGAGCACGAGAGGCAAAAGAGAAAAGAACTCGAAAAATTGCTGGAAAAAGAAAGAGAAAAGAAACAAAACGGTGACACCCCCGAGGATAAAGTCCAGGAACTTGAGAAAGCTTTGTGGTTGGAGCGAACGAGGCGACAAGAAATGGAACGAGCACTTCACGAGAAGCAGAAACAGGATGAACTGGACCGACTTGCTGCTGAGGAGAAAAGTCGGAAAAAGGCGATGACGGACCGAGCTATCCACGACAGATTACCGCAACAGGTGTGCAGGACATTGCTATTAACTGCCTTCAACATATTGTTGAAGAAACATTACGCACCCGCGCATGCTTCGGTTATTTTTTCCTGTGTAGCCACCCAATGAAACTTAGCAGAAAAATGCGCACTAATGTTTCCTCGCCTTAACTCAGCCGCGAGTGGTAGGACGGCTTTTGTGTACATCGCGTAGTTGTATTCTGAATTTTTGGGTGAAACAACTAACGATAACTTGGTGTATTACAACGCAACACGCGCTACCGTGGCCACCTTGACAGTTTTGGGAAGTAGCCAGTTAGGAGGCGAGAAACTTTACAAGCCAACCAATGTGGTGAAGAAATGGTTTAGTGCACATCTAAACTTGGCGAAACGACGGGATTTGTGATCCTCAAATGCTAGCTTGGCTAACTTTTTTAAAGCTTTGTCTTGGTGGCAACACTAGCGCGCATCGCACCTAAACTAAACAACCAGCTTTAAATTACTGGCCTGAATTAAGCATTCACCATGACGATAAAGTTTATTGAGCAAATATTTCATAAATCGATGATCTGTTTCTTCTATCATTGCCAGGTAAAGTCACCACCAAAAGACGACATGAATCTGGCACAGCACATTGTATCTGTTGGACATATCCTGGAAAACTGTCCCTCGGTCAAAGTAACCCCAACACTGTGCAAAGGTTACCTCACTAAAATGGGCGGCAAAATTAGGAAGACCTGGAAAAAGCGCTGGTTCGTGTTTGACAGACAGCGCAAGGCGTTACTATACTTTCACGATGAACATAAAAAGGACCCTAAAGGCATTATATATTTCCAAGCAATAGAAGATGTTTATGCTGCTAGCTGGTGCTCAAATAAAGGGCCATCTCCCAGGACAACTTTCTGTGTTAAGACTCCACAGAAGTCCTATTTCATAGCTGCACCGAGTGGCCTAGCCATGAGTATCTGGATTGATGTTATATTAACAGGAAGAGAAGGAGGGTTTTACAACTATTAGGTCTAAGTAGTCATATTATACTTACAGATACATAAGGATGAACCATACTTAGAATAACTGCTGGCCAGAAAGTATGTAGATTTTAATTATATAAAAAAGTTTTAAGGATATCTTCTTTTAGGGGTTACACTCTATATTTGCATGTCTGTACAGGGGATCTCAAATTATATCTTATGTTTCATAAATGAGGCTCAGTTTATGCAACATTTTTAATGGAAAATAGTTTTTCTGTACATATTTTGTCACACACTTCTTGCCTGATTATCAGATGATTCTATATTTCTGGATAGATGCGATCAAAAATTATTTATCATGAAGTCCCTAGAATACATTTTGTAGGTGAAAAATGATAACCTTTTATTGATTTGACACAAGAACCCATTCACGTGTACATCATGTGACAATCAGACTTACCAATGAAAGTCTACCTGTGAATTTGGATGGCAAAATAAATTAGAAATGTAAATTGGTTTTTCAACCAATTAGTGGAAAAAAATATAAAAAGATAGCCACACATTCATTCGACTACATACTTTATTTTATTTTTACTTTATTTGACTCAGGTAAAAAAATCATTTTTCAAGTAAATCATGTACATAGGGCTTTTCCCAAGGAAAGCCTTTTATGTGACAGTTGGTATAAAAACAACTCTTGCTATTTTATATAGATGATGCAACTTTATATAGTATTTATATAAATGGCAAATATATCTATGCATTTTGTAAGAAAATGTAGAAAAATTGTAAAGGGTTACATATATAAAGCATTTTATAAAATAAAATACCATGTTAAAGAAAAAATGTTTCAGTTTATAATGACAGGGTAACAACTTCGCCCTTTTTCAACCAAATATTGCATCAAGAGGTGATCAACCTCCACAGGCTTAAATTTCCAATAAAGTACAACCTAGGCCACCACACAGCACTGGAAGTGGTCTACAGTCCTATGCAAATAGTGCCAGTGGTCAGCATAAATAGCATAAATAAATAAATAAATACTACAGATTCAAGATTTTAGAAATATACTCATTTTTTGGGAAAATGGTTTCATAAATACAATTTTTACATCTTTTTTACAACAACGTTGTGGAAGCTCAAAAGCTGAAACTCTCATTCCCCACTGTTCATCAACCATATAGTCAGGCAGAAAGTTATTCCAAAATATAGCTGTATGATTCTCTAACATTAGTTTTATTATTTCTGGAGATTGTTCAAGATTTACCTTTTCTTATGGCAAGAGATTTTATAAATGACCTGTATGTTTCCTTAAATATCAGTCCTGACACTGATCTCAGATGACTAGCAAGTGTTCTGTAAGCCTATTCTACTCTTTACCTATATAGTTTTTTTTTACAAGGAACTGTTACCCTATATAACCTGGCAAGAAAAATGGGGGGTCTGAACACTCTGGTGGTCCAAAGTGCAGTACTGTGGATTGCATATGGAACCTTTAGCCTAGTCCCACCCATTTGCTGTAAGTTTTGTGCTTATAGAGGGATTCAGTTTAACTGCCACCAAGCCATGAGTTGAAAGAAAGGCTTTTAACACATTGACCCCTCAACCGGCCTGTACGGGCCTTGAGAAGTACCCGCGAAGATACTCAGGCATCCATCTAAGGGATAAGTGGTCTTGAAGATATGCATCCAACCAAGATGATAGCAACTTCGCTTTAGCCAAATAATAGCTCAGGTTCTTTATCAAACTTCAAATCAAACAAGGAAAAAAAAGCTAAAACACTCCTCTCAACAAAATGCTCAAAATACCACACAAGGGAGAGGGATCAGCAAACACAGCCCAAGACACAAATAGATACCTTCCTTTATTCTGATCCTCCAGGTTCATCTCCATGGCCTCAAAGCACAATGTCCACTCCTTTAAGGCTTGTGAAACCACTTTGCCATTATGGATTGCAAAGCATTCTGGGAGATCCAGGGAAAAATTCACGAGGGGAGGGCCAGTCAACACTCCTCTCCCCGAATTCAGATGGTTTTTTTTATAAGTCTTTTCACCCCAAAGCCAAACAAATCAATTCCAGGTCATACAGGCCCAGAATAGCAGAGTAAAATTTTGGAATCAATTTGGCTTTAGAAAAGAAAGCATTTAGGAGAGCTGTGGTGATTCATTAGAAAATCATTTTCTCATCCAGGCAATAAGCCAAAAAAGAAAAAATCACCATGAATCCACCTCTGCTTACAAATATCTATAAGCAGAGCACTCAATTATGCCCTAATAGACTTCATGATGTCCAAGGACACTCTCCCAATATGCTTATAGCTGTATTCTTGATGAAAAATACAAGCAACCATCAACTTGTGCTCGCATTAGCACAACAAAAAAGGGATTCAAAATAGGGGCCGCAAAGCACTGTGGAAAAGCTAGGATACCGCTGACTTGGTGCAGCAGTGTTTGACTTTGACGGGCTGTATAAAAATCAGAATAGGGGGAGGTATCTGTTTTTAGTCTGTTTTTTTTGTAAATTCAGCTCAAAAATAGCCAGGAGTCAATGGGTTAATAACAAAATTAACCATAAAATCCAAGAGTGGAGAAAGGCAAATGCACAGGACTAGGCATGCCAAGGACAAATATACCAAAGTGCAGTATATACCCCATCATGGATCATCTCTATACAATTTTAGGAGCAGTAAAATATCCTGCATGGTCGACTCTGAGTGTTTTGATGTTCTGTCTCTGCTGCAAGTTGACGAGCTGCGCCGCGGTAACTTGTAGTGTATCTGCTTGTTGACTCAAGGAATCTCTTTCTTGCAGCACATTGATAAGTTCGGATGACACCTCTAAAACACAACAAAATTGGGGGCAATGTATGAAAAAGATCAAGTTATAAACAGCTGATTTATGCTTGAGTATTTTTCGTTTGAGCTCTAACTTTATTTGATGTTTAGGCACTAAAGGCCATGCATTCACAAATACATTTTTTTTTGGGGGGGGGGTGGAGGGTGGAGTGTGCTAAGTTTGAGTTGAGTATATAAAATAAGCTAAAAACCTACTTACCTCGTATTTTATCTTTGAAGTTGCGAATAATTTCTTGAACTTTTTCCTTGTCAAGCTGATTTACTGAAAATTGATTATCAGAATATTTGAGAATGGATCCTATGATACGCGTGCCTTATATTCCGTTGATTGTCAAGTTCCCTAATAGAATTATGCTTCTTCGACGTTTAGAGATAGCGGTGCGCAATAATTGTTTTGTTTTGCCGCCATATTATATTGAAATCAGTTTTTTTAGAAACTTTGCGATTAAAAAACACTGACATGGAAGGGAAAATTTATGCTTACATTCGCCAACAGTGAAATGTTTCAGATTTCGTTCTTTTGTGGAATCCTTCAGTTCCTCGTCGTCTAAATCGACGGAGCGGACACGCATTTTCCTCGCTCTTTCTTCACAATCCTCTATTCCTTTAATCCTCTCGAGACGATATGCTTCTTTAACAAGAAACGAGTTCTTTCGGTTGGAGTTATAATTTGGGCTAAGTGCCACCTCGTGGTTTCTATGTTTTGTTGTTGTTGTCAAATTATTCTGGCCAGATCGATTAATATGCTCGCTTTTCTTTTCGTCGCCAACAGCAATCCATGCATCAAATAAATCCATTCCATCGTTGTGATTTATCAAGTCCCTGAACTTATCCTTCCAGGTTCGTTTTGGGGAAGGACAGCGTGGTTTAATAGAACTTTTTACCACACTCTCCCATTTTGCCAAGCAGTCTTTGTGAGCTCGCTTGTAAGCGTTCGAGTTTTCAAGATTAGCGTCTCTCAACCAACGATCGTTCACTACTACATCCACAACTTCTTCACCTGTTTCTTGACTACAAATATCGCAGATATTGCTGTCCAAGCTAATACTTACAAACCCTTCCATATTGCGCGGAACTTCCAAATCGAAAGTGTTTACTCAGCAGGTCTTGTCAAATTTTCTGAATGTAAAATTCAGTTTGCTTATTCTCCCATGGAAACCAGGAATGGCGATCAGTCTAAACCAAAGGACATGTATATGGATTATTTCAGCGTAGAAAAAGACACCAATTGCAATCAGAAATCAGATAAGTTTTCGCTGACAGAGTTTATCTTTTGACTGCGTGCTCTAAAATGCGTGTTGTGGTTGTGGTGTATGTTTTCCCGCACGCTTACGTAAGCATGACGTCACATGTGTCGATTGCTTGTTTGAGTGGGGGGGGGGGGGGGGGGGGGGGGGGAAAGGGTGCACCGGAAGTTAAATGTGACCTCACGTCTGCAGGAAGTTGCAGGATTGAAAAATAGTCAATGCAAATAAACAGGTACTCTGTAAAACATAGCTTTATTTTAATAATATTTTATTTTCTTAATCTATTTCTTCTAAGAGTCATCATATCCGACACCGACACTCGTCTCGCGTATTAAACGTCCCAAAAGTGCAGCATTACATTTCCGTGTTCTTCTAACGTCTGAAATGAAACATAGGTTAGTATTTTCTTATCGAAACGCAGGCGCTTTTAGTTTCGGGCTCTTACTAGGGTACCACAGGGAGCACGAAACTAAAACCTGCTTGTTGGAATTTTTTTTACTGTAGGATGGAGTTTCATCAGGGGCTCTGTCCCTGGATATTCCGATAGGTGTATTTCGTTACTCAGATCCAAAGTATTTTAAACAAGGACTTGCGGTATGAGTAGCGCGCGCCTGGTCCAAGCTGTCATTCCCACTAGACTTTGTCGAGAGCACAGCTCCATAAAAAAATAGCAAAAGAGATCTGATCACGTTCGAAATAATGTCTTAAACATCAATGGTGCAGAGACAACTTTATTTTCAATCTTCTCTGGTGACTGGACAGATAAGAAATAGAAAATGGAGCAATTTTGAGACAAATAAGTTTTTAGGTTTTGTTATTTTCACGCGCGCGCTAAAGAATAGCGTCATTTCAAACGAGCGCGCGCCGTTTTCAAATTAAATTCTTAATCACAATTTTTGTCGTTGTTACCGTAGAAAACTGCTTCCAAGAAGCTCGCCGTTATTGCCTTGTGTATACAGAATATTATTTTCAACTTCGATAATATCAAAGTTAAGCTACGGCTCTGCTTTTTCGATATTTTCGAGGCTCTGCACTTGACGTGTACTAGCGAGAATGCAACTTGGACCAGGTCCAAGTTGCATTCTATACCGCGGGTCCTCGTAGCAGTGTGCAGAGATAGGGTACTCCGCCCCCCTCGGGGGGATGGGCGCAGCTGGGTCCACTTACGGTATTTTTCCGCCGCCGCGGTTTATTTCCTGACCATATATCCTCATCACTGTCTGTGGGTAAGCCATTAGAAGGAACGATCTCGAGATAATCTAAACAAGAAAGAATTTGTTATTGTAGTGTCTCTAAAACGAAAAAAATCAGGGGCGCATACAGGAGCTCCAAAAGGGAGGGCCGAAGCAAGGGTTTTAAGAAAGGGGGGCGGATTCGATGTTCTTTCTTGTATTTTCTTATATTTTTGTTATTAGGCAAATATCTGAAAATAGGGGGGGGGGCGCTCGGGCCACCCCTAAATCCGGCCTACCCCTAGATCTAGAGGTGGGCCCAGCGCCCCGTTTTTTCAGACAATTGGCTTAAAAATAACAAGAAATACAAGGAAATCTACGGAAAAATAATAAATCCGGGCCCTTCTTTCTTGAAACCCTTGCTTCGGCCTCCCCTTTCTGGAACTTCAGCATCCGCCCCTGAATTCATTCAATTATACTTAAATCCTTTTTCCAGTTTCATTTATGCAAATGGTGAATCCAAAACAACTATGTTTATACATGGAGAGGATACCTAATGTATTAGATCCTTGGTAGGGCGAACGATCTCCAGCATCGATATAAACAACTGATTTGTAAGAGAAAAGTACTCGGTATCGGCGTCAAGGTATCACTAACCTTGACTCAGATCTTTGTCTCTTGCGTCTCCTTCACGGAAGAAACAATAGGACGGCCACTCGGGGGCACAAGGACCGTCTTCAGTCCCTCCCCCTTCGGTCAGAAGCCGGTCATTTACGTTTCTCTCAGACATGAATAATTCCGCTTGCATAAGACGGATTCTGGTAGGTAACAAAAAAGGCATGGTGGTTATGTAAGCGTCTTACATAAGTCCATACATCAGCAGTTTCTTATGTCAGATATTAAGAAGGGGTAGCATATAACTGCCTACCTCAGTTACCTATTGGCTACACAAGTGCGCAACGCGTAACGGTCTGCCCAGCTTGCTTTGCACGCATTGAGATTATCAGCTCAGAGGTGTTTTAACTCACGTATTTTCCAGTTCTGCGCACCGCTTGTTCGCTCTGTAGATCTCGTCTATAAGAGTGAGATTGTTGCTGTTCGACGTACTTTCAGTGCTTGGTGTTCTACTCGACGTGTCTGATAGCTCTGAGCTTGTACTACCGCTAACAGAAAACGACATACTAATGAAATGATGAAGATAAGGTCGAACCCTTATTGAAATACATTGCTAAAACTCGGAGACGCACACAATGTGATAGTCCCATACTAAAACCTGGAATTATGCAATGCATAGCTAAATGCATGACGTGCTCTTTTCAAAAACTATGGCTCTTACCTTGACTGCGAATCGCGTTTAGCTAAAGTATTCACGTATGGATGGTCTCTCTAGAAAGAAGGAGGATATATATATAAGGAAAAGCCTAAAAACACTTTTCACTGTTCTCGCATAGCCAAGAATTTCTTACCATGCCGTTTTGCCCATTTTCAGTATTCTTTGAAAGTTTTCCTGTAATGACAGATAACCAAAGACTGCGCTATCAGATTGGAACACACATCATAACCGCGTCAACACGACAGAAGCAAAAAAATGGCAAACTTAATATTGTAAGATTGTGTTAGCTTACATTTTGTTTATTTTTTGCCTAGAGGTTCCTTGCATAATATAAAACAAAATAAGCTTTATTAGTTTTTGGTAGATGATCCATTCTTGAGATATGATTGAGCAAAGTTGCCTTAGATTATGAAAAAAGTAGCAAATTTCGCCCAAATTGGGCAATTTCAGACGAGACAAGAGTCTTACAATTTGCAAGACTCTAAAGAAAGGATTATCTACGAAAAAATACTAAAGCTTATTTTGTTTTACATTACACAAATAAAATCTATGCAAAAAATCAAGCAGATATAAGCTAACACGACCTAACAATTTGAATGTATGGGCATTTATATGTTAAGAACGCCTCTGACACCAGAAACAACAACAGTTTAATCAAGAATAGCATCAACAATAACGACAATATCATACCAAAAAACTGCATTACTGTCATCAGCATCATCATCGTTATGATCCATCACCATAATTACCATCACCAACATCATAATAACCATCACCATCATCATCACCATCATCATAACCATCACCATCATAATAACCATCACCATCATCATCACCATCATCATAACCATCATCATAATCACCATAATCACCATAACTAACACTATTGTCATCATCACCACCACCATTATCACCATCACCAACACTGTTATCATCATCATCACCATCATCATCATCATCATCATCATCACCATCACTAACACTATTATCATCATCACCACCATAATCGTCGTCACCACCATAATCATCACCACCATCATCACCATCACCATCACCAACACTACTATCATTACCACACAAATCATCAACTATCATAATCGTCATCACTAACACCATAGTCATATCAGCGGCGTAGCCAGGATTTTAAATAGGAGGGGGGCCCAAAACTGTATTTTAGATAATGTCTCATACATTTACTGTATTTTTGGCTGCCTGGGCTACCCCCCTGGCTACGCCCCTGCATATCATCGTCTACCATTATCACCATCGTCATCGGTCCTGATATCTCAATTCACCTCGTAGCGTCTTGTTCTCCTTGCTGAGCTGTCTGATCTCTGCCTCCATCGCAGTCTTGATCTCTGCCTCTAGTTTTCCCCTCTCCCGGTACACATCTTGGATTTCGAGATTTGCTAGTCTCAGCTCCTCGTTCTCTGTGAATAATTTCGCTTTTTCTGTCTCTAAATCACTAATGCTGTCTTCAAGATGATCTACTCTGGATTTCAATTCGTCTTTCTCTTTGGTAAGTTGCCTTTTTGTTTCGTCTAGATATATAATTTTGTCTTCGAGACTTTTTGTCTTTGAATTCAGTTTCTCATAGTCGTCTTTAATCTAAGTAGGGAGAAGGAAGAGAATGTCAATCGCCTGGGTTCAGTGTAAAAACTAATAAGTAAAGAGAGGAAACCCCTTTTTTAAAAGCTTCACCTTGTTTGCCTGATCTAACTCGAGTTTTGCTTGTTTGAGTTGCTTTGTCAAATTATGAATTTCTTCGACTTGATTACCGAATTTCTCTGATTGGTCTAGCTGTTGTGTCGTGCTCTCTGATTGGCTGGGCTCTTTGTGGGTATTTTGTGATTGTTTTAACGCTTGTATTTGGTTCAGCTGTTGTGCCAACTCCCGCTTTGTATCGTCAAGTTGTTTTCTGAGTTTTGCGTTTTCTTCTGATAACATGGTCACCATTAGGGTCGCTCTGCTTGCTACTTCGTCTGCTCTCTCAGGCTCGCTCTCATCGCCATCTGCAACGGACAAATAAATAATTGATGCAATAGTGTAATAAGTAGACCATTGAATTTAGGACCGTAGCAGGGGGTCGGCACTGGGGGCACGTTCCCCCCCTCCCTCAATATATTTTTATGAAATTATAAGGAAATGACCAGTAGGGGCGTTGCCGTGCCCCACAAAATTTTCTTCATATTTGTGTATTGTGCCCCCCAATAGTGCCCCCAATAGTCTGCTAGATTCAGCAAGGTTCTCTTTGCTCGGTCTAAATGGGAGGTCTCAGGTAATGACTGCATTATTCCTGATCAAAAATTCATTTCCAACCTCAAGTCAAATGCCTCAAGTACTGCTTTTGCTTTATGTCACAAAAAATGTACACGGTGGGACATGCAAGAGAATGTGATTGGCTAGATAGTGCTTGAGTGACGTCTTCAATCTGATGTTTAAATAAAAAAATGGTAATTCAACAACCTTTTGAAGCTCGACATTTTCTATCAAGAAATCGCCAGAAATTACCTTGGGCGTCTTCGTAGTCATATTCGTCTGAATTATCGACTGGCAAAGACACGCTCTCGAAACACCGCTCTGTAAACATCCCATCAACCTCATCATTTGCGTCGTCTGCGAAGGTGACCTGAATCGTCGGGATGTCAGGATGTAAGGGAGTGACGTCATCACCTGCCGTTACTAGTGCCAGTTCCTTGCGACAAAGAAAGCTACACTCGGCCAAAAGAAGCACTCGGTCTTTGGCACTAGTTATTTTCAAGTCATCTGGAGGTAAAATATAACCAAAGAATTAGAAACAGCAGTCATCTCTCGCCTTAAGGGCCTCGTTATATCGGTCAAATATAACAGACACCTCGTTAAAACGGACATATAGTCATAAAAACTGATTATTTTGTGTGTAAAAAAGCTCTGTGGTCCTGTGATGGTATGAGCGAGGGCTGTATCTAAAGAAGGATGCCCGTAAGGCGTTCCCAATCTCCTCTCTTGAAAACGGCTTCAGGCGAGGAAGCCAGTGCGAGGAATGAATCTTGCAAGGAGAAGGGGGGGGGGGTGGATGGAGGACTTGGTTCACACTTCATAAACCCGATTAAAAAACAAAAACAAAGGTATGGCTGATTAGGACTCTTTAAGGGAGTAAACTTTCCATATTATATTCGTCTTACCTAGAAGCTGTTCATCCATCTCCAGCAAAACTGGTCCCGTCACATACAGATCTGAGAAGAGAACAGAAAACCCATTTAGTCCATGATGTAATACTTTGAATAATATATTTAACTTCTTTTTAGAGCAAAAATGCGTATTCCATACAGTTTAGAGAAAATTAAATAAATACCCGAATAAGAAGATAAATGCAGACATTGAAAAGGGCAAAGATTTTGTAAAAATAATTTCAAATTAAACCATGATTTCATTAAGTTCTTGCCACTTTGAATTTTAAAGCATTTCAAAATAGAAAAAAAAGTTTTCGGCATTGAATTTTCAAATGAATAAGAAGAGCTGGTTTGAACAAAGTGTGTTTGCGGTTAATGTAACGCAGTTTCAATATGAGACTTTAGATCTTTGTAGGATTATCTATATAAGCTTGATCATTTTATTTGCGCAAATACAGATACAAGAAGTACTCACTTTGAAACCTTTTACAGTATTTTTCGAGTCCCAGCTGACTCAACCAATCATTGACATCCTCACAGCACCACTCCATGACAGAGTCAGGTCGCCTTCGTACGAAGATCGTCGCCATCTTGTTTCTCGTGTCTCGATCTGTGTTGTGGGTTTTCAAAGATTTTAGCAGCTTATCCAAGCTGATTACACTATTGTATTTATGCAAATCGTTAACAGCCTAGTTGTTGACCTAATTCAAAGCTCGTTGCACCGTCTGCACTTACGCTTTGTGAGGTGACAATGAGAGTAATTAGGGAATACCACCCTCTTTCTCTAATGCTATTAGGAACGCGCTTTGTGTCGTAGTTGCATCGACAAAGAACGGAAACAAACATCACTGAGTGGTTCAATGTTTGTTAGGAGACGCCATCAGATATGAAAGTTATGTCGTTATGTGATAAATTCCGTGTGTGCGGAAGAAAGTGCCTTTTAAATACTCACACGAGAAAACTTCAATTCTGAAACAGGGCTATTCGTTTTTCTAAGTTCGAATTAATAGCACAAGGCCCAAGGCAAGATAACTCAAGTACGACACACGACAGTATTAAGACACGAAGACACGGCGACGACAAAGAGGAAGTGACCAAAATTGTTTATTTATTTTTCAATGTTTTCATACTTATGGCGCCCAATTCTAAACTGGTTACGATGAAATAAGAGTGTGTTATACTAAGAAATGCATAGGCCTTGGACCCTATATAGCTACAAAGAGAACAATTGATGATCTGGGTCGGGTATAGAAAGCAGGTTACACTAAACCAGGGTTAAATATGGTTCTCAGACAATCAAATGCACTGATTGTTATTTTATTCCTGGGTTAGCGCTTACCTATTTCCTAGGAACCATGCCCTGGTTTAAAGCGCGCACCCTCCCTTGCAAGATCGTGAAACTTTATTACCTGTCGCAGTTTAGAGACAACGACTGAAACGTATAAGACAGAATGCATTTCACATTTGGCATTTCCGATCTGCCTTTCGTTGCCTTCGTCACATCATCGTCGTAAAAGTTCAATTATATTTAGCTTGTGACAGGATGCACTTAGAAAAAGAACTTGCCATTTTTAGACCCACTAGTCCCCGTTAAAGCCAAAGACAACATATATTATTTCCAAAAGTCACTCGCTGAGGACAAGGTACTTATCTAAGTACACAGAGCATATGGGTGTTGTCACTGAATGCTACCATGCCGTACATTTTTGCGTCCACAAAAGCGCTCCTAAGTAATAGTCGTACCCCCTACCGACATATAGTGACAATCTTTAGAAATAGCCGTAGCCATAACCAATTCAGTTAAATTTGGTGTGAAAATAGCAAATAATGCTTTTCTATGTTATTATCTTGGCGCACCACTCCCAGCTTAAAAGCCTGGTTTCCATATTGTCGTAACAGTCGCAAGGGTCGTAACAGTCGTCTAGGGTTTGCCCCCCGAGGTGAACACGCGACTCGCGAAGGTTTTAGGTAATGATCTTTTGTTCACTAGCCGCAGAATTCTGAAGGCGTGGCCCCTGTAACTGCCGATGGTGATCAGTTAACGGATGTACAATACACGTTATCGATAATAATGATATATGTTATCAATAATAATGAACAGCAAGAGGTGTATTTACAGATATTTGATGTTTTCGGTTGTTCGCATTGACAGTTTCATATTCTAGCAGTTCTTTTAAAGAATGAGTTCTGATGAGTTATTCTAGCTGTGAGCCCCTTGCTATCAGCCCCAACATTGAAGCTGGCATGACGCCTTGAGCAGAAATGGTGGCGATGTTTGAACGCCGTGCTGGGAGATCAACCCTTTCTCATACAAATCAGTAGCGGATCTAGGGGGAGGGTTTAGGGGATTTAACCCCCCCCCCCACCACCACCACCACCACCACCACCACCACCTTCTCACCACCACCACCATTGAGCTTTCAGAAAGTCATATCCCCCTTTATCACTGAGCTAGACCCCCCCCCCCCCCTTTAGCGAAAAGCTAGATCCGCCCCTGAAAATTATTTTTGCTTATTTCGTTCACACACCAGAAATTTGGGTTCCCTGTGGATGGTTGGGATCAAGTTGTGTAGCGTATTGATTACATCAAAACAAAATCAGTTTAATTCTGTTCTTTCGTTATGGCAATCAGGTAACAGAACAACATTCTTGGTAAACCTCTATCTAAACTGTACTCTCGTGCTGCTTAAAGCGAGGTTAACTTCCTGTTTCTTAGGGCCTTCGGCCTCGGTCAGTATTTTCAAGACCTCGGTCACGGTATTTCACGATACGGACCTCCCAGCTGGTAAATAACATATAAAATAAGGAAAGGAATGTAACTACCATCTTATCCAATAAAAAAAGGAAAATAACTATCAAAGCCACAATAGGGCGGGGGTCAGAAAATAGTCATATAAGGAAATAAAGATACCCACCACCATAGCCATATAAGGTGCTATTATTCAACAAACACGACCACAAGTTGAGCCGACTCCAAGGGCGGTATTTCTGTGGTTTTGGAGAATAAATGACACAAATTCATTCTTCTCTTGTACAGTATGAAGGGCGTAAACTTCCGTGTAAATAAAGCTAGTATAAGCCACCATGCTTTGCCAACAGCACCAGCATTTTTGCTGGGTCAGAACGATGGTGGCTGTTTTCGCAGTTGTAAATTTAATCACGAAGGGAACAATCGATATTGGTGTTCTTGGACATGAACTTACAACCGATTTCGCCAGGAAAATTGTTGATGCTTGCATAGGAATTTAAATCCCTACTGGTTTTTATGGGAACTTTTCCGTGGCTTATGGGGCAATTATAGTGTATTTAAAATAAAAACAAGAAGTTACCTTAGGACAGTTGGGAAGAGTTTAGTTAATGATAGAAACAATCGATTTGATAATCGCATTTTCTAAAAAAATAGAAGAGAAAAAGATAAATAAATAGAGGGGAAACAAGAAAGAAAGAACAACAGGAAAATCAACAACAACAACTGGGCTGACGCTTCTTACCGTTTGGGATGACTAGTGTCAGTAGACTCGCCCCCCCTGCAGTCTCAAAATAAAATTGGCGATATGTCTTCCGATCCTGAGGACAAACCAAATCAAATTATTGGTGTCAACCTTATGATGATGGTGATGAGAATGAGAATGATGATGGTGATGAGAATGGCAGCGGAGGCTATGGTTATGATAAAGGATGTAGATAAAATTACTGATAGATATGAAATGTGGTGGCTACGATGATGATGACTATAATCATGACGGTGGCTATGATAATGACGACTATAATCATGACGGTGGCTATGATGATGATGACTATAATCATGACGGTGGCTATGATGATGATGACTATAATCATGACGGTGGCTATGATAATGACTATAATCATGACGGTGGCTATGATGATGATGACTAAAAATAATGACGGTGGCTATGATGGTGATGACTCTAATCATGACGGTGGCTATGATGATCATTACTATAATTATGACGGTGGCTATGATGATGATGACTATAATCATGACGGTGGCTATGATGATGATGACTAAAAATAATGACGGTGGCTATGATGGTGATGACTCTAATCATGACGGTGGCTATGATGATCATTACTATAATCATGACGGTGGCTATGATGATTATGACTATAATCATGAATGTGGCTGTGATGATGATGACTATAAGCATGACGTTGGCTATGATGGTGATGACTATAATCATGACTGTGGCTATGATGATCATGACTATAATCATGAATGTGGCTATGATGATCATGACTATAATCATGAATGTGGCTATGATGATGATGACTATAATCATGACGTTGGCTATAATAATGATGACTATAATTATGACGGTGGCTATGATGATGATGACTATAATCATGACGGTGGCTATGATGATGATGACTAAAAATAATGACGGTGGCTATGATGGTGATGACTCTAATCATGACGGTGGCTATGATGATCATTACTATAATTATGACGGTGGCTATGATGATGATGACTATAATCATGACGGTGGCTATGAGGTGATGACTATAATCATGACGGTGGCTATGATGATCATGACTATATTCATGACTGTGGCTATGATGATCATGACTATAATCATGAATGTGGCTATGATGATCATGACTATAATCATGACGTTGGCTATGATGATGATGACTATAATCATGACTGTTGCTATGATGATGATGACTCTAATCATGACGGTGGCTATGCCGGTGATGACTATAATCATGACGGTGACTATGATGATGATGATGACTATAATCATGACGGTGGCTATGATGATGATGACTATAAGCATGACGTTGGCTATGATGATGATGACTATAATCATGACGGTGGCTATGATGATGATGACTATAATCATGACTGTGGCTATGATGATGACTATAATCATGACGGTGGCTATGATGATTATGACTATATTCATGAATGTGGCTATGATGATCATGACTATAATCATGAATGTGGCTATGATGATCATGACTATAATCATGACGTTGGCTATGATGATGATGACTATAATCATGACTGTTGCTATGATGATGATGACTATAATCATGACGTTGGCTATGATGATGATGACTATAATCATGGTGGTGGCTATGATGATAATGACTATTATAATGACTGTGGCTATGATGATGATGACTATAATCATGACGTTGGCTATGATGATGATGACTATAATCATGGTGGTGGCTATGATGATAATGACTATTATAATGACTGTGGCTATGATGATGATGACTATAATCATGACGTTGGCTATAATGATGATGACTATAATCATGACGGTGGCTATGATGGTGATGACTATAATCATGACTTTGGCTATGATGATGATGACTATAATCATAACTGTGGCTATGATGATCATGACTATAATCATGACGGTGGCTATGATGATGATGACTAAAATAATGACGGTGGCTATGATGGTGATGACTCTAATCATGACGGTGGCTATGATGATTATTACTATAATTATGACGGTGGCTATGATGATGATGACTATAATCATGACGGTGGCTATGATGATGATGACTATAATCATGACAGTGGCTATGATGATTATGACTATAATCATGAATGTGGCTATGCTGATGATGACTATAATCATGACGGTGGCTATGATAGTGATGACTTTAATCATGACGGTGGCTATGATGGTGATGACTAAAATCATGACGGTGGCTATGCTGATCATGACTATAATCATGAATGTGACTATGATGATGATGACTATAAGCATGACGTTGGCTATGATGGTGATGACTCTAATCATGACGGTGGCTATGATGGTGATGACTATAATCATGACGGTGACTATGATGATGATGATGACTATAATCATGACGGTGGCTATGATGATGATTACTATAAGCATGACGTTGGCTATGATGATGATGACTATAATCATGACGGTGGCTATGATGATGATGACTATAATCATGACGGTG
This sequence comes from Nematostella vectensis, assembly GCF_932526225.1. Taxonomy (NCBI): domain Eukaryota; kingdom Metazoa; phylum Cnidaria; class Anthozoa; order Actiniaria; family Edwardsiidae; genus Nematostella; species Nematostella vectensis. Next base: position 8,860,028 of record NC_064042.1, read on the forward strand.
GCTATGATGATGATGACTATAATCATGACGGTGGCTATGATAGTGATGATTTTAATCATGACGGTGGCTATGATGGTGATGACTAAAATCATGACGGTGGCTATGATGGTGATGACTCTAATCATGAAGGTGGCTATGATGATCATGACTATAATCATGACGGTGGCTATGATGATGATGACTAAAAACAATGACGGTGGCTATGATGGTGATGACTCTAATCATGACGGTGGCTATGATGATTATTACTATAATTATGACGGTGGCTATGATGATGATGACTATAATAATGACGGTGGCTATGATGATGATGACTATAATCATAACAGTGGCTATGATGATTATGACTATAATCATGAATGTGGCTATGCTGATGATGACTATAATCATGACGGTGGCTATGATGATGATGACTATAAGCATGACGTTGGCTATGATGGTGATGACTATAATCATGACGGTGGCTATGATGGTGATGACTCTAATCATGTCGGTGGCTATGATGGTGATGACTATAATCATGACGGTGACTATGATGATGATGATTACTATAATCATGACGGTGGATATGATGATGATTACTATAAGCATGACGTTGGCTATGATGATGATGACTATAATCATGACGGTGGCTATGATGATGATGACTATAATCATGACTGTGGCTATGATGATGACTATAATCATGACGGTAGCTATGATGATTATGAATATAATCATGAATATGGCTGTGATGATGATGACTATGAGCATGACGTTGGCTATGATGGTGATGACTATATTCATGACTGTGGCTATGATGATCATGACTATAATCATGAATGTGGCTATGATGATCATGACTATAATCATGAATGTGACAATGATAATGATGACTATAAGCATGACGTTGGCTATGATGGTGATGACTCTAATCATGACGGTGGCTATGATGGTGATGACTATAATCATGACGGTGACTATGATGATGATGATGACTATAATCATGACGGTGGCTATAATAATGACTATAATCATGACTGTGGCTATGATGATGACTATAATCATGACGGTGGCTATGATGATTATGACTATAATCATGAATGTGGCTGTGATGATGATGACTATAAGCATGACGTTGGCTATGATGGTGATGACTATATTCATGACTGTGGCTATGATGATCATGACTATAATCATGAATGTGGCTATGATGATCATGACTATAATCATGACGTTGGCTATGATGATGATGACTATAATCATGACTGTTGCTATGATGATGATGACTCTAATCATGACGGTGGCTATGCCGGTGATGACTATAATCATGACGGTGACTATGATGATGATGATGATGACTATAATCATGACGGTGGCTATGATGATGATGACTATAAGCATGACGTTGGCTATGATGATGATGACTATAATCATGACGGTGGCTATGATGATGATGACTAGAATCATGACTGTGGCTATGATGATGACTATAATCATGACGGTGGCTATGATGATTATGACTATATTCATGAATGTGGCTATGATGATCATGACTATAATCATGAATGTGGCTATGATGATCATGACTATAATCATGACGTTGGCTATGATGATGATGACTATAATCATGACTGTTGCTATGATGATGATGACTATAATCATGACGTTGGCTATGATGATGATGACTATAATCATGGTGGTGGCTATGATGATAATGACTATTATAATGACTGTGGCTATGATGATGATGACTATAATCATGACGTTGGCTATGATGATGATGACTATAATCATGGTGGTGGCTATGATGATAATGACTATTATAATGACTGTGGCTATGATGATGATGACTATAATCATGACGTTGGCTATAATGATGATGACTATAATCATGACGGTGGCTATGATGGTGATGACTATAATCATGACTTTGGCTATGATGATGATGACTATAATCATAACTGTGGCTATGATGATGATGACTATAATCATAACTGTGGCTATTATGATGATGACAATAAAAATGACGGTGGCTTTACCGATGATGACAATTCTTTGAGATCTTTGACAGTAACCAATGAGAGATACCAAGTACGCTAAAATAACCGAAGGTATATGTACTTCACCGACAAAAATAAAATACCACCTTTCTACACAAACACAACAAACGTCCATTCTACACAAACACAACAAATGTCCATGAGCTTTGATTTCAGAGAAAAGCGTGTCAGAGATTTGCAACATTTTTTTATCGATATATATTAAAATTAATGATATCATGATTAATCAAGGTATTATGTTCAACAAGTGCCTCCAGAAATTTCGGGTCAGATGCTTATTTCGTTTTCACTCATGTGTTCATGGCGCAAGCGCTTTGCATCTCTAAAATTGACAATTATGTTGAGCCTCATGTCCAAGGTTGTGCACGTTTTATTTTCTTGTTTTGGGCTTGTACAAGTTGTTATTTGCCACATTGGCCTTGTAGGGTTTTTTTTTTTTTTTTTTGAATTTCCACCCCCTCCCCCAACTTCTAATTGGTCCGTTCTATAGATGACCGGATGAGAAATCAGTTTGAAGGTAGGGATGAGATAAAACACCAAATTAGGAAGCTGTTTTCCCAGGGCCGTTACAGGATGGGGCACTGGGACATGTGCCCCCCCCCCCCCCAATATTTTCCAAAATTATAAGGAAATGACCAGTAGGGGCGTGACTGTGCCCCAAAATATTTTCTTAATGTTTCTGTACTGTGCCCCCTCAATCTAACGTGGCCTGCTACGGCTCTGTTTCCTATCCTATAAATTCCACATCGAGGAGCACATTGATGACCACGATTGTCTAAAAATGGTTTATTGATTGTCATTGTATGTTAAAAACACTCAATTTGCTTTTTCTCCATTTTATACATCACCATATTCTATTGCCTGCACAACACCGTTTAAAACTGGCATCGTAACTTTTTCTACCACAGCACGCGGGGCGGAGATGAGCTTTGGAGACTACAGCCCCTCCACAGCACATATGGAAACTAGTATCGTAGCTTCGCCTCCCGCAGCACGCCGGGCGGAGATGAGCTTTGGAAACTACAGCCCCTCCAAAGCACATTTTGAAATGCGCATCGTAGCCTTGTCTTCCGCAGCAAAACGGGCGAATGTTTCCAGCTTTGGAACGATCACACCGGCGCAACACATTTGGGACCCTGAATTATATCGGCGCCAACCGCATAGTCGCCGACTGAAAAACCAAAAGCGCTTCCCGAGCTGGAAACCGTCTGGTAAAGCAGAAAAGTTGTAATGATCAACTTTCCCATCGAGCCACTGAAAGTGTTTTTTTTTTCTAAATTATTCTTTCATGCATTTAATAGCACGAGTATCTTTGTTTGCTTAAGCTTACTATGTACATACTACAAATAACAATTATAAATTTAGAAATTTGGTTTGCTAGGATTGGCGAAAGAGGCAATACAAATGACGCCATTGCATCATAGCACAGCGCAGGGGCTGAGAGAGAATGACTACTATGGAAAGAAAAGGTTTAATTTGCGTCTTGTTATGATCTAAAAACATTTCACTTGTATCAAAAGCCTCTATCTAAAAGGACTTGGTAACCTAAGAAGGACCAATTCAAGCAAGTAACCAAGATATTTATAATCAAATGTCGTCAATAACAAAGAGACTTTATCCGTAGATTGCTATTTTGAAGTTTCGGAATTTTCCGGAATACGTTGATGAAAGTTTCATAACTTAACCATGCAAGAGAGTTTTTTTCATACTTGAGTGACCGCTTTGTCATGTCTTTTTAAAAGCTACTCCCTTTTCTTAACGCTTTGGTTGTTATGGAAGGGTGTACGATATGACACAGCAGAAACTCATATATATCCCGACAACTGAAAGGTACAAAGTAATAAATACAAAAAGCCCAAATTGTCGTGTACGTGAACCAGAAGAATAAATACAATACACCAAAAACTGGAATTCGACTCTGCCAGAGAGTCGACAACTGTGAAGGCAGAAAATAATATAATACCCCGTTATAGACAAAGTATTAACTAACTCATATCCCGACAATGAGGGCATCAAACATGACACAGCAAAAACCCTTGCTCAATTTTGTTGATTCATCATCTACACGCACTGATATGGTGTCCGAGTGATTGCCCTTGGCTTGCAAGCTAAGTGCGCAACCCATTATCCATTATTAAAAACTATCATTCATATAAAAAATGATGAACACATTTTCTATGGGCCTGTATATTTAGAAGTAGACCATATTTTTAAGAAAATGCGAGAGCAAAACTACTCCGAATCGCTGGAAAAAAATTACTTATCTCAGTCGAAAAGATATCTAACACTGCACTTTTCGGCCCGGTTCATTGTTTTGAAGAAACAATATATTTTCGCAGCCAACCTCCTCCGCCTTGCAAGTTACAGGTTGACATTTTACCATTCATACAGTTTTGCCATTCACTGCCTAGAAAACTTTGTGTTTGAACTACTTCAAAATGTCTTGTTAATGAAATCTTGATTATCTCCATTTTTTCATGATATCGATATGGAGAAAAAAGTTTTTGTTTTTTTGTTATTTCATTCCGTGAAGCTTTTAATAAAATCGCAATCATGAAAGAGTAGGACAGTAATGGCTGGTTAAATGCGAATTTTAAAACTTTGTTCAAATTGTAGAAACACATGCAAAGAGAATTATTACGTTGAAAAGCAATAACACGAGAATATAATGGTTCATTGTTATTGTTTTTTTTTTAACTCACAATGTTTGCCAAGACCATAACCTCACCTCCCATTCGCATTTTTGTACTGGAACCTCGCTTTTAACTACAGGTCGCCCGGACTCACTCTTTGGTTGTCTACAGCGGCGTAGCCAGGATTTTGATAAGTCTCCCAAACCTCTTCTCCTCACATTAAATAATCTTTCAAAAAATTTAAATTGTGTTTGATTCTGTTTATTTTTTCAGAGTATACCTCAAACGGATTATTAAACGATATAAGTTACGATATTTACATCCTTTATCATAAAATCCCTACTACCTTACAGGCCATCCAATGGAAATTATTCTTTACAGGGACCCATACATTCTTCTACATGTATGGCTGCCCATCTTTAGCTTTCTGAAGCACTTTGTTCTCAAGAGGTTACCTTTGAAAACCTCGGAATGCTGAAATTTGAAAGCTTGAACTTCTTTGGATTTCTGAACAAATCTACCGTTGAGTTTCTCTTCTACCTTCCTTAAAAGGAGTTTGGTCACTCTTCCATCTTCCTCATAAGTAGTCGAGTATCTCTTCTATCGTCCTTATAAGGAGTTGTGTTTTTCTTTTGCCGTCCTTATAAGGAGTCGAGTTTCTCTTTTATTGTTCTTATAAGGAGTCGAGTTTCTCTTTTATCGTCCTTATAAGAAGCTTCTCTTTCAACAACCTTATAAGGAGTTGAGTTTCTCTTCTATTGTTTCGCTGTCATCTTCAATTGTCTCTGCTGATGACTCATCACCTTTGTCATCCTCATCTTCAGTCTTCGTTCCTAGCGGGTCAGCGGTTATCAAACCTGTTTTGCCGGTCTCTTGTCCCTTACTAGTAATGGATTGGGGGTCCTTGTCGAGTTGCTTTGATCCCTTTTGTACACCTAGAAAATTATTGAAAGTATTATATGAAATAGTCGCGAAATGTGCTTATTTATGCTGCAAAGCTTTTCTAATATAATGATAATGGATAAATAAATAGTGGAAAGTCTGATGTACAAAAACATTGTTTTAGCGATCTTTCAACAAACCTGTTTTCTTAGCCTCCGTCTGGTGTGACACGTCACCATCGTGACGTATGTCAATCACTTTCGTCTTCTTCTTAGGAGCCTCGAGCCCAGTCTCGTTGGACGCGCGACGCTTCTGTTCCGGGTCCTTGCTGTAATCCTCATTCTGAACAAAATAAGATGCATCAGATTCATCATTGATCGATAATCAACGATACGTGTAACACACTGTATCGAGGCCTCTCGCGGGTAATTGTTTTAACAATTCCGTTTAAATTAAAACAGTTTAGTAGCCCGTCAAAGCGTGCGGTCGATCTGATCTCTGGCAAATAAAATCACCAATGCTTCTAGTTTGTAAATTAGAAATAAATATGATATATTATTCATCGGCGATGCGCGATGCACGTGCAAATGAGAACGCAGTTTACTAGATTTGGAACAAAATCTAAAAAACTGTGGTTGGCAAACTCCATTTTGCGTATATGAGGTCAGTCCAACTTGATGTCTTACATGACAAGCGGACCACCTAATCGGTTTCTTGGAAATATCGAAAAGTAAGTAAGAAGTTGACACTTGATTTTTTTTCTACCCTGAATCAACAAAGCTAAGATAAAATTCTACCTTTATTTGAAGTATAGGTGACTCCCCTGTAATTCCAACCCTTTTTGGTACCAATTAGTAAAGTTGATAATGTACCTCGTTAGTCCAGAGCGGCTCCTCGGGGTCGTCGACCTCAGGTGCTACCGGTAGGTATGACAGCGTGTCGAGGTCCTGGTCGTTATCCTCGTCACTGTGGTCAAAAACACGCGATATAAGATTTTCATTTACAGTAAGCACTTAACATTAATCGAAGCTTGATGACCAAACGATGGCATTAAAAAAAAAAATGTTCGACTCAATGAGGACTTGGACTTCCATACCAAGTTCCATCAAGTGGTAGTTGGATAAGCGTGGAAACACAGTGACATGATTTAGATAAGGTGCTTCTAAGTGGAATTTCTGTGAATAGGTTTCAGTTGTCTTTATTCAAGCTCTGTGAACTAGAGTATCTTGCGTTCTATGCATTTCTCCCTCAACGTATATTTTCGTTAATCCCGTTAACTGTTTAACGTTTATTTTCGTTAACCGCTTTAATCCATGCTTCGCTCTCTATTTTATTGTTACTAATTATAACCCCTTCCTCTCCTAACAGCCACTCAGTCTCTTGTTCCTCGTCGTGCATCTATTTTTTCCTCCCTCCCTCACCACACCCGTAAAACACCCCTCCCTCCTTGAAGTAAATTACCTGCTACAGAGAGCATGTATTCTGTCAATTGATGTAACATCAACCTCCTCTTCCTCACCGACTTCACTCTCTGATGGGAGTTCGGGTTCTTTGTCTTCATCCTCCTAAAACACAAAAGAAAAGCAAGTCAAGGCAAGTCAGATATCGAAGTTCACACCGACCACCAGCCCCTCGAAACCATCATGAAGAAACCTCTCAACAAGGCTCCTGCACGCTTACAGAAGATAATCATGAAGTTGCAGCGCTATCAATTCAAGCTTACCTACAAAAGAGGCCCGGCCCTCTACCTGGCCGACACTCTCTCTAGAGCAGCCCTTCCTCAACCCATTGCCGCTAAAGTAACATCTTTCGAAGTATTCCGCACAGAGATGGCGGCCAGAGACACCGACAAGAACCCAAGGCTAACAGAGAACACTGAGAGCCAAATAAGGGAAGAGACAAGCAAAGATACTACATTGGCAGCCTTACAAGACGTCATCATACATGGATGGCCAGAAGACAAAACATGCCTGCAACATTCGCTCCGCCCCTACTGGTGCTACAGGGACGAGCTGTCAGTACAGAACGGCATAATCTACAAAGGCATACAAGTAATGATACCCCAATCAATGTACAAAACCATGCTCTCCAAGATACAAGCAAATCACTTTGGCGCAGAATCCAACATACGCATGGCACGTGAAGTCCTATTCTGGCCAGGGATGAGGAAAGCAATTCAGGACGCATGTGAATCCTGTGGCACTTGTGCCCAATATGGACAATCAGCCCCAAAGGAACCCATGCAGTCTCCACCCATACCCACTAGACCATTGGAGATAGTCAGCCAGGATATATGTGAAATAGATGTTGTGGTTTGAAATGCTTCTTGGTTTGAAATTGTTAAAACCAGTTTGAAAAAAATTCAAACCATGCCACATTTGTTGTGGTTTGAAATGCTTCTTGGTTTGAATTTTTTTCAAACTGGTTTTAACAATTTCAAACCAAGAAGCATTTCAAACCACAACATAGACAAGCAGAACTATTTGGTCACGGTCAGTCACTTCTCTGACTGGATTGAAGTGGACAAACTGGAAGACACCCTGGCTCCCACAGTCATCGAGAAACATTTTGCGAGATATGGCATTCCGGTGAACTGCCACACTGACAACGGTCCCCAGTTTATAAGCAAGGAATACAGACAGTTCTCAGCTGACTATGGCTTCAAGCACACAACGTCGGCGCCATACCACCCAAAAGGCAATGGAAGAGCTGAGGCTGCTGTCAAGGTCGCAAAATCAATGTTGAAAAAGGCAAACGACTTTCAAAACGCGATGCTGATGTACCGAAACATCCCGCCTCAAGGTCACACCTACTCGCCAGCGCAACGCATGTTGTTGAAACGTACAAGAACCACACTACCCACCACAGAACAACTCCTGGCTCCATCCATGGTCAACTTTGAAACCGTAAAACAGGAAATAGTCAAGAAAAGGAGTGAAACGAAAGCGTACTATGACAAGAGAGCAGGAACTCAGCAAAGATCTCTTGACATAGGCAACTTTGCCTTCGCCAAACCACGACCAAACCAACGCGGGCAACCATGGCGCTATGGTGAAGTCGTCGAGAAAGATGAAACAGCAAGGTCGTACACAATACGAACTCCGCGCGGAATCAACATCAGGAAGAACAGAGTCCAGCTAAGACCCGCAGCGCCACCACCAACTGACGACCGACTGCAGATGATGGTGATGAGATACCCAGCATCGGAGCCTTATATCGCCAATCCAGCCCAGTTCAGTTAGCCCACAGGGATCACCCACAATACACCGCAGATACACAAAAGCCAGGTTTCGTCACACCAGGCTGAAGAGATCAATAAATCAAACCCCATGGATGGGCTCGCGGTAGAAATACCTCTGCCTCAAGACACCCAAGGACAACCGGAAACGCTCAACCCGGCAAGACAGACAAGATCTGGGAGGGAAGTCAAAACTCCACAGAGACTTAAAGATTATCTTCTCAAGTAGCTGATGTTTAGAGCCACTCTTCAGGGACCATCATAGGAACACTGTAGAACGTTATGGTTAACCGTTGAGGCTTTGTTTGTTTTATTTTATTATAATTTAATTTTCGTTAAAAGGGGGAGATGTTGGTCAGCGGCAGACCGTACGATCGGAGTCCGCCATGTTGGATTGGGAATAAATGTACAGTCACTCATAGTTAGCTCATTGCTCGTCCTGTGTACTCGACTCTCACTCCGATGTACCTCCGATGTACAGAAAGACAACTATATCAATTACATATCTTAGAATTCAGTTTTAATGGAAACTACCTCACTTACAACATCAAATTCGCTTTCCCTTTCTTCATACTCAACATTTTCATCTAGTTCCTTGAAGTCTGGTGCAAAGGCGCTCCAGTTTTCCTGGAAACAAAGACATCAGCAATGGTCCTAAATTTATTCTTTTATTTAGTTCAATAAATCAACACAAGGTTAAAATGGTGTGTTTTACGCCTTTGTGAAAATAGAGCTGTTTCGCTGACGCTTTGAGCGTTAGCCTGTTTGTCAGAATTCCCTGATTCCTCATGCCTAAAAAGGGATGCTAAGCAGACCATCATGCCTACAGACCACCTAGTTATTCAACAGCTTGTCTGTAGTTTCTCTAGCCATACTTCTCTAGTCTCTCTAGTTTCTCTAGTCAATATCAACATCAATATCAATGTATCAATATCAAGTCATACTTCAGCATCAAACCTCTCACTCAAAATGTTAAATAAAGAATCAGACATAATCACAAACAACTCACCACATGATTTTGTGCCCAGATTGATACCACGCCACTCGATATGGAGCAGATGATAGGTCGAATAGGATGCCACTACATGGAAAGAAATACTTTGTGAAGATTTGCCTTCTTCATTACATTGTATGAAATGATAGCCTGCGAGTGTCTGGCATTTGCTGGTGTCAGATAAACTCATAAGAATGTCTGTGATAAAACACCATCAAATGCCTGAAAGCCCATTAAATGTAGGACATATTACTGTATACATGTGCACACATACCATCTACAGCATGCATGTCAACATCTGGATGTAAAAAAAACTGGAGAATGGGCTTTGCTTTGGATCAGCAATTTTCCCTTAACGTTTTGCCAAACAAACCAGTAAGTTTAGTAAGTACATACCACTACATCTAGAAGCAACTCCCCCTTGGTGCCATGTAGGATTTTAACAAGGTTGCCTACTCCTTTTTCCCAAATGTACAATGCATGTGTTCTGGCAGAGCCTATAATTAAAAAAATGGCAAGGGAAATAGCGGACAACTGTACATGTCAAGAAAAATTAGAAACACTTGCTTCAACATGAACCAACCTGCACAAATATATTCACCATCCCCTGAAAAGCAACACTTCTTCCATAATGTTCTGAAATGAAAAAAAAATTTAGCAGGGAATTTTAAGTGATCATGGCTTATTCATCATAGTCAGGCATTGTAATCTTTCTGTAATGCATGGTTCTGAGGCCAACATGATGATAATGATGATGATGATCATTATCGTGTTGATGATGATGGTGATCATGGATGTTGACAGTGATAACGGATGATGATGAGTGCCAGAGATAGTTGCAAATGTAATAGATTGCAAGGCAATATCCTTCTTCTGTGAGTATATACTCTTTTGCCTATAAATTACTGCACTACAGTACCCTACCTGTTGACCAGATCTTGAAGTTTCTGGATAGGTTCTGGCTCCGCCCCTTCCTGGTCCTTGCATGCCAGCACAATTTGGTTATCAAATACTCTAATAATTCTGTCCTGGCAGTTTATTAGGAAAGCACTGTCGGAAAAGATACAAAGAACAATTGAACTTTTGATATGCCAAATCAAATACTCTATACTTTTTATTTAATTTGTTCAACATCAAGTCAACTTTTACTACATACTTGCAACTTATAGTGTGTGGCTTATTTAAAACAACTCCTGAATCTCACTGGACCCAATGTATTTATGTCAATACAAATAGACGATTAGTTTCAGCTCTGCAGAAGCATGACATACAGTATATCAGGCCTAAATGTCACATGGAAATGTCTAACATTTGGTGATTTCTTGATTAAGATGGGGTGTGTGAGCCCCTAGATAGTACTGTACATACAAATCTGACCCATTTATCATTTAGTGATTGCTTCAAAAATCAAAACAATTTAACAAAATAAACAGTACACAGCACTGTGAATAAAAGTGAAATTGTCAATAGACTTTTGTCATCTTGGAAAATAAATAAATTATGCTGTAACGCCATTACGTAACTTTAGACGACGAAAATAAAAACTTGAACATAAAAATACTGTTTTCACGTTTATCTATGCCTCCTACGCGCTTGTTTATATTGACTTGCCACTGGTTTTGAATATCATTTTTCAACATATTTTTATACATAGGATTTTTCTCGAATAAAGTTAATTTTCTATTTTTTTCCAAAATGACCCCAAAAATACACGATTTTTGGGGTCATTTTACATATTATACATAAGTGTGTATTATACATGAGTACTGTAAATACAGTAACTAACCTTCCTCTACGGGCAAACTCAATGGCTTTGATGGCTGTGTTTGCGCTAGTTCCTGTTTGAATCCTGAAAAATGTAATGACCTGCAATAAATCAAAAGCATTCATACATTTAGTCGGAAAATAACCCTTCCTTGAATAAATTAAAAATCAAATCCTTCAACAATATAATCATTCGAAAAAAGTTTATAACTTACCTCCCTTGTCTTTGCGTCAATCACCAAAACCTTGAAAACAAAGGCAGATATTATAGAATGAGGTCATGACGGAAAAACCTGGAAAACGTGCAATTCCAGATAGAGAGAGAAGACACAATTTCTTACCATCGCTATAGGTTCCTTGTATTACGGATTGATTTTCAAAACACAAATAACGTGAGGCCAAAGTGCACATAACCAGATTTTGGCTTTTTAAGATAATTTTTCCTTGATCATCATTGCCCTGTGTATCAGTTCAGGGACGAAAAGCTCAAATTTCAATGACACTTTACAAAAAGTTGCATCAATTTAAAAAAAGTCGCACTTTATATTTTGTTTGCTATACGTTACTAAGTACTCAGAGAAATTCTCCGCCTTATTCGATGTGAAATGGGCTTATTTGAAGCGTCGCGTCATGTTTTTCCGTCATGTCTAGAATAAGTGATATTCAGCAGCAATGACAGCACATTAACTTTTACACATGACTTTGATCTAACCTTTCCCTTGGCGTTTCCAGTATAAATATAATCTCCTCTGCGATCAAAGGATGCAACAATGTTGTGTTCTGACTGTAATAACAAAGTGAACAAAAGGTGAAAAACATTCACAGTCACGTTGTGCACTAGAGTATGCCCTGCTTTTGAACTGCTGCGCCAGAGAGCAGCACGCAAAATGCCGAGTTCACTCCTGTAAAATCTCACTGTGTTTACCATTTCTTTTTTGGGTGAGAGGGATTTGAAAACTTTGCCTGGGATTCTTAGGTACAATAATAAAAAAATTCTACGTTTATTTTGGGGGCACAACATTAAGTGCTGCATTTGAGGGACTTTATCTGTAAAATAAACATCTATTCAACTCGCAATAATGTGGGTTTGCTCATGCTGTCATGAAAGTGCTGTCCTACTTGGGAAAGTGTTAAAAAGTCCTCAAATGCCAAAAAGAGTTGGTTGGAACACCAAAAAACCCTGTACCAAGGCAATAAAAAAAGGATAGGGGAAGTAAGAAATTCAGAACACTGTATTTATATATGCACTTATTTGATATGCATGCAACTCTCACCACTAATGGAGGGTTTCCTCTCAATGCACAGTTCCACAAAAACAAATAATTGTAGCGGGAAGATTTTATTGTTTACAGTCCTGTACCTCTCCTCCAGTAGGCAAAACGTAATGTTTGCCGTCCAAATCAACAACCACTGGACCCTGCTTTGTAGGGCACACCAAGATGACTTTACTAAAAATTAAATGAGATAATTACGTTAAGCTTATTATCCAAAATGAGTTTCTAAATGTCTCAATTTGCAAACTTACTTGTTCCTAGGGTGGAATTGAACTTTGGATATCGGTGATTGGAATCTGTATTTCTGATCACACTCCCCAGTAAGAATATCCCAAACGGAGACATTCCAGTCATTTGATCCACTCAGCAGCTTGCGGCCATTACGACTCCAACTAAAGATTAGGAAAATACACCTTACCACTTGAAACAAGTTGGTGTTTACATACTTCACAACTACATTTTTAATGTGAGGATAAAGAAATCTTGCTATTGGCAACTTTCAGATTATAAAATCGATTGAGGACATTTCAGTGATCTAGCAAATCATGTTGCAGTGTTTTCATATGAGCATTTGACTGACACTTTGAGAACTTGCTATGGAAGTTACACTTACATTATTACTTTTTTGCTGTACATTTTTTTTTCTCATTGGCTGTAATATTTTGTGCCGTTAACTGTCTCCAAGCCAACATGCAGACAATACCCCTGGGAAACCTTGTTTTTTATAATATTTTCTTGAAACTTTGAGCCTGGCTTCTGTATAGCGATTGTTATATCAATCTTTTTAGTTTTTGAAGGTATACTTGCCTGACAGAAGTCACAGGATGAACATGTGCACTTATGATTTTGGCAATTCCTCGCGTCAAGAAGTCCCATAGCACAACTCGCCCATCGTTGCACCCTACAGCTAACAAAGAGCCACGTCTATTGAACGCCGCAGTCAGCGCTACGCTTACCGAGTCCAGACTGCCATCGTACTCCTACAAACACAGATCAGTGACAATCAAAGTCGAATGAATATGGAAAAACATTTTGTCAACAAAAAGTTCTCACCTCGGGGTAGCTCTGCCCAAACGATTCTAGAGAGAAACCCAAAAATCATTAATTTTACAAACAAGGGGAAGTTCGATTGGAACTGAGAGTAAAAACTTACGTAGTAGCTCGAGATTCATAGCGATGTGAAAAAGACAGCCAAACAATCGGTCCGTCCACCATTAGACGCGGGCTCAAAAGGACCGTCAGCGGGTAAGACAAATAGAGCATGCGCTTTGTTTGCTTGTACACTCCGCTTAGTTGGAGTTGAGCTCCGGGCTCAACAAGATGGCTCTGTGAAGTTTTGACAGCTTAACTTTGACAACGTAGAAAAAGCGTTTTGCCTGAGCTGTTGATCGAAAATTTTGAAGAAATAACTGGTTAACGAAAATTTAGATTGCTGTGTTTTAGTGTCTGCTCATAAATTGCATAATATGGAAGAGAAAGGTACAGAGAATGTTCCAGAAAAAGATTCGAAAAGTAAGAAAACTATTCCAAATATCGAGGGAGGTGAACAGATACAGACGGGCAACGGAGGGGGTAACATTGAGTCGTCGGTGTCGAGACCAAAAGAGCTCAAAACCAAGCGTTGTCGTGCCTCCGTCAAATGGAACCGCGTTAAAAGAGTACAAGTGTCTGATGTATTCGATTCTTGTGAACCTCAAGCTAAACTTCCGAAAACAAATAAGCAAAATAGAGACATTGAAAAGACTCATGAATGTGTTGAGAAAGAAAAGTTTATCGATATTTCTAGTAAGTCTTGTGATGACACAGGTACGATAAGAAATAATGAATCTGGTGTGAATGATGAGAGTTTAGTAACTGACCAAAGCAAAGCCACTGCTAACAAAAGTACGCAAATGGTTAAGGGGCTTAACGTACCTACATCCATGGTGAATGAAGGAGAGGCTAAACAGGATCAAAGGAATGATAACTCAGATGCTGTACAAGGAAGTCAAGCTAGCAATAAGAAATTTGAAAATGTCAATGCTACACTAAGTCATTGGCAAGCTAGTTGCAAAACAAAGGAGAATTCTCAGACTGGAAACGGAGCTGATCATTTTGAAAAGCCTGCTGACAATACAAATACAGGTAGAATGTCATCAGATGTTAGTTGGGAGTCTGTGGTAGGAAGCTCAACCCATCAAGAAGGGGCAAACTCCAGCATAGAGAATACAGGCCTAATAGACAACAATACTGAGGCCTCATCCATAGATTCATCCTCAGTCTCTACAGTAAATGCTGTACAACAAGAGCAGGGAAGAGAGGAAGGAAGCCAGCAAATGAGTTGTAATACTGATGACTGTGTGAGTTCTTCTCAAGCAAACAGAAAGGGGAGAAAGCGTAAACAAAATTCTGAGACGAATAAGAGTTTGAGTACATCAGAGAAAACCAATTCTCTTGACTGGACTCAGAAGGAAAAACAGCTTCTCTTAAATGGCCTTAAAAGGTATTAAATCTGCATTACGTCATGTTCTATTACTGGAGGTAATTGAAGCCTTGCTGACGCAAGCGTTTGATTACAATTTTAATTTTCTTTAGTGAACCTGGTGAAATCAAATGGAAGAAACTGGCAAGAATGATCAAAACAAAGAATCTTGCACAGGTCAGTGTAGTGTCATGAATATTATTTCCATATTTTCTCATAGGTATAGTGCTATTCTTCGTCATTCTTCTCCTACCAAATGATGTGACAGATCATGTTTTATGGTTGTTTCTTCAAGTGTGCATGAACAGATCAAATTTTCTCTATCTTTCTTCTGTTGTGAGTGCAGTAACCATTTTCGCATTTTAAGGTGGATCTAATAGCAAGAAAATAAGATGTTGGTGTTGGTAACTGTTTTTTAGTGAAGCTTTAGACGATTCATTTTTTTATTATCTGCAGATTAAAAGTTACACTGAAAGCTTTTCAGCTAGAGGTAAATTGTTTCATTGTTTGGATTTTCCATTGTGGTCTTCCTTTTTGTTCCATTGATTAGTGACAGTTGCTTATTTAGTTCTATTTATTTCAGATTCCAGTGCAATGGTACCTTCTGATACACCTTTGGATGTAAGGATTATTTGAAATTGTATTACCCAAAATAGCTGATGTAAATATCACCAACATTGTCCTAATCTTCATCTATCATTAACATTACCATGGTCGTCATCATTATCATCATCACTATCATTATCATTTCCCCTCAACATCTTGGCAATCATAACTATTTATGACCATTATCATCATCATCATCTCGATTTTTTTAGCATTATCATACTGTACTGTGTAACTGTCGCAAACATACCATAATCAACAATACAACCATACATTGACTTTCTTTTTGCTTTTCAGACCTGGCTGAAGATATGTAATGATGCCAGTTCTGATCTTGACGATGTTGATGCCAAGTGTTTGCCACAGGTTAAGATATGTTTAATGTGATGATTCCGGTTTTATACTAATGATTTATGTGTGCTTATCTGTAGGGGTCTACATACACTTATGTACTTTGTATCCATACAATTAAAAAAATAAACATTCCCTCAGTTTAGTACTTTCCGTAAAAACACTCTGTTGTCCCTGTAAACTGGTTGGGAAAGAGGTGACTGAATTACGCAGAAAAAAACTCAAAATTACGCAGAATTCTTTGCTAAATTACGCGCTAAATTACGCAGAAAATCAATCATTACGCGCTAAATTACGCTGGATTTTGCAATACATGTTTCTTTAAAAGTCAAAATTTTGCAGGACTCTTTACTGAATTAAGTGTTAAATTACACGGAATATCAACTGTTACGCCCAAACTACATTTTGTACCGAAGTAAAGCACGAAATAACTTGAAATGATTAATTTTTTGTGCGAAAATATCTTAGGCGAGTTTTCATTGCCTTCCAGCCACCAGCCAATTAAAAAAGGTATTTTTATGTTAGTCCTAGGCCTTCGCGGTTTAGGAAAGAACGCCTAGTCATTTTATATGACCTCGAAATTCAGTTTGAAATATCCCACTCTTACGAAGAATATCTCTCTTTTTTTACGAGAAATAGAGGTGAGAACCCTAAAAGAACACATCAGCTGTGCACTTAAATGTTTTGTCTTTCAAAATTTAGCCAAATTACGTGAAAATTTGTGGTTTACGCAGAGAAAGCCAAATTACGCGCTTCCGCACAAGCGCGTAATTCCAGAAGCCCTGTTTATAGCTGGTAAAAAAAAAATAATCATGGTGAGCCTGTGTGGCGCAGATGGCAAACTGTGGCTCTGTAGTGCCTGTGCCTCTCTCATTGGATTCCAGGCTCAATTCCAAGTTCCAAAATAAACTGAGTTAGCTGGTTCTTGCCTTTGCCCTGAGGAACTCTGAGTGACTAGCTTCCTACATTTTTTAGTTCATTATTTAAAGTTCTCTTTTTACTCAACTCAATTTTCTAGCTAACTGGCGCTTGCATCCACCATGACTTTGAGGGTTTGGAATACGTTGTTGGTTAGGGTTACTAATGGAATATTTGTCTGAACCTTTTTTTTCCAGTTGCTGACGATCGCTGCATTTGAACCTGTTGCCCAAACTTCAGGTGAGAGTCATGGCATATATTTTTACTAATAGTAGGGTTATTAGTATTTCATGCAAGACCCAATGAACTGGCACCCTATAACCCAAGAAGTCATATTTTTCCCAGAGCATAGTATTTCTAGAAAAGGCTAAGCTTTGAGCGATTTTTCTGGCTGTTGCTGACAGTGTTAAATTTGTGCAAGTTGCATGCATTGTTCCCACGGGTCCTTAAAAGTCTAAAAAGTCTTACATTTTGAGAAAAGTTTGATAACGGTCTTAAAAAGTTTTATTTTCCTAGAGTTTAGTATTTCTTGCAAACATTATGCTCTAAGCGTTTTTGTTATGCTCTTGCTGACAAAGTGTTATACAGTATGTGCAAGTTCATATGCAGTTTTAAATGTTCAAATTTAAAAAGGTATGTATTAAATTTGTCTGCTGCTCAGCTGCAGGATCCATGGGACCAAGAAATGACCTTATATCCTATTTTCGTAATTTCTTTATGTGGCTTTGTTGTTTAGTTGTTCTAACATTTGTTACATTATAGTACCTGGACCCAACTACCCACAAATCTATAACTTCCTGAGTGCAGTACTAAGGGGCGACGTAAGCCAGCAACTTGCCCCTTTAGGTCAGTACATCTAAACTTCTTTTTATTTATGTGTAATTGATGGATTTTATCATCATTCAGGTTAGTGCAAGCTCTAAGGTGGGGCTATGGGGTCCCAAGTCATGACTTGTTGCAGGGGGATCTAGGGGTATTTCCCGCTCCAACACCAAGAGCACACACACAAATGTTTCTTTGGTCACTTTCACAAGTGTTTTTCTCACAAAAATATATTTGTTCTGTTTGATTTCAGATGCTAAAGTTGTTCTGGAATTACTAACTAACCTGGAATCACGACTTATGCATTCGGATTATGACAAACAGATAAAATTCTTACGAGATAAACATGACTCAGTTCTTGAGGAGAGGCTGCGAAACACTGCTATTCGACACCTGGAAGAAATAATCAGCACTGAAGAACAAGAGAGACTTATAAAGGAATGCAAAAAGACTGGATACCCCTCATACCCAGAAAGAAAAAGTAGCAGAGGTAGAAAGTTAAAGACAAAGATAGTTGGTTTAATTGAATCAGTTAGTGATGAGTCAGATACCGCACCAGAGACTCTAAATCCTAAAAAATCATCGTCACTAAATCCTGTAGGAGTTCCTGTGAATTTACTAAATATCACACCAAGACTGCCCAGAAATGTTACAACTACTTTATCCATGAGAAGTCCTCTTTATAATCAGACTCGATTAGTGGATGAGCTGAAATCTGAAAAAGAGAGGAAGAGAAGGGAGAAAAATCAAAAGAGGCAACAGCAGCGAAAAGAAAAGCAAAAACAACAAAAAGAACAACAGCAACTCCATAAACAACAGAATGACCAGCAACAAACCAAACAACAACAAGAACAGAAACAACAGTAAGAACAGCAACAACAGAAAGAACAGCAACAAGAGAAAGAACAGCAACAAAAGGAACAACAGAATGAACTAGAACATCAACAGAAAGAACAACAGCAACCGAATGACCAGTAACAAAACAAACATCAACAACAGAAAGGACAGCAACTGAAACAGCAAAAGAAAGATCAAGAACAGAAGGAATGACAACAACAGCAAAATACAGAGAGTAGAAGAGCATCAGAAGGGCCAGGAACAAGACAGGTCTCAGAAAGAGCAGCCAAAACAGAGCCAGTAAAATATGACAAGAACAAATAATGACTAGAACTGAAAGATTATTTCAACAGCAGGAAGGGGAAAAGACAGTATAAAGAGCACTTTCACATTTAAAAACAAAGACATTTGTCTGAATATACTGGAATAATAAAGACAATTTACTACAATATAACCATTTTTATTATACTGTTTTTTTTATATAATGTACAAACTTTTTAATTTGATAGGGTTATGGAATTATCAGGCTTCAATTTATAACATATACCCCCTTCCAAACTTTGTAATCTTTGTTTGTAATCTTTGTTTATCGAGGGTAGCATATTTAACCGAATATACAGTTTTCTAACATATGGCCCTCGGTTAGTAAGCACTGTCACTGGGGGTGGTCACTGCCAGAGGGTTTATTGCGTCCCCAGTGGTTCTTTTACGTCCCTTCGGTTCAGGTTAGTGTAGTGCAGCTTGAAGAGACGGGACCTCCGGTTTAGTGTCCTTATCCGAGAAGACTGGAAACACGGGAGAATAACTTCAACTCACTTGTGACAAATTCGATTCAAGGCAGGGACCCGGAAAAATCCCCAGTTTGAGCCAGGATTCGAACCTGGGCCACAGCGGTGAGAGGCAGACACGCTAACACACTAGGCCACCCCTGCTTCCACCAACATATAGTGCCAAAACATTTTGAAGAAAAAAAAACAATACTAAACTCTTCTAAATTTCTCATTTTTAGTTAATCTTGGCAAGCTAGCAAAAATGGTAAAATTGAGCTCTGGTTATATATTTTGTCCTGTATTTACATATTTTTACGATACTCCCAGATAATGGTAGGACCATACTACAATTAGCAATAATTGGGTTTCCCCTTTGATATGTGACAGTTAATATGTCTGCATTAAGTCTCTTTATTCAGCTCAATGAAGGATTACTTGAATATAACCCAGACTTCTCTGCCGCTTGATCTAGAGCTTTTTGTAAATTTAAATCAAATAATTCACACCTGAAAAAAAAGGAACATTTAATCATGTCGGACATCAATTTTCTCAAGTAAGACAGTCTGTTGACAAATCATTGTTGCCTCACATAAGACAAAATGTTCCTTCAACACATTCCCAATTTTACAACATCTTGCATTTGACTGGTACCTTGTCTAATCTTGTCTATTCACACATACCCATGCATCCAAAATTTATAGACAGGTGTCCTTTTTTATCACTATTTTACCAGGGTCGTAGTATCTTAAAGAAATGGCATACACCCACCACACCCTTACATGAGCACCCCTTAAGTAACTATCTTCATCTTTCACACCGGAAACTGTTAGTGCTGTAAGTACCCAGAAGCATACAGTTTGCAATAACTATCAGGGTAAGCCCAGCCCAATAAAATCTTCGGCTAAGAAGGACTCCAGGGGTGTGTCTAGAGAAAAAGGTAGTCAAGAGGAATTCACAGATCACCGTCTTCCTTAGCTCTAGTACACACATAAAATGAACTGCTTCTTGACTACCAGCGAAGCAGTCAAACTCATTGCATCGCAAGAGCATGTGGGGCCAAAACCCCTCGGATCCCCGTCTGGAAACGTGTGGACTCCCCACCCCTTGATATTAGATGGCAGTTATAAGAAGGCTTGGTTGGCATGGCACTGTTACTTACCTAATAGGCATGTCTAAGGAGTAAAATGGGTTTTTCAGGGCAAAATCTCCATACAGTTCATAGATTTTCTTCAAGAGGCCATCCATGCCCACTTGTCTTGGATCAGTAAGGACGATAAATTTAAGACCTGAAATTGAATATAAAAAAACTCTGATGATAAGTTTAGGACATGGGACATACTGTGTACTGTACATTACAAAGAGCTATTACTGTGTATTTTTGTTATTTCCCTCTCTCCTCACCTGTCATTGATTGAAAGCAGTGTAGTTTGAAAGAGTCTGCCTCGAGCACCTCAATACCAGATGACCTCTGCTCTGGGGAAAGCTTTGCTGCTATGGCAAATAACCTGATAAAAACAGGGCAATATTCTTCTTAAGAAATTAAGGATCATTTATCCGCACTGGACATTGTACTTTATATCACAACTAATGAGATCACTATTCGAGGGATTAACAGTTTAACAGATTAACAGTTTAACAGTCACCTATATTCAAACCTCAATTCAAGGGATTAGTCCATTGAAGTCTTTTGACCTTCTTAAAAATGGAGTCTCCAATTACACAGAAAACATTTGTTTAAGATATCAGGCAAGAAAACTGTTTGAGAGAAAAATATCTTCAGTTCTGTAGAACTAGGCAAATTTAAGTACAAAAGAGTGGTTCCAAAGGTTTGTGAAAGTTGGGATATTCTTGGAAGCATTTTTTGGTGTCAAAGGAATTAAATAAAAGTGATACAACTTTGTTTAGTACTGTCGGAGAGTCCACAACAAGTGCAGAACTTGATTATCTACCACCGTCCAAAAGGAGTCTTACTGTAATCCTTAGAGTTCTCATTCGGTGCGACAGGTTTGACAGCGTTTTGCATGCGACTTACGGATGGAACATGCTAGCAAGCATGATACGCTCATTAGTCTTCAGCTTGGCTCGTCCAAACTTGAGTGATATTGGATAGTTCTCCTTATTAGCGAGGAATTCCATGACATCCGTACCATCAGGAAGTTTTCGACCCACAACATTCTCGCCGTTTATTGCTAGTAGGGAGTGACCAACTAAAATAGACATTTAATTTAATCAGTGCTTCATAACATATAAGGCTTGTGAATAATGCAAAGACATCTGGTGATTTTAATAGTGGGGGGGGGGGGGGTAGACCAATGGTCAAATAAATAATCAGCCAAGGGCAGACATTGACTCTTTTTCACTAGGGGCCAATGGCAGCTAGAAAATTCCAGTCACCAATTGATGTCCACAAACTCATCTATGGCCTGCTAGCCAGCTCTCATGGTGGGTTATTCGGAAATGTTTTATTTTTGAATATTGGCAACCCTGTGCACGCGCGAAGGCTGAGGTGCGCTGGGCCGAGGGTGCAAAGAAATGAGAGCCGGCTAGCAGGCTAACTCATCTAATTTCTGGCTGTTTGTTATGGCACATGAAAATCTTGCCCATCAGAATACATTTTAGTATTTCAGGCATATTTAATATGATACATAAGAATTAAAACTCCTCGAACAAATATTTTCCATATACATATACTAATAACCAATGATAACAGGGTAATCAACTTAAATAAAACCATTAAGATTTGCATTGAATGCAATAGCTTTATAAAAAAATACCCTTGTAAGAAATAGAATAAAATAAAATAAAATAAAATGTAAGCTGGTGAAATTTTGAAATGTGGTCATCTTGCTATACCAAATTCTTAAATCAATTTCTTTCATTCACAACAGAGAGCTACTATATCATTTTCTAGATACTTAATTGAATCATGATTGTTATCCGTAAGGGAAAGTTCATTTATTATCCCCTGGACTCCTGGATTGTGCATGCCCAATAACTGCCCCCATACAAAAACAAGTTGAACCAAGAAGTCTGATTTGACACTTTGTCAAATTATATAGTAGAGACAACACCCAAAGGAATCAGTGCCCCCTCTTTTAAAATCCACGCACCCCTTTAGACCTTTGAAATTTCTTGAGCCCCTCCCCCCTAAGGATAATAAATGAACATTCCTTAATACTTAACGAAATCCTGATAATGACAGATCGTGGAGTTGAAAAATAAAATTCAAGACAAATACAGAACCTTTTACGTTGTCTCTCGCGCCAAATATCACCTCTAGTTTATCATCTCCGCGTAGTGTTATTTCTAGAGGGTAGCTGTATGTCTTTTCCACCTCGCTTTTCGGTGTGTAGTGGTCGAAATGGTAGATTAGTCCACCGGCTCTGTTCAATATGTACACACTGAAGATCGCCATCTTGGGATTGTCCCAGTATGCCTTGCGAGGCCACCTACCACAGGAGCCCCAACTAGACCTGGATTGGGGGGGGGGGGGGGCATGTAGAAGCTATCAAAAGATTTTACCACATTGGATTGAGAAACCACAGACCAAAAACCAGAATACAATAGAACAATGAGGTGATCTATCCAATCCTGTTAGGCCTTGAGCGGACTTCTACACGAAGAGGGAGGGGAGTGGGACTACTAGTTTTCGCCCGGAGTCTACGACTTCCCGGTTCGCATCGCTCTCCCAGGAAAACCCTAAAAAAGACGTCGGGCCAACCAAAAAGTAATCAAGCTTTTGAGTGCATTGCCTTGTTTCATCCCGCGACCTCCCTTTACGCGACCTACCCTCCTTGATTTGCTGGGTGAGCTAGAGGGGTGCGGTGAGTGACTAGAAAGATTTTGCATATTATTTTCGCTGCGCTTACCCCTAGCTATACGTTGAACCGCGGCAATTATCTTGTAAATACAGGAGTTGATCTGCGCGCACAGCAAGGTCTCCAGATAACCTAATAACACTGTCGATAAAAAGAATTAAACCTATTTGGTGGTCCCCTTTTTATTTTCATATGAACAAGAGTGAACAAATAAGAAAAAAGACGAATTTTTCTATATTATTCTCATTTAAAGTTAGACCCTTGAGATATCGAGTTCTTTGTGTTAACCTACCCGAAAGAACAAAATACAACAATTATTACTAATAGTCATGTTTTGTTGCCTTTTTGTACTATGTATTGCATTTTTATAATTTATCATTATTGTTTCGATTATTCAATTAATATAAAACCAAAGAAACAGTTGAAATGTGTGTATCTAAATGCATGTACCACAACAATCTGTGAGAGAAGTATTTTTTTTTTCTAAAAGAGAAATTTTAATCGGTGTTGAACCGGCCTCCTGTGTCACCAACTTCTGATGCATGCACACGTGACCGGGTCACGTGACTGATCCTTCAGGCAAGGTGTTTCGCATTCGCAGTAACAGAGCTTTGGATTCCACGTCTTTCCCGCCGAACACTTCCATTTCCTTTTGCAAACGCAGGCGCATGCGATTTCATCAAACCGCTGGAACTGATTGCAGTCGCTAGGTTTTTTGGTGCATGCGCAGTGGCACGCAGTGTGGTTATGCATAGTGACGTAATTGAAACTCCCCGTGTTAGCTTCGGTGACTTTTAGAAGGATTGTCTCTCTCCGTTTCAATGCACAAATGTGTGAGCCGCCGATGGAGCATTGAGGCGTGCCGGCGCAGCGGTGGAGTTGAACGTTCATTGGGAAGACGTACTGAGAAAAGTGCCGCTGGGGGACTGGTACCACCTTAGGGTAGGGTGCGCAATACATGTCGGGAAGATCTACCGCGTTGAGTCTCTTGCCTGTGGAAATGATGGAAGACAGCTCGTATTATTGTAGAATCTTATTTGTATACGAAAATATACAGTTTAATATATACAGATTTCCCACTTACTCGAGCTCGTACATCTCGAACTCCAACGAACAAGTTTTGAATTGAAAGACTACCGACCGCAAAGAGATCAGAATTTTTTTCAGTTTCCTATTTTCATTTTTTATAGTTTTACTGAAACCATTCAATGACCAATGATCTATAGTAGATACCCCAAATACATTTTTCGTGGAATCCTTGAAATCCCCTCTCCTTCGCAAGGTGCGCTAGCCCCCCACCCCCACCCCCCTAGGCGGCCAAAAAGTGGGTCAATTCTTATCAAAGTATCTCAAAATACTGTACTTTTTATATGATACCTATGACTGCACACCTCTAGATAATTAAGTACCCTACCATTTCTGCCTTGATAGGTAATGACCTAAGGTGTATAATCTCCCTATTTTTTAAACCCATTAAACAATTAATCCACTCCCATTTCTGCATTGATTGCGAATGATCTATGGTCTGTGACCTACCTATTTCGTGAACTCCTATCGCTCGTTTGTCATCAAGTAGCGTTCTACTACCGGTATCAGATCTGACCATCTGTTAAAACATGAATTAGCTGATGAATATAGTATACTACTACTTGACATGTAGGGAACTAAGAATTATGCTCTTTTAGCATCAAGCTTTCTATAAAATGTAAGTTGTTAAACAGAAGCCAGCGTTATTCTCTCTTTAACTTTTATGGTTATTACATTTCTAAAATTATGTATCAATTAAAATTAAGTCAGGCACGCTTTTAAAATAGCATATTACAGAAAAAGCATAAAACACTTTTTTATTTTGGTTTAGAATAATTATTTAGGAGTTACTCAAAAACTAGGATTCCCTGCTTCCTTTTCTTTGTATTTTTTGCTGGCGTAGGTCTCTGCAAGCAGGAAAGAAACTAAGAAAACTACTGCTTAGCCGTTATTTTTTTGCATTTGCTTATATCATCATATTAGAATAGCGTTTACAAAAGAGTAACTTATTATATTAAGAATTATGCGTTTAAATTACTTAATTATTTAAATCTATTAACGAAGTTCGTACGAAGGAATACGAAAGAGACAAAGTGTGAATTCAATATGGAGGTACATTTTGCAGTCCGTTGTTATTAAAGTCAACATGGCTCCAAATAAGATCTCATGAAATAGTAGGACAAAAATGAAATCTACTGAAGGACGCCTATCTCTCCACATAGTCTGTCTAAGTGTAGATACTACCATGCTATTCAATTCTTTTGAGAAGTTTCTGTTTTAGAAATTAATAGACTTTGCTTCACTTTTATTCGACAGCTTCATAACATAGTCCTCCTCTTGAATAGGAAAAATAAAATTCTTACCATTTTTGTCTCGGCTCCTTTAAACTCTTGTAAGTCTTCATTAAATATAGAAACTCCTCTCTGGGTTGCCGACGAGCTCGCTAGAACTAGAACTAACATATTAAAAACTAACCGAAATGATTCCATCACAAAGTGGGTACAGACAACATACACCAGGCGACGAAGAACGACGATTTGAGATGCTAAGCTTTATCAAACTAATTCTAAAGAAAGTGAGTATTTATCAAGCAGAGAACATTGTAAATTCAAATATAAATAGCATTGTGCAACAGGTGCAGTATATATCTAAGGCAGATTAAATCATAATGAGCCCGGATCATACTCAAGAATAGAAACGTTGACCACTTTTTGTCACACGGGAATTATGGCTTTACTTTGAAGTGTGAATTTCCTGATTATTTAATCATGTACTATAATTAAATGATAATTCTTGTGCTGTCTGTTTTGTTGTCTCTGTGTTGGATAAAAGTGGGGGAAAAACTAACTAAATGGATTGTGTGAAATTCTTGAACCTTAAAATGACTTTAAATATTTATTTGTTCAGACATCTTTCTGCTTCCTATTCACCTGTCCTGGTAGTTAAAAATGCCCAATAGACGAATTTAAACAAAACCATTTTGCTCTTCGACAGTACAGGCCAGAGTCAGCGAACCGTTAATCAGAGATGTGAGTTAATCAGAGATGTGAGTTCAAATTACGTGAGAGAAAGTCACTTTGTCTCTATAACAAACTTTAGAAACATGCAAAATGGAATGGATGGAAATGGATGCTCTCCACACTCGGTGCTTTGCTAGGAAGATAAAATGGCGGCCGACAGAAGACTCTTTAAATCGTGCTTAATTACGTACGAAGATTAAAAGGGTAGCTAGAATAAGAAGGGGATTCACGCACATCCATGCTTTGGGCTTCAGGTCAGAAATCTCGCGGAAACGAGTGGTAAACACGTGGAGCGTTCGCAGACAACTCTAAAAGGACTAGCACATGTTCATAATGGACTCATGTGGCTAAAGTATTAAAAGTGTAATGAAAAAATCGATATGTTCAGAAATTACTTCAAACCAAAAACGCTTCTAAACCACATAATTTCTTTTCGTTTTTTTTTTTTTTTTTGTAGTTTAATTAAATTATTTCATCGTATTGTAAGTGACGTGCACTTATAAACACTAATTCACAATTTTCTGCTTGGAATCTTCCATAATCTTTCAAATTAATTGAGAGCAGCCGGAAGTCGAAAGCCACCGCGTTTTATTTCTGCTTTCTTTAAAGATGTTTTCGGCTGGCCTTCTGGCTACGCACAAGTGATGTGGAGAATTTTTTCAGAGGCGAAGAGCCTAGGCGAAAAGCTAAAAGCTGCTCATTTTAAGACCGTAAAATATACAGAGTTAAGGGAAATTTATAGAGATTAAAAAGTATACTATTTTAATAGTACATATCTGTTTTAAAAATTATTTTGTTAGTGGAAATTGGATATTCTAACATGATAAACTTGTTTATTGGGTACGATAGTTAAGTTTTGTTTATATTTCCCATCTTTCCTTCCACAAATAAAAAGAAAAGCAAAGTGAGGTATTTTAGATGGCATAACATACTATATATTAAATTATTCTGTTTATTATTTTTTTATTTCAATAACTGACATTTTGAGTTTTCACCTAAAAAGTTCTCAATTGTATTATTTGATAATTTAAAGTGTTACTAGACTAAGAGTGTTCATATATCTTTAGTTTTATGATTTGTAGACTAACAAGGACGTTACCGAGGTTTGCCGAAGGCCGTAAGGGTCCCATTTGCACGTGCGTCACGCCTCGCCAATTATAAATATTCAATTTTTTTTTAGAATTAACAAACTAGAAGCATTGGTGATTATGTTCGCCAAAGATCAGATCGATCGCACGTTTTGAAGGGGATACTAAGCGGGTTTCAATTTGAACGATTTTTTTAAACAATTACCCGCGAGAGGCCTTTATTGTTTAACCTGTACAAGACTTCGAGGTCTGTAAAGTATAGGCGATAGAGGTGAAGGCTTAGAAAATAATAGTATAACACGCACCACACAAAATGGTCAAGTGAAAACGGACGGATACAGATAGAGTTCACGACTGTCGTATGTCGTACAATATAATCTAACATGAGAAAACAACCTCTTAAGGTTGTACTAAAACACTACAAAGACAGAATCACATGGCCGTGCAACAAGCTGGAAGTCTCATGTCTGAAGTCTCCTCTATCCTACCAAACAAGAGCAGGTTTTCGGGTCCCAGACCTCCAGCGGCCGGTCGCACGGTTTCGGATCCCGGCATTCACAGCGACAGTGCGCGCTGTTCCATTGCTTGTCCGTGCCACAGGTCAGCGGTTGAGGAATCTTGCATGAGCATGCGCATTTAGTGTGATTTGTCACGGAAACCATCGTTACTTGATTTGTTATGACGTCATCGACGGGAATGTAGAAACTGCTGGACTGTACGGGTTGGCAGTCGTAGTAGGTTTGGTCGCAGCTCCCGGCGCACCGATGAAGCATGACAAAAGTGGGATGGCGAGGAAGCGATGTGGAGGCTGTCGCGGGATAGACCCGCTCGACCCGCGGGTACGCACCGCACTTCACTTCCGGTAACATTCGGTAAACGTCTGTGTACAAATAAAAGTGTCTATCACATAACTTTGTGTGTGTGTGTGTGTGTGTTTTTGGGGAAGTGGGGGGGGGGGGGGTCTGTGCAAAAGATGATCAAGGTAATCGGAAGACCCTTAAAAGCCCTGGTACATACCTTCATCATTGAGTATGTCGTCATCAGTGACGTAATCAGAATAGGTGTTGACCGCTGTACCAGACTTTCGTCGACTCAGAAGTATTTCTAGGAGACCACGTGGGAATGCCTCTTTCTATCCAGAAATTGAGTCAAGCGTTAGGGCTAAAAGAGATACGTACACCTGTTATTCACTAGCAAAGTAAACTGATAAGAAAGCGGAAGACTTTAGAAAATCACATAAACTTGAAGCCGGGGAAGCGGAGAAGGAAAGGGAAAAGATTGTGTCGTTCCATTTTTTCCTTCTCTGCCATCTTCCCCTCTTGCGTCTCCTTCGCGCTAATTGTCCAACGCGCGATAAGCGACTCGCTCCTCCTCCGCCTTTTCCCCGAACTGGGCGGCGAAGGAAGAGGCGGAGGAAATGGAGGAATGGAATAAGCAGGTGGGGTTTGTAGGAAAGTCATAAGAGGAAGGGCTAAAGAAGGAAAGAAATGCCTAGATTATGGAGTAAGAATAAAGTTCTAAGTAGCCTGCGTAGCAAGCGTTCATGTGTGTTTTGAGCGCAAAGAAACCCAGAAACCGATGAGAAGTTCGATCAGCGAGATTTTGACTGCGCTCGCCCCATTTTTCACGCGGTCAAAATCTCGCTCATCGAACTTCTCGTCGGTTTCTGGGTTTCTTTGCGCTCAAAAACACGGGAAGGCTGGCTACGCAAGGTCTAAGTGACTTAACGCACAATCTGGTGTTCGCCATAGGGTACACATTCAACCCATGCGGGACGTCAAACGTATTCTGTAAGTTCTAAAGATAACATGCTACGAATGAACAAAAACACTAAAATACTCATAGAAAAGCAAATAAAACAGCAGTCACGCACTCCACGGCAAACTATTGAGTGTTACCTCCTATAGCGCAAGCTAACGCATGTTATCTTTTAAGAGAAAGTTTTTCTTTCATCTGACACCTGTGAGACAAAGGTGTGTCGATTTTTCGCCTTCAGAGTCCAGCTACGCAGACCTACAAGTATGGTAATATGAGAGCCGTTTATTCTCAACTTTTCGTCTTGGTATTTCAAACCGAAACTTTTCCATGCTTTTCTCTGGTGGGAGATTAGAGAAAAAATCTAGGAAACGAGTGTTTCACACAAAAAGATTGGCAGGGCGTTTTCAGCCTAAACGGAATGCACACCCTATAGCAGGCCAGTAAAAGAGGGGATAAAATTCAAATTTTGCGAGTTCAAGCTGTTAACAGGGCTTTTTAAAGCTATAGGCTAAACAAAACTGAAAATAAGAAATACGTTTTAATGTATGTTAATCGCTTTGACGGGCTTTTGAGGCTTTCGCATTCGATCGTTTCAAATAGGTAATTCCAAAGTTCAATCATTTAAATTAGTTTGTAATAAATAAAGGATGAAAGAGAAAGGCTTGTGCGGCCTTCATGCTTTCGCTGGGCTGTAACATCTACTTGAAAGTTAACTGGCAAATACATAAAAGGAGCTAAAAAGCAGCTATCGGTTTTGTAGACATATTTCATTCTACATAAATGACTTTTGGATTGTCTCGCGTTTGGTTAAAATTTGGTAAAGACTTATATCTACGTTATTAAGCGCGCGTCAAAAATATCAAGAAAATGAAATCATTAAAGTATTTGAGTTTTAACATGTGATATTAAAAATCCGTTTTAGCGTAAATGACTACTCATAAAAACTCAATCAAGAAGTGGCACTTTAAGCGACCTTGAACATACACTATGACTTTACAAATTTCATTATATTGCCTTATGATATTCAAAATATATAGAAAACGCATAATCGTAGACTAACGTTATCTTGAAATAGCTTAACTTTAGATAAACGCCTGTACCCGTCTGACTGTTGGTTGTCGGATGGTACAATAAAACATTTTTCTTACCTTGGAACTAAAAGTTGTTTCTTGTATCACATGACTTCTAGTTTGTGCTAAAAGCATAGTAAGGAAAACAAGAGAAATGAGAGTAAAACTAACAGAGGCGTTCATCTTGGCTAAGCGATCTCACGACTGTCTCACTCGACGCACGGAATGTTGTGCTAAATCCTGCTAAGAAAACCTTTAAACGGAGCACAATCACTTTCTGTCCTCTGCTAACGCGAGGCAAAGAACAATGCCTATAAATCATGCATAATTATATAGGAATACAGAAGAAACCTGATCCCCTGTTCACCTGTAACGAAGTCATTAGTCTTAGCAAAATGAAAGTCCTAACTGACATAAGAATTGCTATGTATAATGATCGTTTTGGTCAATGAAATGGTCATTATGCTTGGGTGGGAATAACAGGCATGGCGCGTGCCAGTTTCCGAGTGAAATGTGATATCAATTTGTGGCTTTATTGGTTGGTTATATTTCCAATTTTGCAATTATTGCACCTTAGGAACTCATAAGAAGTTATTAAGCTGGGTACACAAGGAATTAAATTCGCGATAAGAGAAAGCCCCCACGTGGTATGTTCGCTTTCTAAAGGTCGAGCTTCCTGTCACGTGGTTGTCACGTGACAGGAAGCTCAAACTGAACCTCAATTTCAGAGGGAAAGCAGAATGAACTATTTCTTTAATTATTTGTACAATGCGCGTTATACAAAGGGTCGCCCTAATACATGGATCTTCAAGGGCGACTAACAGCTAAGGTAGGGCATGCTATCGTTAGCCTGTGCTCTACTTGGCAATGAAAACTGAAAAGATACCCGCCTTACGACAGCTGAGCCCTCAGCCTGTTTTACACTTTTGATAAGAATATTTAGAATTCATATCAAGATGATTTGACAAAATGTCATATACGTTTAATTGTAGATATCAATGTCGTTTGTTATCATAAGTTATTAAAGTCATGGAGTGTAAATGCGCTGTTTTGGCTTCTATTTGTGTCCACCTTACTTTTCTATAATCTTCTTTCTCTACCTATCTTTCTCTACAAGCCCATCCCTTCCCCCATAGGATGATAGCTTCTATCTTCTACGCAATAATGTGATCAACATGTGGTCCTTTGCGGGCTTAAGTAGTTTAGACTAGCCCTTACGCACAAACAAAATTATGCTAAAATAGTTTAGACTATACCCTTACGCACAAAAAAAAATATTAAATAAGAAAGTATTTGGATTGAGAAAATGAGAAAGGCACATTTTTAAAAATTACATTAAAATTACTTAACGCATTTTTGTGAACGGTAGATCATGTTCGAATAGGGATTCCAAAATCCCGATGAAGTGCCAAGTCTCTGATAATTTAGATAGAAGTCGCAAAGAAACATGAATAAAGAAGGCCAATCACGCCGCCATTTTATGCTCCCGCTCGATGCCAAGTCACATATTAGAATCTAGTTCCATCGGCTTATTGAAGTGTGTAACTGAGAATCTTTCAATCAAATATAATTAATAAAGTATCCGTCTTTAATCGTGGATGGTAACTTTGAAATGTCCTTGCTAAAAAAATCCGTTGTATTTTCAATTATAAAAATAACAAAGGAGAAATTGATCGACATCTTCTTAAGTACCATCTCTGCCATCATCCAGTTAATGGAGTAGCCTAAAGGCTGATTTTAATATAAGCTCACTGGTCACACATGGTCGTGCCTATTTTGACTGTACGATCGCAACTAAAGGTTTCCATATGACCGCAAAGGATCGCACTCGATCGCACACGATCGTATGGTGAGTTTAATTCATATAAACGCACACAATTGCCTGCGATCATGTGAGATGGAGTGCGATCATATATGACCAGCCTTAAAGTCTTGATTTGGATGAGCTACCAGCTAGCAAATCACAGAGTTCGAGACTTAAATCAATAATCTTTCTAAAAGACATAAATATATTTCTAAGAAACATAGATTTATTTCTAAGAGACAACTATATTTCTAAAAGACATAACTATATTTCTAAGAGACATAACTATATTTCTAAGAGACATCACTATATTTCCAAGAGACATCGCTTATATTTCTCAAAGACGTAACTATATTTCTAAGAAATAACTATATATTTCTAAGAGACACAGCTACATTTTTAAATAGGCATATTAGAATACAAAAAGCGTCGTGTAATTTACTTTTTACGTCTAAGTCATCCTGTCCCCTTATCATCTTCCAGCTTTTCCTATCTATGTCAGTCTATTGTCGCTTTGCGCTCTTCGTCCGTCCGCAGATGATCATAGGTACGGGATAGGTACGGTACCCCTGTGTGTACAGGATTCAGAGCTCTAAGTCCTCAAGATGGCTGCGAGTTTTGCGAGACGTTTTTATGAGACGTTCGGTTTCGGGATATAAGAAAATTATTAAGAAAATTGGATTTCGGTAAAAACGAATACGGGATAAAATGATTTGCCTTGGCTATTGTGGATCCTAAGTAAAACGGATGAGCTGATAACCATCTATTAATTGCTGTGCCCGAAGGCCTTTCTTCCGTTAACATCTGAATGAATTTTATCGCCCGGTAGCCACATTTCCTCTAAACACGCCAGACAAGCATGGATTCCATTTTCCTTTTACAGCCTAATAAGTTCCTTCACATATCATTCTATAATTCGCTTTTTACTTTAATTTTTTCCCATATAAGTAAGAGAGAGCAATAACGTGCTACGTAAAAAAGTTTATGGAGTTTGAATGAATTCAATTCCGCCTTTAACCCCGCCCTATTTATTCTGCGGTCATTTTTCTTTGGAACGCTCTCTTGGCTCTCAGAGAAAGCAAAGTCATTATTAATCAAAGCTGTTGAATTATAGATAACTGACTTGGATACCATGTTGACGAAACTCACTAATGATAACGTTACCCTGCACTCCCACCTCTCACATTACACACGCACACAATATCCCACAAAATAACTAAACACGTAAACATTTCAAGAACATTTTTGTAATCATCAACGTGTTTGCGATATTAGGGAACATCTAAAAAAATCTAAAAAAATAAGGTAGTCAATTTTCACTTATGTAGTCACACTATTTTTTCAATATTTTTTTAGTTAATGCTTCAACACGTTTAACAGGTAATTATTTAAGTGGAGCTATCCACCGTTACTTACACTGAACTTATCCAGGGTGACTAAAAAGGCATAGCACTCTAATGTCATTGTTTCATCTCGAATTGAATAACAAATTTATCCATTCTAGATCTTGATTTTCCTACTGTCACCACATATCATTTGACAGAAAATCATTACGCATAGCCGACCATAATGTCCTCAATCCTTATCTGGTCTCGAATCTTGGCAGCATACGCAGCACCCCTCCTAGTAGAAAAGATAAGAACAATGTAAGAAACATCCTCACACACCTGGATCCACCCTTCTCATATCTCAAGGGCAATGAAGGGTGGGGGGGGGAGGGGGCAAGGCAGACATTCTCCCCATGCGAAAAGACCCACCCTTTCCCCACCCCTACAAGGAGGTGGGTGGGGGGGGGGGTGAGGGGGACAAGGCAGACATTCTCCCCGTGCGAAAAGACCCACCCTTTCCCCACCCCTACAAGGAGGTGGGTGGGGGGGGGGGGGGGGAGAGGGATGGATTGCAGTCTCGTACCCAAATGCCGCGCGGTGCATGACGGTCAGGATGCGGTTTCGGGGTCGGAATTCACTTGACGTCTGGCAGAACTCAGGAAAGTTTTTCAAATGTCTTGCAAGCAGCGTTTTTATTACCGTTTTTTTACTTTTTTGTGCACAAGTCCAAGTGCCTACCTACACACACACGTTGTAAACCATTTAGTTTTATTTTCGGCTGTTCCCAGTTCAATTAGACGATATTTTCGTTTCGTAAAACCCAAGACGGCGGACGACACTGGTGAGCTAGATACATCATTTCATGAAATGAATTTGATGGTCTGAATGTTCTGGCACTCATTTGAACTCATTTGAACTGGATTGTATTTATCAAAAATATACACTTTCAGAGATATAATTCGAACACATACTGTCTTGTACTGTCTTCATGTTCCCTAGAAGAAGCTCTAGAGCGAGGAAGTCAGTATTCGCGCATGATCTTACGCCGAATTTCAAACTCCAGGAAAGTATTTAGGCTATTTCTGTAGTTGTCATGTGCACATGGGATTTTACAGGCAAGAAATGCAGTATGGATAGGTCCTTCTTCGTCTGTAAAAATTCGTAACATTTTTGCTCGCCGATTTCGTACGCCACTTGGATCTGTAATCTGCCAGTCGTTATTTTTTTCCGTCTTCGCTTCAGGATTCCTGTG
Source organism: Nematostella vectensis (assembly GCF_932526225.1). Classification (NCBI taxonomy): domain Eukaryota; kingdom Metazoa; phylum Cnidaria; class Anthozoa; order Actiniaria; family Edwardsiidae; genus Nematostella; species Nematostella vectensis. The sequence goes on from NC_064042.1 coordinate 8,894,785, forward strand.
GATGTCCACGCAACATCAAATAACGACTGGGTACGAGTCTGAATGGATTGCAAAGCAGACATCATCCTCAAATTTAAAGGTCCACCCCTCTCATACCAAGGGGCAAGGAGGGGGCAAAGCAGACACCATCCCCATTCGCCTGGATCCACCCCTCTCCTACCGCACACCCCAGGGGCAGAAAGTTTTATGCTTTTCACATGACGTCTATATCTGCGCACATAACCCCTCCCCACCCCGGCAGATCATAGCTGCGAGCATGTAACGCCACTCTTTTCGAATGTTATCTTGTTATAAATAATAATACTCCGCCACGGAACAGCTAGAGACTTCGATAATTAGTATCTACTAATAATCCGTGCAGAGACCAAGAGACCAATTCCTTTTGCCCCAACCCACCCCGGGATAAACTCACATGACCGTTACGGAACAGATTACAAGGGGGCGAATAGAAAGGGTTTTTTGCGATCAGTGATGGGACCATTTTTGATCCGTGAAAATAGATAAATTGAGGTCACGATTCGTAAAATCGTATGCCTCCCTGAAATAAGGAATTAATCTTGCGTAAATCGTGATTTTAAATCTTAAAATTTGTCAAACGTCACTGACATCTACTCTAAATAATATTCAAGATTTCATAATGTTGTTTGGACTCGTAGTTGTCATGTTCGAGTCCCGCTTTGTTATTTGGACATTTACGTGGCCAGTCTCCGTGATTCGTGCTACTCCCCTTCACCTCCTGTGATTAGATATAATAACCTCCCCTCCTATGTTTACCAACCTTGTACAGCCAATCAAGCGATCTCTAGATCCACCTCAAAGCAGAACACAACTTGACTCGTGTCCGAATCTGTTACTGCCGCCTTCAAGGTCAAATTACCGACAGGAAACTCGGACTCGATAGCTTGATGAATCTTGAACATCGACTTGACTCCGCTGTCTACTGGACAAGACAGACCGTATCCCTGACAGGCGTCTGAGGGAATAGGGAGAGGTAGAGGGAGCTTATCGATTATTGCGTGAGCAGAAAGCTTCGCACGCTTCAAATCTTCGTGAGGAATAAATGCCAGACTGCCATCTACGCTTGTGCCGCGTTTTAGAACGCACGGCTCGCTGTCGCAAGGGCTGATATCCATGCCAACGATTTCGCCCTCTTGCGAGCCACAGTCTCGGTATTTGATAGTCTTGGTGGAAGAGGGGACTAGCATCGCAGCGAAGGCGAAAAGGACTGCGAACACGCGTGCCATAGTAGAGGTTTGGACTGGAAAGTGAGCTTGCCAGACCGACTTCTACTTGCACAGAGATGGAGGTGAATTGGAATAACATCACGTGAAAATCACACAAGCGTGCCCAGGACAAAAATGATTGATTATTAACGAGCTACACCGCGTTGGAAAATACAGGAGAACTCGAACTTCGATTACTCGAATTCTTCATAAAGGTGACGGGCTACAATTGTTTTGGCTAAACAACTCATCCTCAATTCCCTGTAGAGGACTTATTTTAAGAGCGATTTTCGCAGTTATTAATGAATCTTTGCTTTATCAGATGACAATAAATTAACTAATTGAATTTTTAAAAGTTTTATACATGTTTAGATTAGGCAAAATTTGTATTGTAGAAAAATCTCAAAATCTGGGTGATGGAATTTAAAAAAAAAAATTCACCTACCTTGAAAAATTCGCAGTTGATGCATTTCTTACGCTATAATTGTCATCACAATAGATCCATCGCCGAATTCACGTTTTCTGCTTTTGCTATAGCGATGAGGGGATCAGTAATGTACAAGAGTAAGCATTAGACAGTCAATTTCAGTTTATTTATAAGGATAATTTTTTTCCAATGCCAAAGGAATTTTTTTGTGAAAAAGATGCCATTAAAACATTTCTCTAAGGTGCATGGCAGCATGTGCCCCCGTACCCAACTCTTTTGCAAATTTTATCGATAAAACCTTCAGAAAAGGCCATATTAGAAGTTAGAATACTTTAAAAGGTTATAATGTTTACCCTAGATAAATAATATTGATTGACTGATTGAAAACTGCCTTTTAGGTATTTGTGTCTGTGTGCGTCAGAAAGCAAAATTAATACCCCCCTCTTTTTCACTGGGCCAGTCCCCCTCCTCCTACTGCGAAAGGTAAATATTTATCTATCTGTATCTAGAGACAAGGCATTGCAGTAGTACCTTTTAAGGATGTTATGTTAGAGCGTTGACCTTTCATGTGGTCGAAAAAAACTAACACGATATAATAATAACAACATTATATAATACGTTTCAGGTTCAAGTGGCTAATAACAGTGTCGTCCCGTTAGGATGTGATCGCATGCCACTTGTCTTACGCGAAGTTTATATTTTTCTGGTACGTTTTAGGGGTAAAATGCTTCGAACCACACCACCTTTTCATAATCAATGCCAATTCCTTACGAGCATCTCTGTCATCATTATATGATCGCGTCACCCTCCTTGACGGGAGGATAATCTTTATGCATTTGTAAAGTCGCGAAAATTAGAATACGAAGGAGAGCGAAACAAAGAAAGAAATTGCAATTACACTCTTTCAGATACATTTGCATTATTATTTTTTTTATTAATTAATTTCACGGTCTCGAAGACCAACTACTCTGTGATTCACTGTTCACTGTGCAAGTAATTGGCCCCTTCATAGAACATCATAAAACTCGGGCATGAAAGTGCTTGCCTCATGTATAAATATAGCAATGACTTAAGCGAGCGAGGGCGTCGTTCTATGCCCATTAGAACTTGTTATGGTACTCGGATTACTGGGAATGACAGAGTCGCCGCATAAAAGGCGCACGTCCTCATTCGTGATCTGTCCCAAAGATTGCAGAGCTTGTTCCATCTGCACGAAAGAAGATCGACGTCGATAGCTGAGCAAGGCAAAGCAAGAAGTCATAACTCATTGGAAATAACTTAGGTCTGAGTTTGGCAGAGAATCACAACAGGTAGGGAATCCTGAAATAGGATATGGAAGATAAGTTATCTTTGACTGTGCAGAGATTCGACCCTGAAATCGTTTGTTTTCTTGTGGGCCCTTTAGATAAAGCAAAACAATTCTCGTTCTGGAACTCGGTAAAAAGCAGAGAAATGGCGAGAAAAGCGTGGTTAAAGCTACAAACAGTTTTCAGACCCCCAAAACGTGGCCATCTTGTACTATAAATGTAAGCGATTTCGCTTTTAACCTCTGTCGGTCCGTAATCAAATTGTCAGAATTAAGCAAACCTTGCCAACAAAAAGTCCTGTCAAAAAATATGATAGGAAGTGCAAAACCAAGTGACCTAAAAAATAGTATGTAGCATCAATGTAAATTCAATACTCCTTTCTTGTGCTCGTCCCCTTAATATTTTCCTTTTCGCGCAATGTCAAATATGAGGTGGGGACAGCGTTCAAATCAGGCACTCGAGATTATATGTCTAGGCCTTTTTGAAAGGTAAGATTGTCGTCTGAACTGGAAGGTGTGTCAAGGGGTGTCGTGTTTATTACTTCATTATTGTCGTATCGTTTTCATTAATGGAAAATATTGATCTTTATCACAAGAAGGAACGTTTCTTATAGGAAAACGTAAAGAAGGTCGTCTAAAAAGTATTGCATTCTAAATTTCCGTTAGAATGCGAGAATAAGGGATGCATTAAGGAACTCCGTTCATCTTCCTCATTATTATTATTTACTTATATTTACTTATAAAAATACATCGGTTTATTTCATAACAGAATAGCCATCCACGATTGAAGTCTGATACTGGATAAAAAGTATCTCAGCTTCTTGTAAATTAGCCGATCGAAATGGATACTTTGTGTCGAAATTTATATTGTACGCGAACGTATTATGGCGGCGTGTTTCACTGTACTGTATCGGTCGCACCACCCCAGTCCCCTCCCCTCCCAGGTCAACGAGGGGGGTGTGGATGAGGGAGAAGATGTTCAAACTCTCTTAAATGCTTTTATCTTCGATAAGTTGGATAATAACTTCATAATATCACATAAGAACCTGATCTAACTCGAGTCTTTAATTACTTCCTCCAGGTTCAAACTCCTGATAACTTATTTGTCGAGCGCGAGACTATTTGTCGAGCGCGAGGCTATTTTCTACGAAGCTCTAAAAACTCACCTATTTACCCTAAACCTCGCACAAATCATATAAAAAGCGCTATTGGGTACCGCTATAGGGTAAAAATACAATTGTACAGTTCATTTGTTTTTCTTATTCAATGTTTTTATATTTTTTTAAATGCTGAAGTTTTTTTAACTTGTCTAAATAAAGCCATATGTCTGTCTGTCTGGCTTTTTACATGCTTACATCGGCCTTGATAAGTCGAACTCCTGATAACTCGAGTTTACCTTTAGACGCCCCTTTTAAGATGACCATACCCTCCATAAGTCCAACTCATGGTAACTCTCACCCCCATCTTTACCCTATTCCCTTAAGATATACTCGGGCAATCTTCAATAACAGCGTTCTTATACCTACCCATATTCTCTTAAATACAGACATGAAGCTTCTTATTACCATCGCGCTGCTATGTGTAACGTTACCCGCCCTGGATGCACTGTCCTGCTTGAGTTGCGACATGTTCGAGTGCCCGCCTCCGCCTAAGGACTGCAAGGGGGGGCTCGCCAAGGATATCTGTGGATGCTGCAAGGTGTGTGCTAAGGTGGTAGGAGAGAAGTGTGGAGGACCATGGAACTACGATGGAACGTGCGACAAAGGACTGTTCTGCGACAAAAAGGGCGGCAAGGGAAGAGTGTTCTGGTATGGGTACTGCGAGCCAGGTCAGTGAGAAGGACCGTAGCAGGCCTCGAAAGATTGGGGGGGGGGGGACACAATAATAAACATTAAGAAAATATTAGGGGGGCACAGCCACACCACTACTGGTCATTTCCTTATAATTTCTTAAAATCATTTTAAGAAAATTGAGCCCAAAATTGTCGTTTTTGCCAAACGCGGTCACTTCCATATAAGGAAACTAATATATTCCTTATTTGGAAAATCTGCATGATTCTTGTAATTGTTTAGGTGAGCGTACCCCAGGGGCTTCGTAAACTTTGTGACTTAGTTGTAACCAGAAGAAAAGCACAGTCACTGTGACCATCTTGACCATCTTAGTTGGTTGAGAAGGTCCCTGAAAAGAAACTAATTTCCCTCGGTACCAGACCCCCAAAACGACAGCGTTTTCTTCATATGATTGGGGGCGGGGACACGTGCTCAAGTGCCCCACCCTAAGCTACGGCAATGTGGGGGTACCAGAGAGGACGGTTTCTGGTCTTATGTTTAAGGTTTCTCCTGGTTCCGAGGTACCGCGCAAATACACATGAAGAAAACGTTGTCGTTTTAAGGGACTGGTACCGAGGACTCTTAGTTTCTTTTTAGATACTTTCTCCATTGACCAAAAATGGTCACAGTCACTGTTTTTCTCTTATGATTACAAGTCATAATGTTTACGAAGCACCTGCGGTACGGTAACCTGAAAAATAACAAGAATTTTGCAGGTTTTCCAAATAAGAAATATATTAGTTTCCTTATATGGAAGTTACCGGGTTTGGCGAAATCGACAATTTTTGTCTGCATTTTCTTGATATGTTTGACGTAAATAAACCATGAACACGAAGCCAGTGTTTCCCAATAAGTAGTCCTTGGGTTGTGGTAAGGGATGGTGAAAATCAAAGAGTTGTACATGAGGGGCGGTAAAAGGGTCAACAGGGAAGCTGTTGCAAAGTATTTTCGGGATAAGCATGTCAATCAATGGCTGTCGTTTTTCTAAATGGCCTACAAAAGACTGGGGCGAGCATGCGGGAGACCTGTGATATTCTAAAACGTTAGGGACTAGGCTCCATTTCTAAGATGGCTGCCAGCAAAATCGTAGTAAACACGAATTCCTGCAAGTTTAGGTGGAAATTCTCAACTAACAAAGCTCTAGAGTGATACAAAAGCGGAAGAATGTTTGAAGCGGACTCCCAAATATGGCACGTAATTCATAATAAGGAAATGGCCGAGCGAGCTAGAAAAACGACAGTTTTTAAAACAAGATTGACTGATATGCATATTATCGAGATTTCAAGTTTATGGATTTTTGTGTTTTTACGCATGCGCAGTTGTGGAACATGGACAAGACCCTTTCAAGCGGCTTCTGATGGACGTTATGAATGATTAACGGTTTCCCCGGTAACCAGTCCCCGTACCAGTCCGGACGAGCGCCCCTGTGCATGTCAAACTATCGAAAACTTATAACTCAAGAATAGAAAAGATTTATTATCGCGTGGAAAAGGGACAAAAAAAGACAGGAGGGTGGTAAAGGCTTGTTTCAGAGATTTCATTCCATTCCATGTTTTATTTTACATAACTTGATACTTTGAGCCGTTTTCATTTTGATTAAGGTTACGGGGTGGCTTGAAGTTAAAATTCTAACGAAAAAAATATTTTTGCATTTTTAAATTCCTTACTACATTAACTTTATTCTAGCAAATGAAAAATGTTTGGATTTTATTATCTTCTCGAGATAAAAAGAAAAAAATCAAAAAATCTAATTTTGCTTAAAAGATTCATTGTAATCAACAAGGTGTTTTAATCCTTTAATCCTCTTATCACTTACTGGTACCCAGTGTTCCCTACATCCTGGACCTGAGGATAAAGATAATTAGCATACTGTTTATAACGTTCCCAAATATTCAACAGATGGATAGAAGAAAAAAGTCTATGTATGACTTCTATATGAAAGATACTCTCCTTGATGGCTTCTCTTTTCTTAGTTTGTCCCTACAACTCGCTTTCAGGTTGAAACATTGAGACGAATGTTTATTTACACTTTTAGGTTATCTTGTACATGTCACAAATCGCGATAAAACTTGCCCTATTTGCTCTACCGGAATCAGCCGCGCTTTTCCAGGTTTCGCGTATGCGCGGCTTTTGTTTTTCTCATTGTGAAATTAAAAACTCCCGGTACCGTAAATTATCTAATAAACGCCCCTATATCTGAAGTTCGCCTTATAAAATATCTAAAGAACGCCTCCTATCTAAAGAACGCCTCCTATCTAAAGAACGCCCCCTATCTAATAAACGCCCCTATATCTGAAGTACGCCTCCTATCTAATAAACGCCCCTATATCTGAAGTACGCCTCCTATCTAATAAACGCCCCTATATCTGAAGTACGCCTCCTATCTAATAAACGCCCCTATATCTGAAGTACGCCTCCGATCTAATAAACGCCCCTATATCTGAAGTACGCCTCCTATCTAATAAACGCCCCTATATCTGAAGTACGCCTCCTATCTGATAAACGCCCCTATATCTGAAGTACGCCTCCTATCTGATAAACGCCCCTATATCTGAAGTACGCCTCCTATCTGATAAACGCCCCTATATCTGAAGTACGCCTCCTATCTAATAAACGCCCCTATATCTGAAGTACGCCTCCTATCTAATAAACGCCCCTATATCTGAAGTACGCCTCCTATCTGATAAACGCCCCTATATCTGAAGTACGCCTCCTATCTAATAAACGCCCCTATATCTGAAGTACGCCTCCTATCTAATAAACGCCCCTATATCTGAAGTACGCCTCCTATCTAATAAACGCCCCTATATCTGAAGTACGCCTCCTATCTAATAAACGCCCCTATATCTGAAGTACGCCTCCTACCTAATAAACGCCCATATATCTGAAGTACGCCTCCTATCTAATAAACGCCCCTATATCTGAAGTACGCCTCCTATCTAATGAACGCCGCCCCCCGTAAGCTTACAAGTTGAACGTCCCTCTCTAATAAACGCCCCTCACTATTTAACGCCCCCCCTCCTTACCCTTCCTCCCAGCTTAAAATTCTAATTTTATGTAATTAAAAATACATAGAAATTCCGGTAATATATATGAAATTCAACTGTCTTCTTGCTTAAAACAGAGCTTGGCTTATACTGGATGAGACTTGCTAAATGTCAAGAAACGCTTGACACGCACACACTTGGGTTTGTTATATTGTTCTATTGATTCTCCCCCCCCCTCGGAATTTAATAAACGCCCGGGCGTTTATTAGATCATTTACGGTAGGTGCTCGGTTTTCGCCTGTTATTTGTCGGTCTGTTTATCTAGAGCTGATAGTATGACAGATAACTGAAGTACGTGTCGCACTCTCCAAGAAGTTTCAACCGAGCTTTTCTCGGCTTCGAATTCACGCGTATTTCTGAACTTAAAAGCTGTAATGTGCGTAAAGTATAAGAGCTATAACCGCACAATTTGGCAAACTAGAAGGTTTCCAATGACATCATGAGCATACTCGATTAAATGTGAAACGCGTATCGACATTTTTCCACGACACTTTGGGTTTTTTGGCGCCCCCTCCCCCCCCCCCCCCGGATTTAGCTAGCTGCTAGATTTCTTACATTACAGGCCCGTAGCCAGTATTTTGAGCGGGGGGGGGGGGAGGGTGGGGGGTTCGTTTAACCATAAAGCGGACCATTTTCTCTTAGGTAGCTCGTCCTGCCTCGTAGTGGTTCTTAATTTTTCTTAATAAGACCTTCCAGTCGAGTGTGTGTGTGTGTGTGTGTGTGTGGGGGGGGGGGGGGGGGGGGGGGGGGGGGGGGGGGAGGGGTTCTTCCGAACCCCCAGAACGAAAGGATTAAAATGCGCTTAACAATAAAAGACGTGAGGCTGCAGTGAGTGACAAACTTGAGTGCAAATTTTATTTGTTTGGATTATCAAAAGATGCTAGCTCAGTAGTCACGTTATGTTATGCTGAATGTACTCAGATCTGGTGTCGGTTGAACGAGATCCACTTCTTGCCCGAGTGGGGTTCGTGGCACAAAATATCATCTTTGCCGTCGCCGTTGAAATCACCAGAGTAAACCTCCCCGGTCATCCCACACCACTTGAAGTTCGTCCAGTCAGTCCCCGTGAACAAGTTATGGACTGTTGGTAGGGAATAAACAAGAAATTAACTATAAGCAACCGAGCTTAGGACAAACACAAGGGACCTCTAAATACTGTATTTTAATGATAACACCACGCGTGTTCTGGTGTTTGGGGGTGGGGGATCTACATTGTTTATTAATCAACATTATAAGGTCTAGCACCCAATCTAAAATCCACAGTGGCCCACTGAAGATTGTAGAGAAGAAAGACCACACCCTTGGCCGTCTCAGGAGTGTTGCTAACCCCTCCCCCCCTCCCCCACCATTACCACAAAGCGGTATTTTCTCATTAAAAAATCCTTACTTCATATGAAGAAAACGTTGTCGTTTTTGGTACCTCTCAGATCCTGGCTATCCGTCCCCCCCCTTCTCCTCTTCACGATTGGACGAGAAAGACGGAAAGAACCCCTAAGACCCGGTAGCATTCTTACCGTCATGCCTTGCGAGGGCGATCCAGTTCATGCCTGAATGTGATTGGTGGCAGAACAGATCTGCGCGCGCATCATCATTGAATCGGCCCGTCATGAGAAAGGCGTTCTTGCCGACGCACCAATTCATTCCCTTCTGCCAAGAGGTGGCTGCAAATATTTACAGTTATCGATCACTGTTATATTGAGTCATTTAAATAAAACCAAACAAATATTTTGTAGTATTACCGTCACAGAATCTCGGAATTTTAAAAAATGCCTTTTTAAACTTTTTCCGCCAAAACAGGAAATACCCTCGATTCAATCTCGGCCAAGAAAATGAGCGTCATCTTTCAAAGTTCTGTTGAAAATCCAAATTTTAACCTTATTCAATTCCCTTTTCAGAATTTGAAAGTTTATCTATGCTTTTTGGGGCTAGATTGCTGCAAGATTTTAATAATTTTAAGACTTTCAACAGACACAATCAGCCAACAAAAGGAGTAAGCGATTTTATGAGGGGTAAACAAATCATAAATGGAAAAGGGCATCTGCAGTGACTATATTTAGTTCTGATAACTGAGTGTGAATGATCGGGGAAGTTGCGTACTTGTGAATTGTCCGTGACAGTTGGCCAAGGCCACCCACTTGTAGCCGTTGGCATCATGGCACAGAAGATCATCTCTGCCATCGCCATTAATGTCAGCGATCAAGAGCTGGGATCCCTGGTGGTAGCACCAACCCATCGCCTTGTGCCAGTCAATTTTATTATTGAATCCACCATTAGACTGGGCGTAGGAGATCCACTTGTTACCACTGTGGTCATGGCAGAGGATATCTGAGCGTCCATCGCCGTTGAAGTCTCCGATGTGAAGCTCACTTCCCTGGTGCCCACAGAACCACTTGGCGCGGTTCCATGAGCTTCCGGTGAAAGAACCACCCGAGGTAGCAAGACTGGTCCACACACTACCTGCGTAGACAGGGCAAAAAATGGCATGAGATTTTCCAATTCTCAATATATAAGCTCAAGATTCCGTATACAAGGAGTTCCTTTCACTAAATTCTTAATTCCACATTTTAAAGACGTTGAGAAGAAATGAAATTTAGATATTAGCGAGCAAAGTTGGCTTAATGTCTGATCAGAGCCCGACTTCTCCCTAAAACGAGAAGAATTCATACTTTGAACATTTGAAAATAGCACTTCAAGCCTCATATCTCGAAAACGAAGCCGTTAGAGAGAAACACTTTTTGATATGCTGGTTAACATGACATAAGGAACCTCTATGCAAAAATTCAAGCTTTTTTTGTTCTGTCCCCTGCGTATTATTAAAAATAAAAAATAAAAATACAAAGATGATAAGACGACGACAGCGCACAAGTTGATATGGCGGAAAACATGACATTACGCTAAAAATAAGATCATTTCACATCAAATAAGGCGGAAAATGTCTCTAAAGTACTCAGTGAGTAATAGCCCAATTGATGCGACTTCTTGTAAAGTGTCATTGGAATTAGAGCTTTTTACCCGGCTGAGCTGATACATAGCGCAAGGATAATCAAGGAAAAAAAAAATTTTAAAAAGCCAAAATCTAGGTATGTTCTGTCGGCCTCTGGTTATTTGTGTTTTGAAAAGCGAAAATCAGTCCGGGATACAAGGAGCTGATGGCCATTGTTAGAAATTGTGTCTTCTTTCTCTATCTCACATCAGAAATGCGAATGTTTTAGGTTTTTCCGTCATGTCGCACAAGTTAGCTTTATCCTGATTGTCCGCTAAATTGTCTCTTTTATGTGTAATCTATTCGAGATTTCCTAAGAAATTGCATATTCTGGTTGACATCCGGCCCCCTTTGGAACTTTCTTTTCGTGACGCACAAAAAATAAAAAACGTTCCTAACAAACGCGTTCCCAGTCGTTGGGAACGTTAGGAATGTAAGAAATAAAAACCTGTTTAAGGCACCCAGGATTAAAGTACTTCAGCTTCTCCTAATGTCGCACAGGTACACACACACAAAGACACAAAACTATATTCTGTTTCTTCTTACAAACGCGCGCATTCTCACCGACATGATCATGGCACAGAATGTCAGATCTCCCGTCGCCATTGAAGTCGCCGGTGTAGAGCTTCGATCCCGGATGTCCACACCATTTGAAGTTCTTGTTGTGCCACGAGGTCTTGGTAAAGTGTCCATTGCCGTCGGCGAGTGAGACCCAGATGCTTCCGCTATGATCATGACACATCATGTCTGATCTGCCATCGCCGTTGAAGTCCCCGATGTGTAGCCTACTGCCCCCATGCACGCACCAGCCCATTGCGCGGTAGTAATCGCTCTTCAGGAAAAACTTGCCTGTGGTATACAGAAAGAAGTCATCTTCAGTCTTGGCTAAAAGTGATCAACCCTTCAATCTTCAGTCTTAGGTCAAAGTGATCAACCCTTCCATCTTTAGTCTTAGCTGAAAGTGATCAACCCTTACATGTCTTAGCTCAAAGTGATCAACCCTTCCATCTTCACTCTTAGGTCAAAGTGATCAACCCTTCCATTTTCAGTCTTAGCTCAAAGTGATCAACCCTTCCATCTCCTCCAGCCTTAGCTCAAAGTGATCAATCAGTCAAAACTTTCTCTTGGTTAATGGATACACAAAAATGAGCTTGTATCGAATAAACACTAGTTATTTTCAGCTAAGACTGAAGATGGAAGGTTTGATCACTTTCAGCCAAGACTGAAGGGTTGATCACTTTGACCTAAGATTGAAGATGGAAGGGTTGATCACTTTGAGCTAAGACATGTAAGGGTTGATCACTTTCAGCTAAGACTGAAGATGGAAGGGTTGATCACTTTCAGCTAAGACTGAAGATGGAAGGGCTGGATCACTTTTTACCTAAGACAGGAGGTTTAATAATTGAGACTCACCTCCTCCGAGCACGGAGCCGATGCCAAATACCGCCAAAAGTATGAAGACCTTCATGCTGAAATTTACAAAATCAAAGAATTTTTCACTTAAAACTTTTCTAATGTAAATTAAGAGAAATACTGTTAAATATTTCGCCAATATTTCCTTCCCTGTTTCCCGAGCGAAACGGTGTGCGAAAGCCCTTTTAGAAGTAGATAAGTGACAGGCCAATGATGGAATTGTGCGTATAGGGGGAATAACCAAAAGTATGGACGCATTGCGAAGCCAGGTTTCTAGTTTTACCTTATTTGCCGGTGAGGATAGTTAGAAGTGACGAGTTTGCCTTTCTTACTCACATATATATATACAGTTATTAATCTGAAATGTTATTTGTTAACTTCTTATTAAATGTTTACCTAATTATGACCAATCAATAACATCTGTCTAGTTATTTGTTAACATCTAATAAAATTTTATTTAATTATGATCAATACAAAAGTCGAATGGTTATTTGTTAACATCTTATGAAATGTTTATCTAATTATGACTAATCAATGATTAACAATTATGTGCCAAATGGATAACGTTGAATAGTCCCTTTTGAAGTTCACGCCATGTATATACTGACAGCTGTCCAGTTATTTTTGTTAATCTTTTATAAAAAGTTTATCTACAATGTGCGAAAAGCCGAATATTCAAGAAATTTAAAGTATGGCATACTTTTAATTCTAAAGTATTCAAGGCGAATGCGACACTTGACGTCAACCTAAAGAATTCATTCTGAACTCGGTCGAATATGTGACGTATCACGCTACTCTAGAGTTTTCAATGCTGGTATCCTACACGTCTCAAATCATTTAAAGCCGCATTGTCACCAGTTTACTTTCGGAGGTCCGACAGAAACCTCAACCGTTAAAAGACAAAAGAATCTATTAAAATCCGAGATATTTAACAGGCCATCGATCACATCCTCAAAGAAACTTCTAATAAACACAATGCTTTCAATATTTTAAAATATTTTTCGCGTTTTCCGTTAAAAATCATAGGAGATTGTTACGTAATCGACAGGAAGTAAACTGGTGACAATGCGGCTTTAAGCAGGTGCAGTAAGGGGATCCAGGCACGTTTCACGAGTTTCATAACTTTGGAGATCACGTTTCACGATAAACTGATAAACTGACGACAAGGATCAATCTTTACTCGGAAATCAAGATTCACGATTTTTAAAGAGCATAGACCACGATTCACGCTGATCAAATTTCGCCATTAACCAATCACGGCGGAGGTAGCAATCACAAATCACGGTTAACAATTTGTCCTTCTCACGATTCATGATACACAAAAAAGGCCGTTCACGGATCACGAAAATAACCCTTACCGCCCCATGTTCAAGAGTATTCCATGACATACGATGTATGATGGTCGAATAGAATAAAAAATCTACACTTGAGTTTATTTTGAAAAAATGGAAACGTATAAATAGTAGGTATTACTATTTTGATACTTTGGAAACGTGAAATTCCATGTCCACTCTGGAGTTTTCAATGCTGGTATACTTCACGTCTTAATGCTTAAATTATTCAGCTTATATGTTGTATTTGTTAACCTTTTACCAAATGTTTATTAATAACGATCAAACGATACACCGATATGTTAACACCTAATAAAATGTTTATCTTATTGTGGCCAATCAATTTTTATTTAAACATGCATGCCCAATTTGGAAAATAAGTTTAACTTAGGGTCGGTAGTATTTTTATTATTAAAAATACTGTACATGCTACACGAGGCAAAATGTTCCTCAGATAAAACAGCGGCGTAGCCAGGATTTTTAACAGGATATATATATATATATGGATATATAATATATATGGGCAGAGGGAGTCTCATGTGAAATGATATAATTTTGTAACCATTTGAGAAATGCACGTGCATACACAAGCACCCCTTCACGAAAAATGGCATATTTCGTCGTTTGAATATGTTCTCATACCCAAAATATTCAGTTTAAAAGTTGCTGGGGGAAAATATTCGTTCTTTTTCCCAGGAGGGACGAATTTTCTGTTTTTTTTTTTTTTTTTACCAGTCAGCTTTAGCACATTAATAATTGCCCGTATAACCGATCGAAACGATTTTTTTCCCCAAGCGTCCGCTCCAGCTCCCCCTAAAAATATTCCCAGCACAACTAGTTCGACTCCACATATTTGAGAGCAGTACCATTCCGGACGATTTTTTTCCCAACAACCGAGGGGTCTGACATCTTCCCAGCCAGCAAAAAAAAAAAAAAAAGAAAACGGGCTGCGAGACAGATCCGTTTTGTGCCCTTGTAAATGGCTCCTGGAGCAAGCCAAAGTTCTGACAAATGCCGCGAAATTTTCAAAGAAGTGATGGACACAACCTGTCTTCTATAGAGCTAATTGGAAATAGTTTTTAAGGCCTCTCGCGGGTAATTGTTTAAAAAAATCCTTTAACTTGAAACTTGTTTAGTATCCCCTTCAAAGCGTGCGATCGATCTGAGCTCTGGCGAATAAAATCACCAATGCGATGCACGTGCATATGAAATCGCAGTTTAGGGGGTTTGGTATTAAATCTAAAAAAAACTGTAGTTGCAAACCACTCCATTTTGCGTATATGAGGTCAGTTCCACTTGATTTCTAAGCGGACTACCGAATCGATTCCTTGGAAATAATCGAAGAGTAAGTTGGCAATGAAAACTGGCACTCCATGTCCAAGGAATCGATTTGGTGGTCCTTTTGTTACTTTAGAAAATAATATTGTCATTTACAGTTATTTATACTTAGCATCCGAAGCTTAAAAATGATTTTTCAGAAAAGTGAACAGAATCAGAGCAAAGCTTTTTAGAAGGTGTTGTTGGTGTTTAGGGGGGAGGTGGGGGGTTGTAGATAAGACTTCCCCTTGAATGGGAGGTTCAATGGGCAGGGAAAGCTATCATACTTTCATTTGCTTGGAAAAATACGAAGTCAAGCTGTGAATTATCTATGTTTATTTGCATCTTATTCAACTTTTCACAAATTACATATATGAAAAAGCTTCTTTGATCAGATCTGGTGTCGGTTGAACGAGATCCACTTTTTGCCAGAGTGGGGTTCGTGGCATAAAAGATCATCTTTGCCGTCGCCGTTAAAATCACCGGGGTAAATCTCCCCGGTCATCCCACACCACTTGAAGTTCGTCCAGTCAGTCCCCGTGAACAGATGGCGTGCTGTAGGAAAAATATGAATATTGATAAATAACTACGTAATGTATTTAAGGGACTTGGATCCCAGATTGTTTCTGTAAGCCCGCAATATATCCTAATCACAGTAATATAACCAAAATGAGTATTGTATGTTTCGCGCCTATTTACCGTCATGCCTTGCGAGAGCGATCCAGTTCATGGCTGAATGTGATTGGTGGCAGAACAGATCTGCGCGCGCATCATCATTGAATCGGCCCGTCATGAGAAAGGCGTTCTTGCCAACGCACCAATTCATTCCCTTCTGCCAAGAGGTGGCTGCAAATATTTACAGTTAGAAATCTATATCGAAAACCCTGTCTTTGGATACTTTATATATATTCAATATTTCTTTAAAAAGTTTATGAGTTTATGAGGTCAGCACAGACGGGACCAGGTTCCATGCGACGTTCTGCCCCTAGAGATAAAATTATTATAAAAACCATAATGGAAGTAGATAATAATGTACAAACAATCCACAACAACGGACAATAGACAGGTGCATAGGAAATACTAGTTCCCTATTCCCTGGATAACAAAATCTTTTTATTTTGAATAAAGATTCATTTAAAAGAAATGGAATTCATTATTTTTTTTCGTCTTCGTGTTTCTAGAAAATTTCATTTTGAGAAATAAAAACTACATCCATACATACCCACTGAAAGCTTTGAGATGTTTGAGAGACAAAGAATGATACATTTTGCTATATCAGTTGTCTATCAAGTACCATTATACCTAAAAGCTCAACTCTCTTTTTCTCTATAGGTTATGATATCCTGGGTATTGTCCATAAAATACTAACATTTTTCCGGGGATTTTTTTAATGGGGACTGGGTGGGTACCACTTACTGTATTAATGGCAGTATTCATTTTGCACGTTATGGGGCATTTTTATATCTTAAAAGTGCATTATTTAAGTGGTGCCTAAGGAATGTGTAAGAGTTTTCTTGATTTAGATCTTTATATATATATATATATATATGTATTCATGTTTGTATACCCCGCTCTGAATATTTAGCTGTCTTACATGTGAATTCACCATCGCAGTCTGCAAACGCAACCCACTTGTATCCGCTCGCCGTATCGTGACACATCATATCATCTCGCCCGTCGCCGTTAAAGTCTGCGATGTGGAGCTGTGACGTGGCATGCGCACACCAATTCATGTCTTTTGACCAGGAAAGAGTGCCGACAAACCCGCCATCCTTCTGCGCAAAGGAAACCCACTTGAACCCGGTGAAGTCATGGCACAGGGTATCGGTCCGTCCGTCGCCGTTAAAGTCGCCCACGAAAAGTTGACTGCCCTTGTGGTCGCACTTGAAGTTGGGTCTGTGCCATGCGTTGCCTGTGAAGGACCCGGATCTGGTGGCGAGTGCTGTCCACATACTGCCTGTTACGTGAAAAATAGGGACTTTAAGCAACGACGACGGCAACGCAAAAGGCAACGGCAGAAAACAATTGAAAATTAAAAGTCAGACGTGAAATGCACTCTGAAATAGATTCTGTCTGATACATTTCACCCGTTGTCCTTCAAACGACAAGGTGAAAACTCAAACTCCAAATATATCACGGTCTAGCGAGGACGGGAACGTGTGCGCTGAAAACTAGACTACTGTTTGCTATGTTAAAATAAGGCTCTAAGGCTTATTCATACTTCTTTTGGATCGTATCTAGTAAAATTGAGCGCTTAGCATGAGGCATTTTTGGGGTCACTTTTTTTCCTGTTCCTGTTGTCGTCGTTCGCGCTGCAGTGTTGCTGAAGTCCCCTATATTGTTGATGTGTGGCCATAATCAAATAATTGGGCTATGCACACGACGAATAAAGCTTGCTGTGGGTATACGAGGATTGAAGAAAACTAATTTACATGGTTGTTAGCCTTAAGATGATGTAAACATCTCAATAAATATTGTTATGGACCAAAAAAATTTCTGGAATTGCTTTGGGGAGCTTATTGTATGAACTCGTGAGGGGGTGACATCTAAGCTATGGCAAGTGCTTATGTACTTTGATTGTTAGAGATGCTCATGGGTAATTGCTGGTATACCGTTGACTTTCGATCGCTCAAAACTTGATTTCTCGAACTCTCAAAAACTCAAAACCCTTTTAAGGGTTCGAACCCTCGATTACTCTTAACCCTTAATGACTCGAAGTTCCAATTACTTATAACCCTTGATAACTCAAAATCCCGATCACTCAGAACCCTTGATAACTCAAAATCCCGATCTGATCACTCAGAATCTCCCGTGTACCATCATGTATTATTGTAGTTTCTCGCGTACCAAGACACGGGCTGTTAGATTTTTTTCTCCCTTGTTTTTGTCAACGGGCGTCACCTTTCTTATCGTGGCACAGAATGTCAGATCTCCCGTCGCCGTTGAAGTCGCCGGTGTAAAGCTTCGATCCCGGATGTCCACACCACTTGAAGTTCTTGTTGTGCCACGAGGTCTTGGTAAAGTGTCCGTTGCCGTCGGCGAGTGAGACCCAGATGCTTCCGCTATGATCATGACACATCATGTCTGACCTGCCATCGCCGTTGAAGTCCCCGATGTGTATCTTACTGCCCCCATGCGTGCACCAGCCCATCGCTCTGTAATAATCGGTCTTTAGAAAAAACTTGCCTGGAAAAAAAGGGAAAAAATATGCATTTTTTTTAAGCTTGAGCAATATCATGGAGCCGTTCTTATTGTGAAGAATATGCTTTTTAAGAATCATTCGTCACTTTTTAGCACAATTTTAGATAGACCAGGGCCGTAGCATGGGGTGCAGCACTAGGGTCAAATGTCCCCCCAATATTTTCAAACATTTTGAGAAATGACCATTAGGGGCGTGGTGGCAATGCCCCCTCCCCAATATTATCTTAATGTTTCTGTATTGTGCCCCCCCCCAATCTTATGTGGCCTGCTACGGCTCTGTAGGTAGATATTAGATAGATAGTATTAGTTATTAGCTGTTTTTAAAAGATATAAGTTATTAATTATTATCATTCAATCCAAGGGGATCCCCATGGTCATGCTTACCACTTCCAAGAACAGAGCCGATGCCAAAAATCACCAAAAGTACAAAGCCCTTCATAATTCTGTAATAGGACAACAAATAAAAACTGCGTTAACTTATTTCGAGTCCCAATAAAATCGATTTTTTTAAATACACATCCAAAAACCAACAACAGGATACAGAAGCATTATCCTTCTATAGTAGAACCCCATTTTACTAGAACTCGGAACTCGAGTTCGTTTTTTTTGCCCCGAACTCAAAACCCGGGCATAACTCGAATCCCCCTTTTAATCGGGAATAACCTTTATCTTAACACGAACTCCTTCCCCTTAGTTCTCAAGATCGGAAATATTGATCGTTTTGATGCGTAACAATTTTTTTTTCAATAGACAACACAAACTCGAACCCTAAATAATTTGATTTTTGCCATCGTACTTACCAGGACACACAACTTCACGTTGATTGCAATAGCTAAACTAGTCTTCAGTAATTTAGCTCCCTATTTAATAAAAAAAAGCACAATCTTTAACTGTTTATCCAGATATTGTTTTTAATATTGTTACGCTAACATTTGCACTAGCAGAGTCCCGAAAATATTAATTTCTTTATGAAAATTGTTATTTGACAAATATCTTATTTTCTATCTCTTATGAATACACGTGTAAAGATACATATTGATTAAATACCGTGTTAGTTTAAAATAAAATCTAATCTCTGCCATGTTGATACAATAACCAAGGCTTAGTGCTATTAAAATACCATTGAAAATTTTAAATAATTAATGTCGCTTTACGCGTGAAAAGGAAATGCCCGCTTTGCAACGCAATGAATACACTAGGCACGACTATGGCAGAATATGGGGGGAAACAGACCGATCGAAAGCGAGTTAGCGTGACGTGACGACTAGCGCGTGACGTAGCAACTGTAGTGTAAGCATATGACCTTTAGGCCTCACTCATCTCCCCTACACTCCGCGTGAAGGATCGGACGAGAGTATTGGCTGGTCCACAGACGCACAAGCACACCTTATAGCAAACAAACCCCGCTTGGGGAAGTCGTCAGACAGAACTAACCGCAGACTCTCGGAGATACTCCCCGGTTTATTTCAATAATAAAGCAATGATTAAGTTAATACTTGTTTACAGTTGATCGCCAAGCTAACACTGCCTGTACACACAAAGAAACCTGTCAGTAAAAGGGAGGGAGGGTGGGCAAATGTTTCTTTACAGTACCCGTAGCTTATGAAGCGAAAGAGCGAATGACTTTACTTTAGGTGTGGCGCTTTATATAGGTAGATAGCGACCAATAAGAATTAAGAACGTGTATAGTAAGGTATCTCACGTGAAACATATTGAGTAATACCTGTGCTATCGTAGCATGATACGTGTACTCGTACGATATAATTTATGCTTGACCTTTGAGCCTGGCTCCGGCTCCATTAACTGAAATTACCGTCCCTAGTGGTGACGGTAATTTTGGATTATCCTTGAATAATGAGTTTATGGTTAGGTTTACGGGTTTACGGTGGAAGGGGAACATTTCAATTGACGCAGGGGCGTAGCCAGGGGGGGGGGGCGCCAGGGCCCCCCCTAGCAGCCCAAAATACAGTTGATGTATTAGAGACATTATCTAAAATACAGAAGGAAATGCCTTGAAAGGGCCTTTTGGCCCCCTCCTGTAAAAAATCCTGGCTACGCCGCTGTGACGATATTCTGTAATCTGCAGTTCTCCAGAGGTGAATTAACTCATTCCTTGATAAAATTTCGGAGAATATTCTAGAGTGGCAACGTTCTTGTTTTCGCCGCGTGCAAATGAGAAATGCAGTTTATTTACAAGCATTTGCACACTGGAACGAACACAAAGGACTAAAGTTTGCCCTAGGAAGAATTAATGTGTAGTTCCAGAAAATTTCCATGATCCCCCATCCCTCTGGAATTTCCATTTTGGGTGCCCAATTTGACCCATCCCCACTCACCCCGCCCCACCCCGGATTTTCCAGATAAAGTATCTCATCCTAAATAACAGACTGCGCAAGGCACAATCGTAAGTGTGTGTAAGTAATAAAAGTTTTGTCACTGAGGACTGGTCACTGCCAGGGTTTCTACTTGATTCCTCAGCGGTTCTTTTATGTCCCTCCGGTTCAGATTAGTGTAATGTTGGAGAGACGGGACCTACTGTTTAGAGTGGTTTTCAAAATCCCGTGAAACAAAATGTAATTGTTAAAGTGTAATAGTCAAACCAGGACAAAACAGAACAAAGACATTACAATGTATTAGTACTAAATAAAGTATTTCTCGGGTTTTTGAAAACCACTCTAACGTCCTTATCCGAGAAAGCATCGAATATCTAACCGTTTATTGTAGATTTTATTGTCAAATAGACTAACAACGGGTAAATCGGCCTTCATTATGTACAGACGGGGGGACTTTGAGTATTCGGTTCTGAAGACTCGCGTTTCTCACGAACAAGACCCTCCGGATTTATCGGAGTTGATTACCCCCCACCCCCCACCATTTGGAAATTCCTGAAGGTTAGACCCCCCCCCCGCCCTCACCGAA
This sequence comes from Nematostella vectensis, assembly GCF_932526225.1. Taxonomy (NCBI): domain Eukaryota; kingdom Metazoa; phylum Cnidaria; class Anthozoa; order Actiniaria; family Edwardsiidae; genus Nematostella; species Nematostella vectensis. Next base: position 8,915,781 of record NC_064042.1, read on the forward strand.
ATTTCCAATTCCCTCAATGGGGGGGGGGGGGGGGGGTATGGATATTTTCTGGAACTACAAATAATACAAGTCGTAGCTGGTTAGAAAACTTGCAAAGGTTATAAAATGTTACCCATCTTAGCAACGCAGTGTCTATATAAGCCACCACGAGTCGGGACAGGTCTTGGATGGACTAAATGCCGGACAGTCGGGACAGGGCTTGGATAGACTAAATGCCGGACAGTCGGGACAGGTCTTGGATGGACTAAATGCCCGACAGTCGGGACAGGTCTTGGATGGACTAAATGCCCGACAGTCGGGACAGGTCTTGGATGGACTAAATGCCCGACAGTCGGGACAGGTCTTGGATGGACTAAATGCCCGACAGTTTTCAATTTATTATAAAAAAAAAGGTAAATTGTCTTTCTAGTGAGTTCAAAGTATTCTATATTTGTTAAGAAAAGGGCAAGCGAATCTGAATTGAGCTTTGTTGTCGGTATTGAATGTTTTCCGTTGTCTGTGAACACTATAAAATCGTAATTTAAGTGATACTTAATTTTTTTCTAAATATGGTGCTAAATGTCTACAGCTCTCAATTTACGAAAATATCACAGTAAAACAGTAAATTGTCGACCTTACGAGTTCAAATTATTCTATATTTGTGTAGAAAGGGCAAGCGAATCTAATTTGAGCGTTTTAGTCGGAATTGAACGTTTTTCGTTGCTTGTATATACTATAAAATCGTTATAAAAGTGACAATGAATTTTATCTCCTACAACTGTCGGGACAGGTCTTCAATGGACTAAATGCCCGACAGTTTCCAGTTTATTCAAATAAGTGTTGTCAGGGGTGAACTAGGTCAAAGTGCCTGCGGGAGGTCACAATACGAACGGCTGGTTGCTGGTTCACAGTAGCGTTTATTGTAAGGGAAAGCGCTTTAGCGAGCAGGGAGGTACTGAAGCTCGTTCTAGGAGGTAACGATCAGACGATTCTCAGAAGGTGAGGCTGATAGAAGGGAATCCTTACTAGGCCTCTCCCTTGACTAGGGATTGTCTTCACGAAGCCAACAGAGCTTACTCGATAGCCTAAGCAGCAAGCTGTCGTTATTACAAGTGCCTATGTTTTACAGTGAGCTCCTATTTATACTGACTAATTAATAATTCGGTACTAACTGGTTTGACTGCTCTTAAGAAGGTAATGCAAGAATTGCAAATAAATGTTGATCTAAGGGAACAGAACAATTTCACAATTGAGGATAACTATAGTAAGAATCCGTCGATGATAGAATAACAATCAATTGACTAGAAATAATGATTTTATAAAATATTACAGAATATTGAGGCTGAGGGATTCGTTTGGCTTGTTCGAAATGTCTGTAAAGTAAATGTTTATCTAAGGTAAACGCTAAACTGGTTTTGGCATAGGTCACACTGCGCATGACCTGTATGACTAGCAGGTGCATACTTAGTATTCAGAATGAAAGGTGAAAAGGTGATAAAAGGTCAATATTGAGATCCGGTGAGCAAACTAAGATTTCTAGAATATTTATTTATGAGAATGTTGTAGAATAGTCGCACAACATAAGACAATGATTTGTAAACCAAGTGAGTTCAAATTATACTATATTTGTTGAGAAAGGGCAAGCGATTCTGAATTGAGCTTTGTTGTCGGAAGCGAAAGTTTTTCCTTGCTCGCATACTCCATAAAAACGCTATTTCTCGACAAATATAGAATACTTCGAACTCATAAATAGGAAGACAATTTGCCGTAATATTTTCGTAAATTGAGAGCTGTAAAAACTTTGAAGAATCCTGTGTTACTAAATTTACGATTTTATAAGTGTACACAAACAATAGTAGCGTTTGTAACAGCGACCAAGTAAACCCGGTACCGTCCCCACATATCGTCTTTGTCGTTTGTTACAGAATACTTTGAACTCACTAGGAAGACAATTTACAGGGTTATTTGAATAAATTGAAAACTGTCGGGCATTTAGTCCATCCAAAACCTGTCCCGACTGTCGGGCATATAGCCACTGCGTCTTAGCAAACGACTATTGTTTCATGGGGACCATATTTTAAACAACAAAAAAATCCCCGTTGCTTCATTGTCCTCTTTGCGGTTTTTTTTTTTCAAGAAAATATACAATTTAATATATTTTTAGACACGCATAATATAAAACCATAGTTATTCACAAAAATGTATAACCAACACTCAAGCGGACCTGCGATCTATTCTTTTCATGAAAACATTTCCTTTTTTTGGTAAGGTGTTCTTATGACGGTATACATTTGTCATCGTATTTGGACGAGTTTTTAGATAATGATATTATCAAAAGCTCTCGTAAAGCTTGTCCGAACAAAACGAACAGAAGTTCAAGTACTGATACGAGGTTCCAGTTACTTCATGAACAAAACTTTTTTACTCCACCAAACGATTCGTAAAAAACACAATTAACACTTCGTCTCAGTCTCTCCCTGACTTGATGCCATCTCGCTTTGTTGGACCATTGTTATTGGCTGACAATGACTCACAGCCTCGCTTTCATGGCTGTTTGGGATTTGCTGACAGCGATTCGCCGAGAAGTTCTCTTCGTCCGCTACCGCTTGGCGTCGTTCCGTTGCCACACTCTCGCGGCTTGCTGCGATTGGCAGAGGGCGAGTAACGTGTACCCCCTCGTTCACAAGCACCTTGACCGGAACCTGCTTAGCCAGTTTCTGTATAGCCTGTTGTTCCCGGTTTCGTCTCTGGTACCTCTTGTTCTGGAACCAGTTTCTGACTTGTAGTTCCGTCATATCTAGTGCACCCGCTAGGACCGTACGCTCGTCTCGGCTCAGGTAGTGTTGGCGGGCGAAAATTGCATCCAGGTACTGCAGCTGCAGCTGGGAGAAATGGCTTCGGTGGCGCTTCTTCTTTTTATCAGGAGTGCTCTGCTCGTGTTTGGAGTCGCTTTGAGGCTTTGGGGTGGGTTTGTTTGGCGAAGAGCCTAAAACGAAGCATATCGTTCATTAAGAACTGGAAGCCTTACAGACAATTGCTGTTACTACAGCTCCTTGTTAGTGTTCACATTTACAAGTAAGTAAGATAGCACTGCCTAGAAGTGGAAATCCAAACAATAAAAATTTCAATAATTTCGACTGCTTGTTACGCTATTACGCTTGTTACGAATCGAAATTCCTTTATTCGTTTGGGAATAGCGCGTAGTCGATCAAACCAAACAGTCAAAACCAGACAAACCGCCCCAAAGCTTGTGTCTGATTACGCGCTATTACCAAACGAGACATATGGATTTTGGATTCGCCGAGGTCGCGCAACAACGAATTTGGCTGTAACACCCTCATCTTTTTGTTTGAGTTTGAGTTGTCAGACAATGTTTCTAGGTATTGATATTGTTTTTTAGACGTCATCGATGACGTCAGGCACTAAACCAGTTTCTTTTCTTTTTTATGGGAAATTGACAGGAGTGGAATACAACAAATTCGAAAATCACTTTCCACACCTAAAGTTAAAACAAATATTAGCATTATCTCCTATGCTGACTCGAAACGGAAAACACGTATTGCTGATAACGCAGATAAATATAGTGAAACAGGTATCTTTTTTTAACGACGTATTTAATTTGGACATTGTACTTAACTCCCCAATACCCAACCAAAAAGTTGAACAACGAATTTGGCTGTAACACCTTCCAAGCTACATGACATCCTCTAAGTTTGAGTTGCCAGACAATGTTTCTAGATATTGATATTTTTATGACGTCATCGATGACGTCAGTCATTACCCCGTCCCCCTTAGTACTCATATGACCTCTTCCAAGGTTTACCATTTAATCGGGAATTCCGGAATGAGATCCCAGTTTTACCGAAATGCCATAATGGTAAGAAAAAGTTTCCTATTATTCCAGAACTTTCGGGGTGACTTAAAGCCGCATTGTCACCAGTTTGCTTCCGGAGGTCCGACGGAAACCTCAACCGTTAAAAGACAAAAGAATCTATTAAAATCCGAGATATTAAACAGGCCATCCGCTCTAAATTATCAATCACATCCTCAAAGAAACTTCCAATAAACACACTGCTTTCAATATTTTGAAATATTTTTCGCGTTTTTCGTTAAAAATTATCGGAGATTGTTACGTTATCGACAGGAAGTAAACTGGTGACAATGCGGCTTTACTACCATTTGCATCTGTACCCAGAAATCTACTTTTGGGGTCCTGGGGAATAGTGGCCGATGGGGGCTGATGATGGTACATTGCAAATTTGGTACACGATTTTCCGGAATTTCTTGTATCTCCGGTGAAAGTGGACTACCTCTTAAGAATTCCACTTTTTGCCGAAAATTCCCAGTGGGAGGAATCTGTACCATTTACAAAATAACCAGAAGAACGGAATTTCCGATTAAATAGTAAACAACGCAAGTTTGGTTAACTTGCGGTTTTTCTTTCATGAGATGTGTGGATACTTTTGCTTTTAGAAACGCCATGGATAACATCGAACACATGTTATAGGACATTTTTCATGTTATAGGACATTTTACTGCGAAATGATGTCTTGCTAGTGTTGAAAAAAAAAAAGAATTCCTACAAAAACAAAAACTGTTTGTATTCCCTACGCGCCTGTTAAATGAGTTACTCGACCCCCAGCAAAATCGTGACTATGAGAGTGGAGTTACTCACCAGGCGGTGGCGGTTACAAAGCGCGTCGTTTGAAAGTGGTGCGAGGTAACGCGTGAGGTATACAACCAGTTTAGATATAGGAATGCGTGCTTTATTCAGCACTTATAAGACATCATTTCGGAGAATATTACCCTATAGACCGTGCACCATCTCGTTGTACCAACACGACACACCTACCAAATTTGGTTGTCATAGGTTTTTTTATGAGATGAATATCGTTTTGTTTTTGATGGGACGGACGGACATCACGTCACGAAAGCTCAAGTCGATGGTTTACAACATTGCTTGCTTCCATAATTTTTTTATATACAACTTTGGGCTCCGCTCACGCTGCGCGAAGCTCCGCTACTACGGTAGCGATTGCAGTCTGATACCTAAAGGTTGGTTCTCACTTGGACCTAAGCGCAAGCGGAACACCGCAGTTTTCCGATTCTCACTAGAACATAAGCCAGGTGAACGCAATTGCTTGATTTTTTTTTGCGCTTGCGCATGTGTTTGACCGATTCTCACTTCTGTTGCGCTTCGGTTTGCGCTTACGCTTGCGTCCTAGTGAGAACCACCGCCTAACAGTTAATTAAAATCAACTGTTTCTCAGCTGATTACTGGTGTGCTTGGCCGTTATTATTGTATTTCCACACAGATGACATTATGTCCCCAGTGACGAAGGTATGGGCCATCTTTTACACGGCCAAGTTATTAAAAATGGTATAACTTGTGAGAAAAGCTTTGGGGAAACTATGTGGTCTACTTGGGCGTGTACAAAGAAAAGAAAAAAAAATTACACAAGTTGAAATTTAATGGTGCGTTCGTCTCTCTAACAACAAAGTAACGAAGCTGACATGTGTCCTACTCCTTTTTCAGAGCAAAAAGTATTAGAACAAAAGAAGATATTCGACTGAATTAAACAAAATAGGTATTAGTGTGCGTATTTCACGAAAGTTTGGAAGACTGTACCCTGGGTTCAAGGGACTGCATTGTTTTCCAGCCCCAGCTGAGATATTTACTCGAATACATGGCGATTTTTCAATCCGCTAGCCCGGACTAAATATCCTAGCCCGGTTTACCAGCCCGGGCTGAAATTGATCCGGGCTGAAAACTTCTCCATGTAATCAAGAGCAATTTTACACGTATTTGCGGGGGATACTGGGCTGGACTTTTAGCCCCCTAAACGGGCTGAAAACTCAGCAAGGGCTGAAATTCGTCAGATAATCGGTCCATTACTCGTTCACTGATACCGGCAGCGAGATAGCGGATATTTCCTAAAATAGCACTTCCAATCGATCTTGTCCTGAACATAGGCGCATGAAAAATAAAGGAATACTAGGTAATAAAAATGATACATCTAAAATGCCACTGTATAGGGCTAGTATTATGACAGCGACGCTAATTTTGGCGAAGGAGGCTAATAAAAGTGAAAAACATTCACGAGGTAAGGTCGGAGGGCTGCAGGGGCAGGTATAGGGGGGGGGGGGGGGAGGGGGGGGATAGGGATTTTCAGACATTTGGCTTAAAAAAAAAGAAATATACGGAAGAACAATAAGTCCGGTCCCCCTTTCTTGAAACTTTTGCTTCGCCCCCCCCCCCCCCCCCCCCCCCCCTTTTAAACATCTGGATCCGCTCCTGGGCTGAATTACAAAGAGTGTAGGAAAACTTCCGTTGTTTTTCCCCTGGTTAATTTGAAATATTTTCTTCTAATAATAAAACAATAAAATCACCGCACTAAACAAGTTTCTTTTTTTCTGGGAAATCGACAGGAGTGGAGACTTTAATTGAAATACAACAAATTCCAAAATCACTTTCCACACCTAAAGTTAAAACAAATATTAGCATTATCTCCTATGCTGACTCGAAACGGAAAACACGTATTGCTGATAACGCGGATAAATATAGTGAAACAGGTATCTTTTTTTAACGACGTACTTAATTTGGACATTGTACTTAACTCCCCAATACCCAACCAAAAAGTTGATGTTGAATTTTAAACCTTATAACTCTTGATGTAACTCTTTAATGTTACAGTGATAATCCATCTTTATTGAAACATTTATATTCCCTTTTATGTACCCAATCAGAATGTCAAAAGCCTTGCTTCTCTGCTTCTAGCATTGTTTAAGCACAAAGCAAAAAAAAGCGTGCTCTAAAATTAACAAAATTAAAATCCCCTAGAAAAGCATGCATTAACAATTAACAAAATGTTCGACTTTTCATTATCAAATTCACCTAAAGGTTCCTCTAACAGATAAAATAGTCAAGCTTTGGCCTTACAAAATTATTTAGGATAATCAAAATTGAAGTACGGCTAAGTGAAGTGAATGCATTTTGATGCTTTTGTTTACGTACCCTTGGCCTCCTCTTTTACTGTTGTCGAAGGGTTTTGCCGTCGATTGGTTTTGGCACTGGTCGCTTGCCCTGGACTCCGGGGACTGCGTATCCCTTTAGTAACATTGTTTTCTCGGCTCCTTGGGGTAGTGCTTCCAAGATAGCAACTTAGAGAACCTGTTAACCCAAGCCGAGCAGTATAGTAATTGTCACTAGAAATTGCATTGTGGAACACCGGATATTGGAAAAAGCATGGTCTTTGGACGATTTTAGACGCCCTTGGGAAGTCATCTCTCAGAATATTTTCGATTGAGAATGCCAACCGCGGTTTGGGGTTCTGCTCTGACGCCATCTTTGCCTATTTGCTGCGAAATAAATGGGTGTAAAGCTCAAGTGAAAGTTCACTTCTAGTACGCTCTATGATTAGGCGTGTTTTGACCGAAACTCTGTACCGCTTTCACGTGGGAATGCACTCTCATTAGTTCTTATTGTCTGCATTTCAACTCGCACACTTTCATCTCGCATTCTATCTCCTGAACAATCAACCAAAGACTAAAACTAGAGAAAAGGTATTGCTACGTTATTTATTATTTAATCATCAGTTCACAATGTTGACAAATACTGAAGCATTTGTTTGTCAAAAATTGAACAGTCTGAAAGTCACATCCATTTAGTTCAACAAGATGTTGAGTGAAGCATGTCACGCTATACCCGGCTGATTGCAGCGTGCGAAACTGAAAAAGGTCAAGCGAAAAACAAACAAGAAACAAAACAAAAGGAATCTACACGCTGATCTATACATGTTATTACGTTCTAACATTCATATCTACAGTCACTTATCATCTTTTATTTGCAGTATAAGTAGTTAAACGCACCCAAGGAGACATACTTGATGGTGCATTTGAGGACGGGCTAGGAGAGAAGCAAGAGTGGTAGGAACGGCGATTGTTAAGCTAAATTCTGATAATAAACCACCAATTTCCCTCTAATTTGGCCTTGTTTGCGACGCGCTCCGTGCTTGATTAGAAAACCCGGACAAGTTACGTTGTGTAATTCGAGCTACTACCCCGTGGCGCCAGTTTGTTAAACAAATGTATTATGGTCTTTGGCAATGCAGTGGGTGGCAGCTAACGTGTATTGGTCAGGTAAGCAGGGGGTTGTAAACGTCCATAAATTTCTTTTAAATTTCATCCGAGGAGAGCCAAAATCGACTGTCCGGCCACATAATAATCAACTGTCTAACACAAAAGACTTTGCCGTTTAGGGATTTAGGCATGGAAAGCGAAATGTTCCAATTTCAGAGTTTATTATTCAACGACACATCCTCGGAAACCCATGGGTATTTTCCTGTCAACGACAGGGAATGGAGTTTAGGTATCTTAAGGGATTTTGCAGTCATACACCGTGGTTACCAGAGCCTCTATCTAACTTCTCTATTTGTGAATCTGACCATACAGGGAGCGAAGTGACTGAACAAATAAAGATAAAGGCTTTGGTAGGAGGCCCGGGGTAGGAGTCTTAGATACACTCTTTTTTATAAGATCGTCTAATTTTCAGTTGAGGCTGGGCCGTTCTTATTTTTGGGACATTTTAAGGCTGAATATGTTCTTTTAAAATATGTTCTTTTAAAAATTTTGAACACAATTTGATTCTGCATTTTAGAACGCATCAGGACTAAAAAACGAAAATCTTTTCTGCTATCTCAGCCTCGGCATGTTCTTAAAATTTGGTGAAATCTCAGGCTGGACGTTCTTATAAAGGAGGTTCTTATAAAAAAAGAGTGTATCATATGAACTGAAAAGGATACTTCAAGATCCTTAAAAAAGAAATGACTCAGTATCCCCCGCACTCCCCCCATCCAGCTACCAGTCTGTAGTTTTTTTTATCCAGCAATATAGGTATAGTTCCAGTTGTATTTCACGTTTTTAGATAAAATATAGACCTAAATTGAAATTAACAAAACTAATTATTTTCTACTTCTAATCTGACTCACAACTCCAATAAATCAAGTACATAAATCGAAACTATTTGCAATAATGAGTAAATCATCTTGCACACAGAGCTCAAAAGTGCTCAGTTGGCCACAAGACAAAGATAAGGCAGACTTCCAATATGGTTTACAAACTGCATAGCACTGCCTGGCCAAGAATGCCGAGTGTTTTTTCTTTTCGGAAGAAAAGATAAATATTACTGTCCAGAAAATCACTTGACTAGTATTTTAGTAGCTACTACTATAGTCTACCTTTCCTGTAGGCAACTAAATTAGAACTTCCCATTTCTGGTACTATATTCTTCACCATAGTTAAGTTAGGTTATCTTACTTAAAGGTCACACTCCCCACATAATACATTGCATTTCTCTTACATTAAAAGAAATTCTAATTGATTATAGAATTAAATTTGGTTGAGAAAAAGTATCACCTTTAAAGATTCTTTGTCAGCTGTCATTTTGTCATCAAAAAGCAAAATACTGAAATGTAGTGAGAAGTAAAAAGCATCCATTTCCATCAGCTGACTATGAAAGGCTGCAATAATTTTAGTATAAAAGTTTCATAGATTGTATTTTCAAGATTCCATAGCATAATCATTCTTTAAAATTTAAATGAAAACAAATTTTGGCTGGCTAGTGCTCTTTAAGTCTTGTTACAGCAGCCTTTAAGCACAGGTAGCCCAAGCTCACTAAGTCTTCGTTTAGTATTAATTGTATATACTAAATTAAGACATATAGTGAGCTTGGGCTACTTGTGACTTTAAGGACATGCTTTATAGATAAATGATATCATATGATATTACCATTATGGTTGTCCAGGCAAATAGCTGGTTTGATTTGTCCCAGCTTGTGTTACAAAAACAAGGTAATACTCCCCCCCCCCCCTCCCCCCAAAAAAAATAAAATGAGATGCACTCTTTAGTAGCGAACTAAATCTGCTTGAAGATCTATCATTGAGAAGAATAAAAATGGATATTGTTGTGCTATTTAACATCTATCCATGAAAATTCTGACTATACAAGGTCATATTTTCTATTAGTTTAAAATATCACACACACAAAAAAAAAACTAGGATAACATAACATCAGGCAAGTCATACCCAGGAACCATTTTGGAAATATAGTTATCTACAAGAGTCACTTTTACTGTCGGATAGATTAAATTACTAAGTAATTCAAGTGGGTTTACTGAAATTTGCATGAGAGATTTGGATAAGAATTTCCCCATGTGAGTCATAAGCTTTAACTTATGAACGGCAGGTCTATAGAAGGCATAGGGGTGACAATTCTATCCAAAGAACTGTTTCTGCCATAATGCAATAAAAGCCACATTGTCACCAGTTTACTTCCAGTCGATTACATAACAATCTCTGATGATTTTTATCAGAAAACATGAAAAATATTTTAAAATTGCAAAAGCAGTGTGTCTACTTATTTCTTTGAGGATGTGAATGATAATTTAGAGCGGATGGCCTGTTAAATAGCATAGATTCATTTATCTCTAGTTGGTTGAGATTTCCGTCGGCCCTTCAGAAGTAAACTGGTGACAATGCAGCTTTAAGTCTTCTAACTCAAGTTATCATGTCACAGGTTTTATAATCTAAGCTATTTTACAGTAAATAATAAAATATTATACACAAACTGGAATTTTGATAAAATACTGTATAAAACTTATGTATTCAAAACAAGCCCCCTCTAAATTAATCTCTTTTGATAAATGTGAAGTACAGTAAACAGATGAACTTACAAGGGGGGCTACTAATGTAAAGGAATTAATGTAAAATAAAACAAGTTCCTTCATAGGATTTTCTACTTACACGCGACTATTGTGCATGATTATGGTATTCATTTTGTTGTGATTCCATGTATCAGTGATCATAAGTCAACAGGTTTAATCAGATAGATTTTTTCTTCTTTTTCATTGGTGAATATTGGAGATTTCTTGTAGTGTTCGATTAGCAAGTCCATTGTGATAAAGGTGCGCTGTCCTATCTTGAAGCCACTTGTATCCTGAGATTGAACTCTGAAGTGTTTGATTCTGTCCGGGGCTTTCAGTGAAATGGAATAATCACCACTCTGTTAGAAATAATCATATTTTAGTCACCATACATACAACAACAGGGTGTAGCAAATTCTCCTTGGGGATGGAGGGATTTGAAAGTTGGCTGCACTCTACTATACTAAAAGGAACTAAAAATTGTACTTTCTCTATACTGTATGCCTTCCCTGGAGGCAAGTTCAAACTCAATGCTGCTGTCATGGTAAGGGGTTTCAGTTTATCAATTGCAGGACAATAGGATTAAAGGAGTCAGACCATTTTGCAAAAAAGAATTGGAGTTTAAAATAATCCATGTGATAGTTAGTTACCAAATACTGTAAGAAAAAAAGGGACAACACAGCAATGATAAATGTGCTTTTTACAAGCCTCCAAAACTCAAAATTCATAAAGAATTGAGCAAATTTTCATTTTTGAATTTGGAATTTGATAAAGTGTGTTTGTAACATTGGTAGGATACATATTCTTAGTGGGGCTTCCTCCCTCTATTCTCATTGTCTTTTCACAGCCGACAAAGCATCCTCGGGGAGCCAGGGCATCGCAGAGCAGAAAGAGCACTGAAAGACGCCCTGGGCAACTGCTCTGTAAAACCCATTTCTAAAAGGGTTTCTAATCCAATTAGTTGCCTGAATAGACTGTAAAAACAGTCTCGAAATTTACATATCAAGAGGAAAAAGACTAAACATAACAAAAATTCTATGGAAAGGCTTAAATTATTCTAGATAATTTAATGGTTGAGTCAAGTTTGGGGGATTTTACTTGAACTCTATTTAATTAACCTTCGATGTACAAAATAATTCTGATCGAGAAATCAAAGACATTTGAAATGAGTACAGTATGAGCCTCGTCACAGACTAAAAGTACTACAACGTTTCTGTGGTATATTTCGTATCGCAATGATGCACAAAATCGTTCATTTCTAGCAAGAACCTGAGTCCCGAAAAAAATTCTGAAGTCGGTGTTCCACTTTTCAATAATCCTTATCCATGTCAGGGCATTCTCCGATGTACCCAGAAGGTATATTACCTGCTATTTCATAATTGAGCTGAGCGGGCAAAGACCTGATCGAAAATTGTGTCCAAGTTTCTCTCTGCTCGTGCAACCCTTCGCAGACTCCAGACAAAACCTGATCTTGAGACTTTTACCAAACCGAGTAGGCTTTGCTATTTAGGTGTTTGTGAAGTGTTTCTGAGCGTGACGTCTGTCTGCTTTTCTAATTAACAAGGATAGCTCTGATTGGTCTCATTTTAATTTAATTATTATGAGAACAACCAGAAAGCGACTTTGATTTAATTTTTAGAAATGGGTTTTACAGAGCAGTTGCTCAGGGCGTCTTTCAGTTCTCTTTCTTTCTCACACGCTCCCTGTGTGCCCAATCTCGGCGATGCCCTGGGTCCCCAAAGATGCTGACAAAGCATAGCATAGTGAGCCAAACCCCGTGAACAATACAGTACCTAAACAAGAACTGAAGACTGGGAAAATAAATCAACACAAGGTTAAAATGGTATGTTTTCTGCCTCTGTGAAAAACAGAGTAGTTGATGTTTTAAGTGTTAATCCTTTGTCAGAGCAAAGAGATGCATAGCAAAGCTGGGTTTTATCTGAGTCTTCATGGCAACGCCATTGACTTGCTTTTAAAAGTCACAATTTCCTGCAAGCTTTTGCCCTGATGAACGGTTAAACCTCGAAACGTCAGTGAAAACTGACATATCATTTCAACCTTGTGTTAATTTATTTCCCTAGTTATTCTACAGCTTGTCTGTAGTTTTTCTATTCATAATAGCACTGAAGATTGTTTTCCACATACCGTTGTTTCACTTTCCCTGACCAAGAAATCTCCATCAGTTCCATGGTTCAAGAGAAGCTGTTCGCCCTGTCTTCTTGAAATTCTCCCCCAGAACCATTCCTGATTAACAAATGGTAGCCCCTGATGAGACGGCAGAATTTTCCGTTCAAATGAGAGTGAAGTCTCAGTCTGCGGCACTGGGATCTTGTCGGAAATTTCATTAGGGAACCTACGCTGTGTGGGTGTTGTTGGCTGTTCGTCTGAAACTGGTTTCACATAGTTTTTAGGCACCAGACCTTTAGACCCATCCTGCTTCTTTGCAAACCACCAATCAGGGTCTCCATCAGGTTGCTTAATAACGTCCAAAACTTCACCTTTTTCAAAATTCAACTCTTCAGAATTAGGAGACTGAAACTGATAGAGAGTTATAACCTTGAGTAGTGGTACACTTTCCAGTTCAGTTATTTGGTCCTCAGCGTAGTTTGATGGGAACCAGCCCTGCCGTGTTCCAATAAACCCCTTCCACCATCCATCGCCTTCTTTTTCTAACACATGAATAAGGTCTCCCTTAGTCAGCTGAAGCTCATCAACATGTATAGGCTGATAACTGAACTTGGCTTTGACAATACACAATGTCTTCTGTGGAGTCATGACTGACTCGGGCGTGCAGTACTGGTTAGAGTCGTTATCGTAGCCGTTAGTATCTGACGAACTCTTCTTCTTGTCCTTTTTAAAGAACTGCTTAATTTTCGTCTTTTTCATGGCGTCCTTACGACCCACGTAGTTAGAGGGCACATATCCCTCCACGTTTTGGTCATTCCTCACCTTCCACCATGTCTGGGAATCATCGACAATCACTAGCTTGTCATTTTTTTTTATCGACAGTTCCTCCTTTTCGTGTGCTTTGTAGTCATAGAGTGCTATTGCTATGGACTCTTCACTCATCTGAAAAAAAAAAGCGAAAATAATTAGCTTACAACTCAAAGATCAGAGCTTTATTTATATTTATTTATATCTGATGCATTGTAACAAAGGAAACTTACAACCCCCAGAAATATGAGCAATTGTGAAATTTAAATTGCATTAAAACAGCTGAATTATAAAGAAACAAACTGAGCAAATATTTTTTGTTCCACTGTAGGATACCAGAAAAGATCCATTTCCCAATAGTGTGATTTTTCTCAGTCCATCCATAGGAATTTCTACCTCTAAAAGTGGCAAAAACACAGACCTGTGTCAGGCAATTTTACATATAGCCCAGTCAACCATCTAAAAGAATGGGCAACAAAATGAAACTGAGAGTAATAAGGAGCCAAGTGTAGTCTCTTTATAGTATATAAGTCAAAAACACGAAATGTCCAAACATTTCTAACAGGTACATAACTTGACTGTAAAATGCTTCTCTTATATGAAAAGCCAGTGATTGTCGCAAAGATACTAAAGCTTGTAAACAACTTAATAATTCATGTCACACTTTGGGTTAGTTTGATGTAAGCAACTCACAAGATTATTCCTGTGCTAATTATATTCTAATTAATCTCAATTTTCTTTATAATTTTGTGTAATCAATGGAAATGAATCAAAAGCTAATTTAAAATTCACAGTAACACATTTTGGTCACAGTGGGTTGTCTGGCCACTGGAATGTTAAATAGTTCTATACATCCTGAATCTTTTTACACACAAACATGACATAATCTTAACTGTATAGATTAAAGCTTTTTTATAAAATAAATAAACAAACATATGCTAAAAAAAGACTACAACTGATACTTTAAAACTTTGTTTATGTCTTGTGGTTAAAATTAATATGCAATAAGCTTTGTTATTGTATCCACCAAATGGAAGTGTGAAGTGTCATGTACACAACGCTTTTAGGAAGACAGGAAACATGCTGATACTATATTAGAATAGTGGTGACAATGTATCATATAACTATTTCTTGTAAGCTACCAGGCCATGTTACAATCATTGGCAGATTTTGCCAACAAAGGGACACCACGAACTCCCATATAAGGGCTCATTCTAAAAGCTGATTATTTTATTGCTAGACTAATTTAATAAAAACACCCATGGTAAATGTAAAAAGGATATACTAATTGCTCGCTGGAATTTAAAGAATGGGAAGTATATAAGGGCGAATCGCCTGAATGGGCAAATTTTGGAACATTGTAAGTTGAGATTGTTAGATATTTAAGATGAAACTGTTGGTTTGGTAATAAATTCTACAACCAAACTCTTATTTTTTCTATGTATAAGAAATGATAAGTACTTAAAGATAGCCTATGACTACTAAGACTTATAAATTCTGATACCAATGACGAGTATAGATTAAAAAATTGCTAAGTCAACGACACAGCTTTTCGATGTTATTGCGCAAAACAGATGTAAATCCTTGTTATACATGCGAACGAATCCAATTATAGACGTTACCTCGATTGGCTTGCTTTCGCTTTCCAGAATCTTTTGTTAATACTTAAGGTTTGATCCACGAGGTAGTATCAATATGGGATTCATTTTCTAGGGCTTAAATGTTAGTTCAGTTGAATTAAGACCACCACTATCTTACAAAACAACACTCAGTCGTTAACATCGCAATGACGAAATAACAAATTGTCCAAAGAATCTAATTTCCCGTGCCCATTTTATTAAACATCTTCGATGATAATTTCCTTCACGTTTCAGGAGAGTTAACCAAATCACAAACCGAAAGCTATGAATACAAACCAAGCGAATAGACAGCGAACCAGCGAAGTGTGATGGAATAAAAACTTTCTTGTTCGTTACATGATAACGCGTGCATATAAAAGCTCTCACAAAGTTATCTCTATCATAATAATAACCTCAAATCTAGGTATGCACAATATCTGTTATCTAACCAAGGCAGATCTAAGGATCAAGTACATAAGAAACCTTACAGAGTAAAATAATTCAACCGAGAGCGTAGACTATCACTTATTTGAACAGAGCAGTGTGAACATAGCAAGATTTCTACCAACCTTTGCCGGTGCGAACACATTGATTCAACCCTCAAACCATATAGATGATGATAAATGACAGTTTCCTTATACAAATGAGAAGCCAAAGGATCTAGATTGCCTAAGTTGGGATACAGGAAGCACCAAACGTTAAATTTCGGAGAAATTTTCAAAAAATTCCACGTTCCTCCTAGCACAGCCGACGTAGCTTCCTGTCAAATATACACCCATGTCACGTGACAAAGAGAACTGGGGAAACGGGTGAATGAACACGGCCCAAATACCACAGGGCTCCCGTTCGTTCGCTGATGCCTCGTGAACACAGTGGAAAAATATATTTTTCGCAGCGCATTTTCCCCTTCCAATCTTTCAACTGTGATACAACCATAGGAAAAACATGAATTAGGGCCGGCCAAGGTGTTATATTATATTAGTATCACAGTGTTTGTAGGGACCAGGGAAATTGTTAAAAAAACACGAAGGCGCGGTAACGGACTAAGCCCCGCCCCCATTTTAAAAATGGAAGAAAGTCCGATATGGCGGCTATTATCACAGCCAAGTCAAGAAAGAATGCCCCAAATCCAATAGTGGAGCTTTTCCAATAGTGGAGCCTGTACAGAGACAATAACTGCAACAGGCGTTGTGTGATGGGGGACAACATTTTGAATATTTACATCAAGTATTCATACAACAATACTATACAACAGTTTATTTCTCCAACTGTCAAATTTTTCACCAGTTAAGTTATTATACATTACTTATATCATCTGTACAAAGATTAAAACCAGCACAACATTCAACACCATGACACGTATACTAAAATGCTGAGATTTTTTTTCTTTTTTTTCAGGCAGAGCCAGGCATGTGTGTAGGATCAATACCAGGAATACGTTTTGCTCATGAGGCATTGGCTAATAGCACATTAGTGGCAGTGTTTATGTCATTATTTGTCACTGTTAGAGCATGAAGGACATCTTGTCTGGAAAACCCCATCTCAACAAGAGTCTGTACCTGCAGGGCAAACAAAAATACTTTGTGAACATTACAAGGACAATCAAAACATAAATTGTGAACATTACAAGGACAATCAAAACATAAATTGTGAACATTACAAGGACAATCAAAACATAAATTGTGAACATTACAAGGACAATCAAAACATAAATTGTGAACATTACAAGGACAATCAAAACATAAATTGTGAACATTACAAGGACAATCAAAACATAAATTGTGAACATTACAAGGACAATCAAAACATAAATTGTGAACATTACAAGGACAATCAAAACATAAATTGTGAACATTACAAGGACAATCAAAACATAAATTGTGAACATTACAAGGACAATCAAAACATAAATTGTGAACATTACAAGGACAATCAAAACATAAATTGTGAACATTACAAGGACAATCAAAACATAAATTGTGAACATTACAAGGATTTTTATTCAGAGTGACAGGAGCGAAAAATGGAAAAGTTCAAATTATAAGGTTTGAAAAGTTCAAGGTATAGTAAGACTCTTGATTTGTATGAAATTTCCAAATCTGGGCAAAATTGCTACTTTTTTCATGATCTATATGGCATCTTTGCTCAATCACATCTTAAGAACAGATCATCTACCAAAAAATACTAAAACTTCTTTTGTTTTATATTATGCAAGGAACCTCTATGCAAAATATGAAACAAAATGTAAGCTACATAACACAACCATTTTAATTTTGACATTTTTTGCTCCTGTCATTCAGAGAAGACCTACCTGATCCTCTGAAACTTCAGCGGTTGGTTGCTGTTGGGGAATATCCCCATTCTCATGGCCGTTCATTAAGCCCTGGTGTCCTGCACCAGGCTGGTTACCCCATAGCCACTCCCCAAGCCCTCCTGCGGGAACCATCACCTCAGAATAGCCTTGGCCTGCTCTAGCACGGTTCTATCACGCAAGGGAAACACCATGATTAAGATATATCTTCATGAAAATAACACTTATCATTCTAGGAGAGTAAAATCATATTTTTCGCTAGCTCAATGCTATAAATGGAAATTGAATACACACTTAAAGTAAATCTTCTCAGCCCAAAGTGGATAAGACCAAGGGGAGGGAAGGCTATGAAAAGATATTAGGCATCACTTGCCTAAAGTATTATGAAAAAAATTCTAATATTACAAAAATATCCAGTAAGGAAAGAATGATTCATGCCACCAAAAGAAGTGAATAGAAGTGGGCGTCACTTGCCTAAAGTATGATGAAACAAATTCTAATATTGCAAAAATATCCAGTAAGGAAAGAATGATTCATGCCACCAAAAGAAGTGAATAGAAGTGGGCGTCACCTGCCTAAAGTATGATGAAACAAATTCTAATATTGCAAAAATATCCAGTAAGCAAAGAATGATTCATTCCACCAATAAAAGTGACATCCTGGCCCCTTTTTTTATAGGTTTTATAAAACAAACCAAAAATCTGTTGCTATCCCACCTGGGGATGTCCAATATTGGCTTGTGCTGCCATTCGTCTCATGATCTGCTGCTCATATAACTCCATCCGTTGCTGTTCCTGAATCTCCAGGGTGGCACCCATAGGGAAAGCCTGCCGCGGCTCCAAAGTTGACTCTTCAAAATACCTCCCAAGCATTCTTGAGCACAGCCCAGTAAATATATCAGGAATTTTGAGCCACTGCTGCACGTAAGCAAAGTTGTGTTTGTAAAGCAAGCCAGAGACCTGTTGAGAGTGTAAAGTTTTATCAAATCAGCCATTTTCATTACACTGTAAATAGAGGATTGGAGAAAGAAATTTCTGTTACTCTCTTCTTAAAGTAATGTCTGTCAACCTCAATCAATTTTATTGAATATATGCCATGTGTCAGCACAATATTTCAAGGTAAAATCGTAGTTCTAAGACCAATTTATGCTTTGTTGATTTCATAAGATGGGTAATATAATCACATGGTTTATGCATATTTTTGGAATTGAGTAGAAATGTGATGAGGCCTATTCTTTTTCTAATATCATTTATAATAACATGTATGAGGTATGATGTCTCAAAAGACAAAGGTGTGTTGTCACATGGGTGGTCAGGGCCCTCAAAATTTCATAATGTACAATTAAAGTTCTCTTGTCGGGTCAAAACTTACTATACCACATGTTCCAGCTAGAAGGGATTCCTTGGTAGTAAACAGCAACTAGGTAAAATGATTCAGAAAAGTTATGTAATTTTCATAGTGTTAACACAGCATGGTTATATGGTTATAAGGAGACTAAACAAGCACCAGCTTTCTCACCCTTCGGGAGAAGGATTTCTAATGCCCTATCCTACTGTCTGGCTATGCTCTTCAAGCCTTTTATATTATCTTTTTTGTATCACACTTTTGTCATCTATTGTATTGTGAATCCTACGCCCCACATGAAAATCAGCAGTTTTTATTTATTTAAAATCTGTTGTTGTGGTGAGGGTGTTTAAATAAAGATATACCTTAAGGCCTAAATTTTGACCACCAATACATGACTTGAATTAACAAATAAGAATACTGATCAGGTTTTAAATCTGCCAGATTTTGCCGGCTTTCTGGATTTTGGTGGCGAAAAAAAGCCTGCATACATATGAAAGGGGAATACAGAAAAAAAGAGCCGGCAAAGACCAGAAAACAGCCGGGACCCGGCTTCTATTTTGAACCCTGCTGATGCCTGGCCCCTCCGCCACATCCCATGTTACATGGCACTGTAGGGTGTGGGGTAACTAACAACAACAACATTTTATTATCTTTTTTCACATTTAAGCAGAACCTGTCATTGGGACAGTATGCACTGTATGGTGCCATATTGTCTCCGGACGAATCATAGAAAAATACACCAGAAGAAAGAAATGCAGGGAGTGGAGATATTGCTGCAAAACTGTACTGCTGCATAGATTATCTGATGCAGGCCTAAAGGCTTTACCTGCAGAGCAAGAAAGTAGCTTGGGATTTTGCTAGAAATGGGCAAGGCCAGTACAGTTATAGCAGCATCTACACTTGGGACATCCAGGTAGTAATAGACTAGAAATGCAAAGATCACGCCATATCTGCAGCACGGTTAAGAAATATATAACACAGCTGGGTGGGTGGGTGGGTGGGTGGGTGGGTGGGGGGTTAAGTGACAGTTCAGATTGTACAACTCTCTATGATAATCAATCACACATCTACAACTTTACAATGAAGAATAATAGACTAATAATAGACTAACAGAAAAATAATCTTCATTAATAAATAGGATATGGTCCTGATGGAAGGGCTCCCAGCTCATGCCCAAATGACCTCAATCCATACACTGTTACTAGCTGAAGTCCTGCCGCAATAACACTATTTGCAAAGACATGGCACTAAAAAAAAAAACTCACAATCAGTAAGTTCAACAGGAGTCAATTGGCATCGAATCTGGTTTTAAAGATTTTTTTTACCCCTTTTTCTTCTTATTTTAAGGGTACAAAATTGTCTGCTCTCTTGAACCTTTTGTGTTTAAATATCTTATCAGGGGAGTATCCCTCTCTCTGAAAAAGAAGCTAATGAGACATGATGAGAGCTTCTAGTAGTGCATTTTCAATTACTATGAAAAAAAAATTCATCAGTTGCAAATTGGTAATGTGGATGAATCAAATATAATAAATATCATACTTACACAAAACTTCTTGGAACCAAACCTCCTTTCCAAAACCCGAAACCAGTAGAGCAATAGTGAGCCGCAAATCAAGTCCCGAGTTGAGGAAAAAGAAATGGTTGAGCTGAAGAATTGCCAGACCTGAGATAAAGTATGAACAGTCAGGATACCTTTAATTATAAAAGGGACACCCTAAATTTGACAAAGACTGGCTGCTTGTTGGCTGGTTTTAAAAATCAGGGTTGCCTCTCATTTAGGGAAAAAAAGCCATTAAAATTCACATTATTCTGCCAAAATAACACTGAGTTTCCCTGCACATCTTTAACAAAGAAGGGTCAATACTGTTTTTTTTAATAATATTTTTTCCCAGTGTACTTTTATATCCATCACTCCTCAGAGATATATATCGCTGTGATTAAGGCTAAAACTCACAAATAGCTACTGTCATATGTTTTATACATCGGTTCCCCTTCCCCCTCCTTCGAGAGACCCTGGACCTGCCCCTGCTCCCTATCTTTGGTTTCCACCAGGCGGTCTCTCTCAGCAACTGAGCTAGTTCAGATATATTTTCTTCGCTAGTGAGGCTACTATACCTTGGCATGTTGCACTAGATGGAGCCAATGAGAAGTAGAAAGAAACTTGTTGGCAGTTGATGAGGCAAGGAATATGTTAAGCAAGGAGGCTGATCCAGTGAGTATTAAGAAACTTTTGCTAACAGGAGTGCGGTCTGAAGAGCAAGGGTAAGGATAAGCGTGGGTAAGTTATATAATAATGTAAACAGTCTTGCTTTATTGTTGTGATGTATGGATCAAAGCCATCTAGAAAATGAATGCAAAGGGATAATTATAAAGCAATGATCGCCTGGTCCAATTTTACGTTTTATATGGTTGACCATATCATATATTTCTTATACGCTATCGATTATCATTTAACTTATGTTGTAAACAGTCATAAACAAAAATGGCGGATGAAATGTCAAATGCTCTCTACTTACAAAATCCTTTATTTCTTGTCCCAGGAAACATCTAACACTTCCCAGTCGCAGGATACACCTACAGCCAACACTAGTCCGAATATGAAGTCTTTCAGATTTAAGATTTGGGAGCATTTATCGTCAAAATATTTTCTACAAGCTGAAAGTGAAACCACTTTTGTTTTTCTACAGCCTTCCCATCAAGCTATGCAGGCTTGCAGGCTATTCGGGCCCACTCTCAACACAGGGTGACCAAAATATCAAGCGTTTCCTTGAATTTTACAAGAGAGACGGTATAAAAGAATATATTGATTGAAATGTGGGTTGAAAGCCATATAAGTTTTATGCTTTATAGTATTGTCTACAAACAGCACCTCTATTGAGAACCGAAAGTGGACCTTCGGCCGTTGTGGGGGGGGGGGGGGGGGGGGGAGGTGCGTTCGCCAAGCTGGCATGTTTGCTTTTACTTGACAAGTTTTACTTTGCACAAAGTTGACCGTGTACACGCTCTACAAGTTTTACTTGACAATTTTTTCCAGTAAAAGTAGTTCGTAGGCCCCATTTTCTCATGCTTGTGGACTATTATAAAAAGCTGCTATTGTTTCCACGGTTGGGGCAAGCTTTGTTATTTTTTTGTATTGCCGCTGTCTTAAGGCATTACCGGCTCATCGTACGGACAACTTGTCAAGTTTGCTCGTGAGGACATCACGTCTAAAAGAACGACTATAATTGTCAAGTAAAACTTGTCAAGTAAAAAACTGTCTGTGTAGACGACCCTTTAGTGAAGAGCTTTTAACTTTTTTTATTATTGTCATGGAGATAGCCGTGGATGGAGAAGAGCGTCCAAGTTACGACAAGGTTCGTGGTTTTGATTTTAGCATGGCCCCTTCGATTCTAATTGTAGATTTCCACCCAGGCAGCCCAATCTGAGAACTGGGTTGCCTGAGATGAAAATTGACCCGGGCTAGAGCCAAGCTCATGTAAACGTTTCAACTTTTACAGGTTATGAAAAGAAGGGTTGACCCAGGTTAGGCCATTAGCCTAGCTTGTGTTGGCGCTCAACCATGTTAAGATACCGTAACAGTAACTCGTGTTTATTGCTTGATATTATGCGAGCTTTTCTCCTTTTTGGCTGCCTCGAAAAAGATACTGACCCGAATAACAGAGAGAAGGCTTTGAACTTAGTACACCTTAGTACTGCTGCTTCATTTTTAGCGGCTCTGCAGATATATATTCAATTTCACTGTCATGTAAAATTTGTGGCATACCATATCCCTGGGTTGGCCTGGCTTCCAACAGCTCAAAACACTTGTGAACAAAGACAATCAGGCCGATTATCATACCAACTGAGATTGATTCGTGTAAAGAAGACAGCACGATGGCATTTTGTGTGAAAAGCAATCGTATGCTGAGCAAGATGATAACACAAAAGATTGCAAAATAGGTTTTGTTAATTCTTGTCTGAAAGGGCTACATAATTTTGATCTTTTAGATACTATTGTTATAGTATTATTAAGCCATTGATGATGTCATTTTAAGTCAAATTTATCAAATTTGTTTTTACCATTCAGTGCTGTAGCATGGCTCAAAATATTCGGGGACACAGTACAGAAACATGAAGAAACTATTGGGGGGCATTTTCTTATATATTTTTTTCAAATATTGCCCAGTGCCCCATCCCCTGCCATTTCTTAGAAGTCCTGTGAAGCCTTTTAAGCATAGTTGGCCCTATGATCCAAAGCTGTCAACTCACCCACTTTAGGCGGGTGTCACAAGAATTTGGACCTCATAACAAGCCTAATTTTTGTGAGAATACTCATACATTCTCTGTATTCACCAGCATTGGCTCTCTTGGGTTACTGTATTTCACCAAATTTCACAAGATTTTTGTCCCAGTTTGGTTGAAAACTATGATGATCCTATATTCCATACCACATAAAATCCAGATACCAATTTTTTTTTAGTCCCCCAAACATTTCCAATGACCCCCAAAAAAGGGAAAGTTAATGTACCCTCCTCTTTTTACTACTTTCCTGGGGCAAATGGATTGGATGGTTATTGATTTGATGGTTTTGGCATAGCTGTCAACTCATTATTTTCATAGAGAAAGTTTTATGCATTTCCACAATATAGCCTGCACAAAGTCATCCATTTTATAAGACAGATTTTTACTTTAATATTACATTTGTATGATACTCATCTTTAATTCATAGATCAGACGCATGCACAAATATCCAATCAGAAAGCAGCAAATAGAAGCCAGCAAAGTGCAACCCAAATGTCCCACTAAAGTCCCACAAATTGTACAACATGTCAGATGAGGGATTTAAATACAGACGTTTATAGCGGTCTTTCTGCGACTTGGGAAATAAAACACAGAAACCTAACATGATGGAAACTTGTCTTGTTGTCCAAGCTTGGTGAAAATCTTGTAGAGAAGCATATAAAAAGATGATTACGAGCTATTTTTGTCAAACTGCAGTGATTTAAGTGCAGGGAAAATAGAAAGCCAAATTCGCTGTTTACGTCTGACTTTTAACTACAAGTTTTATCGGCAAATGTCGAGATTTACAGCAAAAATACAAACAACAGTCTCATTTTATATGTAATTTGAATTATCTAGGTAATATCAAACACAAGTTTAATGGTAGGACTACATTGCTCTTGTAAGTGGTTTGCTTGCTTTTTGTTTTTTCGTTTCTTCGTAGTAAATTTTACATGTTTTTCTACAATTTGAGTCCCAACTCTACACTAAAAGTGGCTGGTCAAAGAAAACAGGGCTAGCATTTCTACGCTGACCAGAGAATGCTTATTTGCTTGTCCAGATTCGCAGAAAAATATCTCAAACAAATCTTTTTAGCCGTTGATTGCCGACTTTTTTGGGGACATTTGTGGGACCACATGGCTGTTATTGCACCATCTCTTTCCTGATTGGCTATTCGTGCACGCGTGATTGACATGTTGGATCTATGAATTTGAAAAATCACCAACTCGCCAAAAGAAATTTACTTCTTTTTCGGATTCCTGTTGGTTGATTTTTTTTTCATTCTTTCATTTTTCATTTTTTTTTTTACAAAATTATTCAAAACTGAATTTCAGGCTTTGTATACCTATTTTTAGAGGACCTTTATTACTTAGTGTCCTTACTTGCATTAAATTATAGTTTTTATTTAGTTCTTCTGAACCCTCTGATCTGAAAAATTCTGGCGAAGGGCCCAAGTTCCTATATCTAATCTTCACACTTCAAAATCTTCGTGTTTCAGTTTCTTCCTCAAGTAGTAGTTAGTTACTAGCCTTTATCTGTTGGCCTAACTCAAGCCATAAAGTTAGGCTCTCGTTTAGCCAAAAGTCTTTTAATGCTATTGAAGTGTATAGCAGCATACTTTGGCTTTTCCAATAAACTCTTGTTCATAAGGCACACCTCTTCAGGGATCTCCATCAACTCCTGCCCAGTCTGCATGGCTAGGACCTGAAAACACACAAATGGGATCATGGGTTTAGACCAGGATTGCAGTACTAACCTGGTTCCATTACCTTTTAATGTCTTTTAAATTTTTTGACATTAAAGGGTAATTGTGTTTTAGTCAAATCGTACACCAAGTGGTCTATCAATGCTATGACTGCATGAACTACTAAGGCTAAAAGTTATAGCCTACAATGTCAGTAGTCAAAAGTGCCTGATTTGGTAAATTGCCTGACCATTTACCAGATCATTTTCTGGCAATAAAAAAAGTTTGACATAAAAATGTGATATAAATATACGTCGGGAATAAAAAATGGAAAAAAGAAAATTGTTATTCAATATTTCAGTTGAGGGCAGTACTCTTGTAATCTTGGTGAAATAATCTTAGGCCTAGTTTAAAGGCTGCATTAACGTCGTGTCGCATAAAATTAGAATTTTAATTGAGGTAAATAGGGTGGTGGTTGGTTTTAGATGCGATATTAATTAAGCCTCAGATATTGCTTTTGTTTGCTTCAGGGGCAGACACTATTTTTTCATGTCTTTTTTTTTAAATCCTAGTCTTCTAACTTCTCCCTTGGCTCCATGCTAGTACCGTCCTGCAGAGGTGGTATGACACAACCACCCTTTTAATGCAAAATGGGGCTTGTCATCAGGGGCTTTGAAATTTAGAGCTCAAAAGAAATAAGTATAGTGTTCATAAATTGAGCAACCCTTTAAAAAATCCTGGATCCGCGAATGATTTCACCTGTTTAATTAACATAATCAACCCTTACCTGGTTCATACAGGCTCTCTCCAAGTAATATGTATCATCAAACGTCTGCTGGGCGTCTGGTCCTACTACAAGTATCCCATGATTGCACATGAACAAGACAACTTTATCTCTGAGCATGCGCCCAGTGCGGCACCCTTCCTTCTCATCTGTGGCATATCCACTGTAATTATTATCATATGCTACATCATCATAGAACCGACATGCATTCTGATGGTACATTCCAAAGGATGGTTGCTTGAGGCAGCCTGATGGAGAAAATAGTGTGTAATAAAGGGTGCTTTTTATATCATCACCATCATCTTATTGTCATCATCATATTCTCCACAAACATCATCCATGTAATCACTCTCACCATAACCATATTAATCGACACCACCCATCATACTACTATTCTCACCTTATAGATCTCAGGACGGTGTTAGATAAATTGTGCTACAAAAAGGCATTATTGTTTTAAATATTTTAATAGAAAAAGGCAAAATGACGATTTTCTATAGAATAATTTTTCAGAAGCAATAAAAATCGCTAAAAAGCATTAAATTTGGTGCTTTAAAAGCAGGATAGCGGGAGAAGGCATCCCCACATCCTGAGACTCTTTCCTAATGCGGGAGAGTTGACAGGTATGTGTAGAATATGAAGGGGGAGAGTGCAAGTGGAAGATCCACCAGCTTGATGACCAACTTTTCTTTCTATACCTACCCAAAGCAGTTGAGTAAGGGGGGTGTAAGTGGAATGACATACTTGCTTTGTATACCTACCTATAGCAGTCGAGTAAGGGGGGTGCAAGTGGAATGCACATCCTTTGTATACCTACCTATAGCAGTTGAGTGAGGGGGGTGTAAGTGGAATGACATACTTGCTTTGTATACCTACCTATAGCAGTTGAGTAAGGGGGGTGCAAGTGGAATACACATGCTTTGTATACCTACCTATAGCAGTTGAGTAAGGGGGGTGCAAGTGGAATACACATGCTTTGTATACCTACCTATAGCAGTTGAGTAAGGGGGGTGCAAGTGGAATACACATGCTTTGTATACCTACCCAAAGCAGTTGAGTAAGGGGGGTGTAAGTGGAATGACATACTTGCTTTGTATACCTACCTATAGCAGTCGAGTAAGGGGGGTGCAAGTGGAATGCACATCCTTTGTATACCTACCTATAGCAGTTGAGTGAGGGGGGTGTAAGTGGAATGACATACTTGCTTTGTATACCTACCTATAGCAGTTGAGTAAGGGGGGTGCAAGTGGAATACACATGCTTTGTATACCTACCTATAGCAGTTGAGTAAGGGGGGGTGCAAGTGGAATACACATGCTTTGTATACCTACCTATAGCAGTTGAGTAAGGGGGGTGTAAGTGGAATGACATACTTGCTTTGTATACCTACCTATAGCAGTTGAGTAAGGGGGGTGCAAGTGGAATGCACATATAGCATCTGGTCTTGCTTTGTGGACACCCAAGTGTATCATGGCAGCTGAAGTCTCAATTTCACCCTCTCCTTCTATAATTTGTCCTGATTCGTTTACTCCAATAAGGCATGATGCTGTAACCTAAGCCATCACAATGGTACAATAATACAAATCAATTGCATATATATTTCTCCAGTCGATGTACCATTCTCTGAACCTATTCTGCATTCTCAAAATTAAACAAAACCTTGAGAAAATAACATAAAGGAAATTTGCTACAGAAACCCAATCAAGTTAAAAGGAACCCAAGAAATTTAGGTAATCTTGAAAATGTATATACCCGAAGGGGGGGGGGAGTATTCTAAGTAGAAATTGGGTTTTCTAAAAACAATCTTGTTAAGAGGCCAAAAATATAATGGCAAATGTCTGCGAGAGCTACAAAAGTCTTGAAAGAAAGTATCAATTATACAGATTATAAACAACAAGCTATTGCTAATCCAGTTCGAGACCCCCAAAGTAGTATCGCCGTTTAGAACGATGTTTAGAACCGAGTACCACTACCCTAAATCATTTGCTATTCAATACACCTACTGCACGGCTACGAGCCCAATATTACCTCGCTCCAGTGAAGTCCATAGGGAATCATGAGCATGACTCTTCCAGTGCCGTGCTTTCCCGGAGCCATCATGCTCAGATGGTTGCAAACTCCCTCGTGCATGTTCATCATCTCAAAACCACGGTACGCAGCGGCAAGGTCCACTCGGGCTTGCCAGTTGGCATCGCTTGAGTTTACTGAGCGTGATACGGATATATCCCTCACAAACACGGCTTGTTTAGGCCTGTACAAAGCTTTCAGTAAAAGACTGCAGCCACGGCGAGGAGCTAAAAGTCGGCCATACATGATTTGTTATTTATAGTGCTTACAAAAAGGTACAGTCGTTCTGCTTCGGTCTACCTATGGTCTCACAGAAAGAAGACCACAGGTAGACCGTGCCGTACTACCTACTATGGACTTTTCAGTATATTTTTTTTCGACGCTTGAAGTTCAGTTATATCCCTATATCATAGCAATTTTGTTCTTTGGTTTTGAAAAAAAATAGTGTTTTTTATGCGAACGGCTGCTATTTGAATTCAAGATAATGTTCCTTATACGCTTGTAAATAGTGTCGTAAACGCCGGCAAGCTAACACAAAACTTTCGCAAACGTTCTTGCGTTAAAATACTGGAAGATTTTGACCTGTATTCTGACATTTTAAAAACTTTGTTTAATGTCAGCTGCAAAATATAGCCAGGTTTTTCGGAGAGGGGGGAGGGGTAGTTATACCACGGGCTCTAGGATAGCTTTACTCAAAAGTAAAGTCTTATGTCTAATGCGATTTTTTCGAAAAAGACAGGACCCATGTTCCTACTGGTATTACCTGAATATCTAAACAAACAGGGGCGTATGCAGCCTATAGGCCTGCAGTCACTGGACTGCAAAAAAAATTTGGCGATCTTATTTGCATAACGAAGGGAAAAATCAAATGATTAATCAATCATTTTTATGTACGTAGTTTTATATATATATATATTATTAGGATAAAAGCTATAATTTTCTTAATCATGGTAGTCTACAGATGATTCCCAAATATATTGTTATGTCGTTCAGTGCCACGCGACGACTGAAGTCCTATTTCAGATCGAGGACAGAGCATTGTGTAATATTCTAAAAAGTCTGACGCATTGACGTCAATTTCAAACCCAAAAGCGCGGGCTATGAAATCTTCACGGGGATGAGGGATGAGGGGCCAAGCCCTCATTCAGCTGCTGAATGCTTTGACTGCAACTTGTTAAAATCCTGCGTACGCCCCTGACAAAGATCCCATGACTTACGTTTTGTCCACAGGACATCGAGTATGAATATGCCCCAAGCAACTACATAAAGTTGAGCGAAGGAGTGACTCCCGAAGAAGCACTGGATGCTTACATACAAGAATGGCATAAAAGTAAAGCACATTTTTGTACTAGCCACAAAAGCAGGCATCTCATCATGGATTCCAACATGTGGAAGTAGCCGTGAACTAATCCTTTTCCATGTTGGTTTTAATTTAGTTAGCAAAAGAGCGAGGGAGGAGTTGGATGTGGAGTTAAATGTACCTTATGCACCGACCAGTGATCGCACA
Organism: Nematostella vectensis; assembly: GCF_932526225.1. Classification (NCBI taxonomy): domain Eukaryota; kingdom Metazoa; phylum Cnidaria; class Anthozoa; order Actiniaria; family Edwardsiidae; genus Nematostella; species Nematostella vectensis. Next base: position 8,944,972 of record NC_064042.1, read on the forward strand.
AGAATCGACTTCTACCGGTCCAAGTCAGAACAACTGTCTGAAAATCGTGAGTATAATTTAACGGCTTCTGCTTCTGTGCAGTTTACATGAGGGTATTCATGTTTTATTTTTACAAACCTCAGCTCTGTGTTGCCTATTTCCTGTGGGAAGAGGGAGGGATTTTTCCTGGAATCAATATTTCAATTAAATATGACCAAGGTTAAGCGATGCAAAAAAAACCTTGAGCAAAGCGTTCTACAGTCTGGCCGAACTGACATGATTTGTTTTTACAGCTCCTGTTTACATGTATGTGCATGGTGGCTACTGGGAAATGTGTAGGTATGTTAACTAGATTTTAAGTGGGGACTGAAACTAGAGAATTGATTTTTATTTAGGATGATTGCTGCTTTGATTATCTTGCCGTTAATTATTGATCCATAAGGGTTTACGTCATGCATATCAGTTTTTTGTGGTATTTGCAGTAAAGAGGAGCATGGCCTTGTTTCTTATCCTGCAGTGTCTGCTGGTGCTGTTTCTGCAGTGATAGACTATGATCTGTTGCCTACAGGTAAAGCATTCCATACCCTTATCACGTGATTACTTGGTCACATGATGACTTGGTCACACGATGACTTGGTCACATGATGACTTGGTCACACGATGACTTGGTCACATGATGACTTGGTCACATGATGACTTGGTCACGTGATGCCTTGGTCACACGATTACTTGATCACATGATGACTTGGTGACAAAATGACTTGGTCAAATGATGCCTTGGTCACGTGGTGACTTGGTCACATGATGACTTGGTCACATGATCAATTGTTCTCTTGATGACTAGGCCACATGATGCCATGGTCACACGATGACTTGGTCACATGATGACTTGGTCACATTATGCCTTGGTCATACGATGACTTGGTCACACGATGACTTGGTCACATGATGACTTGGTCACACGATGACTTGATCACACGATGACTTGGTCACATGATGACTTGGTCACATGATCAATTGTTCTCTTGATGACTAGGCCACATGATGCCATGGTCACACGATGATTTGGTCACATGATGACTTGGTCACATTATGCCTTGGTCACACGATGACTTGGTCACACGATGACTTGGTCACATGATGACTTGGTCACACGATGACTTGATCACACGATGACTTGGTCACATGATGACTTGGTCACATGATCAATTGTTCTCTTGATGACTAGGCCACATGATGCCTTGGTCACATGATGCCTTGGTCACATGATGACTTGGTCACACGATGACTTGGTCAAATGAAATCTCCATCCTATCATCACTTGTTCGAACAATCTCTCCATCACATCAGCACTTAATCACATGATCTCTCCGTAACATTATCACTTGGTCACACAATCTCTCTGTCACATCATCACATGGTCACGGTGGCCACCATCATGGTGAATGCCTGGTAAATACTATTTCTCTTTTTATTTTCAGTGACACTTGATGAGATTGTGGCTCAGACCAAAGAAGCACTCCAGTTCATTGCAAAAAAGTTTCCTAACTCAAGGTAAACATGTCCAAAACCCCAAAGTTTCGATTGGTAATTCTTTATAGTCCTTTTCTGATATGTGAAGTCATTTTTTTCAAGTTGCTTTGCGTATTTTCATATTAACTATGATGCTTTGCAGGCTGTACTTGGGCGGTCACTCGGCAGGGGCACATCTTGTGGCCATGATGATGACAATACATGACTGGGCCAATCCTAAGTTTCTCGACCGCATTAAAGGTAAACAGCACTTTGTCTTCAGACAGGTGGAGCTTAAACGATATCATAATTCAAACATACATACACATATTTCAAATAAGGTCATTTATATGATGAGTAACATATAAATGACTAAATCCTGATATCTGAAAGCCAGGTTAATGTTTACAATCACATAAAAAAGGATTTATTAACATACCAACCCTGAATTAGCTTTTATTCACGCTTATGTTTGTTTATTTGCTGTTGTGGGTTAGGACAAATTGATTTTTTCGAGTACAACCTTATATGAGACAAGTGTAGATGGTTTCACTTGGCTAGAAGAAGGTGGCTTTAAGAAAATTAACAGCCACGTAGAGAGATATTGGGGGACAGATTTTTATAGCAAGTCAAGTGGTAGGAAAGCATACGAATTTGCTGGAGCTTCCCACATTCACTGGGTTGATACAAACCTTGTTAGACGCGTCCCCAGGGAGGGGGGGTGCACAGCCATAGGTATAATATGAAAAAAAGTGTTTGAATCATATGGAAATAGTATTTGAAGATCCCTTAATAAGAAATGACCCACTTTTTGGCCGCCAGAGGGGGGGGGGGGGGGGGATGCGCACCTCCCTGTGTACGCGCCTGGTTGTTTAACGAAGTGTTAATGGTTTTGTCTCCCTGCAGGGGTGTGCCTCATGGCCGGAATATATGACTTACAACCGCTCCTCCCTATCAGAGTCCTGCATGATCGCAACATTACAAGGTTCGCTCTTATCACTCTGGAAGGTGTCTTATCGTGATTACATGGTTCGATGATACGATTATGATGATACCAATCACCAGAACTCCCATTAGTGGTCTCTGCATTATCACGAGAAACAAAATTCTTGTTTTTATCACCACCACCAGCAATTCCATCATCATCATCACCACAACACCATTTCCATCGTCATTATCTTCTTTATCATGTTGCCATCATCATCATTACCGTCATCATTGTCATCATCACCAACAAAACCAATCGTCCTCATCTTCTTCTTCATAGTCTCGTCACCATCATTATTACCATTATTATAACTGCCACCAACATCAATTCAATCATTATCTTCTTTTTTATCATTGTCGTTATCATCATCATCATCATCAATATCATCATTACTGCCATCAATACCACCTCCATTATTACCACCTCATCCAACATCTCGTCATCATCATTGTCATCATCTTTCTAATCCTCCCTCTTCGTCATTATCCCTATATTTTTCATTGTTCCCATTGCATTCGATATTTTTCACCCTCCCTATTTAATAAACACTGATTTTTTCCATATTTGGCATTTGGTTGTCCTTTCAGAACTATCGCTATCAGGAACAGTCCAGATGTGATCCTCCGCACCCACCCTCCCTCATTCCGGTGCCCTGTTAAGCTGATTATCGGGGAACATGAGCCGCCTTCATTTCACAAACAAACCAGAGACTTTATGCAGGTAAGAGGGCACTAGTTGGCTTTCTTCCACAAACTGGAGTCTTTATACTTGTAAGGTGACACTAACCGGCCTTATTCCACAAACCAGAGACTTTATGCAGGTAAGGGCACATTTATACGCTATGTAACAGATTTTTGGACTCAAGACGAATTTTCTCTTCGCAAAACTTAGGGGGCGGAGGGAATTCGAGTACATCATCTGTAGATTGCTTTAACCTCAGAACTCATGTCCTGAATAATAAAGTCAGCGGTATGTTTGTTTGGTCGTACTCAGTCACGTGCTAATATCTGATTGGTCGCTCCAAGCCACGGGTACGTGTCGGTGTTATCCAAGTGATGTCTTCTCTTGCAGGTCCTGGACTCCCAGCACGTAAGCACGTGTTTCCATGAATTGTCTGGAATGGATCACTTCTCCGCCGTGTCTGCGTATGCGGACCAGACCTCACTTGTATTCAAGGTAAGGTTTCGCCTCTACTGTGAGCCGTCATTTTCTTGCCAAGTGCGGGAAAGCATCCATTTCTATCGGATAATGTGGGAGAGCTATTGCAATATTTGGCGATCGAAATTTTTTTCAAAATTAATTTCAATTATTTGTCTTCCAATTTTGAATGAAAATTATGCAAAGTCAATCATTTTTTTTAATGTTTCAGGAAATTCAACGGATGATACTCGAGAAATGAATTTCAACAGTGCGCGTGTTGATTTCGTTTATTGTAATTGAAAAATATTCTATTAGCTGTAGAAATGTTTTACATTACACTACATACATTTTGTACAAATGAACACAAACGTACGCTAGTGCAGGCCCAGTGATCTTACGCACCTAAAGCATCTGTTTTCACTCCCCACGGTCATCAATAAATCGTATCACTTCAATTCTTGTACGACGTCAGAGTCTAAATGATGTCACCACTCTACATGACGTCATAAAGCAAATTGATTCTAAAATTGATCTAATGACGTCAGTACGACGCGTTCTTGTTGATTGGCGGGAGGATCATGGGCACCTGGCCTGGCCGGGTGCCAAGTGCATGATGGGACTGTGGCTTGGTGGTTGCCATGGAGTGTCCCTGCACTTTCTTGGTGATGGCTCGTACCAGGTTCCGCGCGTGTTTCAGGCTGTATGCTGTAATAGAATCAAGTAAAGTAAATACTAAATGCAAGTCTTCATACGGGCTCTTTTTGTTTATTTTTCGGGAATTATGAGATACTGGTATTTAGGTTTGGACGACGCGAACTCACATCGACCGCTCGTGTGCAACCTAACTGAATGCAGTAAAATATAGACAATTCTTATAAGCACTCAAAACCCATAAGCACGCTAGATATCCCCATAACACGTACCACCTATTGATAAGTAGAGACCACTTACTAACAAGTCTACTGATAGTTACGCCTACCTAGTTACGCCCACCTGCGAGACTACTTACTAACAAGTCTACTTGATAGTTACGCCTACCTACTAACAAGGCTACTGATAGTTACGCCTTTCTAGTTACGCCTACCTACGAGACTACTTACTTACAAGTCTACTTGATAGTTACGCCTACCTACGAGACTACTTACTAACAAGGCTACTGATAGTTACGCCTACCTAGTTACGCCCACCTGCGAGACTACTTACTAACAAGTCTACTTGATAGTTACGCCGACCTAGTTACGCCCACCTGCGAGACTAATTACTAACAAGTCCACTTACCCTTGAGCCTCGCTTTGACCTCCTCGGTAAAGTATCCGCAGTCTACCCACTCCTCAAAGTCAGAGATGAAGTCGAACGCAGTTAGACCTAGCGAACACAGAACAAAGTTACATATAGGGGACAGTCAGACCTAGGGAACATAGAACAAAGTTAGACCTAGCGAACACAGAACGAAGTTAGACCTAGGGAACAAAGAACGCAGTTAGACCTAGGGGACAGTCAGACCTAGGGAACAAAGAACGCAGGAATGCACAGAACAGACCGGACAGCAGTCTGTAGAAAAACGAGGTAGTCTGCATGGGCGAGAAATCAACACAAGGTTAAAGTCTCTAAAAATAGTTGAGTTGTTTCTATAAAATTTCGAGCATTCCTGCGAAGGGTGTAAAGAGCTTGGCTTATACAAGAAATGAGCGACCAAGTTTAACTCACCCTGAAGGTTCCTCATTCGAACGTTTGCTCCTGTTAAGAAAATAATGCTAGAAATGACATACTTGGCATACTACGGCAGGGCCGTAGCAGGGGGTGGGGCACTGGGGGCATGTGCCCCCCAATATTTAAAAAAAATTACATGCATACATGTTGTTCGCTTGTGTCGAGTGTTGTTACCTTGCTTTATGAGCATGCTAGTCCCATACATGTTGTTCGCTTGTGTCGAGTGTCGTTTACCTTGCTCTATGAGCATGCTAGCCCCATACATGTTGTTCGCTTGTGTCGAATGTTGTTTACCTTGTTGTTCGCTTGTGTATGGTGTTCTTCACCTTGTTGTTCGCTTGTGTCGAGTGTTGTTACCTTGCTCTATGAGCATGCTAGCCGCATACATGTTGTTCGCTTGTGTATGGTGTTCTTTACCTTGTTGTTCGCTTGTGTCGAGTGTCGTTTACCTTGCTCTATCAGCATGCTGGCCGCATACATGTTGTTCGCTTGTGTCGAATGTTGTTTACCTTGTTGTTCGCTTGTGTCGAGTGTCGTTTACCTTGCTCTATGAGCATGCTAGCCGCATACATGTTGTTCGCTTGTGTCGAATGTTGTTTACCATGTTGTTCGCTTGTGTCGAATGTTGTTACCTTGCTCTATGAGCATGCTGGCCGCATACATGTTGTTCGCTTGTGTCGCGTAGAAGAGAGGGGTACAGAGGTCGTTATTTACGGCGTCAACGTCCGCTCCAAATGAGATGAACAGCTCAAGTACATCAGACGCGTTAGACAGACCCGCGGACAGGTGAAGGGCCCTGGCAGACAGTAACTCCCATGTCAATAACACGCCTGTCAATCATATCTACCTGTCAATCATCTACATTTTGTCAATCATATACCTTTTAGCGACGTCTTTAATAACTATTTCTCTTTTATCTGCCTGTATAAGATCTACCGGTCAGTCGACATCTGCACTCTAATTCGCAAGACATCTGACGCCATTTTACCACCCCAGCAAAATTCGAGGTGTGAAAGCATCCACTTCAATCGGGTGATTTAGAAAAGATATTGCTACGTTTTTTATTGAATTCCTTAAATTAATCCTAAAACAATGTTTTTAGATGGTTATTTCGTGATTTTCCTTACAAATTATTCTTCCAAATTGAGTAAAAAGTACAATAATAAAATCTTATATCACAATCTTCCCATGACGTTCCAGTCGCACAATGTCAGTTCCACCTCTAAAGCTACGTGCAAACAGAGCCAATATTGCTGCAAAAACAGTCAGTTTTGCAGTCTCGCAATTTTGGCGCTGTTTGTGTGCCAGTTTGAGAGGTTCTGCGTCAACATTTCCTTTATCTTGTTATCAGCCGAAAGGTGGTGACGGGAATGCTGGTCAATGCTGGTGCTGTTTGTACAGGGTCTAATTACTGCATATGCGATATTTATCATGCTATGAATGTCTGTCTGTTAATCAATAAACCATATAAACCAATTATTCGACCATTACTGTAAATATAAATGAGCTTATGGTTGATTGACAAGGTCACGTATGGTAACACTCACGTGTTTCCCGCGCTGTATGTGGGGTTTACTGACGCTCCTTGTCGAAGTAGAAAGCGAACTGTCTCCACGCGCTTGGAGCTAGGGGAAACACATCGATACTCAAACAAAATCGTACACTCAGAACTGTAAAAACACGCAACATAACTCCATGTTTCATCCCAGTAGCAAACAACAAATTCTGCCAGAAACATTTCTTCTCTGATCTCGTGAGCTTGAGGAGTGATTCGGATAATGCCTAGTGCACACTAGCAACATAACATAACGACATGGGCGCGCGCACTGTGTTTAGCCCGACATGGACATAATGACATAAAAGAAAAAACATGGTAATGGCTTAGAAAGGGTGTGTGTGGCACCATAGTAATGGCTTAGAAAGGGTGTGTGACGCACCATGGTAATGGTTTAGAAAGGGTGTGTAAACGCATCATGGTAATGGCTAAGAAAGGGTGTGTGAACGCATCATGGTAATGGCTAAGAAAGGGTGTGTGAACGCACCATGGTAATGGATAAGAACGGGTGTGTGAACGCATCATGGTAATGGCTAAGAAAGGGTGTGTGAACGCATCATGGTAATGGCTAAGAACGGGTGTGTAAACGCACCATGGTAATGGCTAAGAACGGGTGTGTAAACGCATCATGGTAATGTATAAGAAAGGGTGTGTGAACGCACCATGGTAATGGATCAGAACGGGTGTGTGAACGCATCATGGTAGTGGCTAAGAACGGGTGTGTGAACGCACCATGGTAATGGCTAAGAACGGGTGTGTGAACGCACCATGGAATCTGCTCCAGTAGTATCTTGTGGACCAAGATATCAGTCTCATTCTCCTTGAACTCAAATCCATTCGAAGACAACCTAGACAACACAAGATGTCCATGGTAAATAAAAAGAAATGTCCTACGTTTCATTCTCCGATACACAGGCCCCGGCCGAAAATAGGCTGGTCAAAGGAGTGAAAATAATATCTACAGAAACTGAAGAAGCATACTCACCATTCAGCACATTCCAGGTGGTCATTAGCTGCCGCGAGGTGGAGCAAGCTTGGGGGAGAGCACTAGAAAGAGATCAAACACACCGGTAAAACACGTGAACAGTATCAATGCACACGTGATGAAAAGCACGTGATACACATGTACACAAGTCTTCTAATGAATGACAGCTCGTGACAAGCACGGGTAAAACACGTGATAGTCTACCACATATCGCTGTTAAGCACGTGGACAGCTGGTGATGCATAATCACGAAGACACTACACGGGTAAAGCACGTGATACTCTACCACATATCTCTGGTGAGCACGTGGACAGCACGCGATACAAGTTGGCCAAGACACGTGATTCTCACCTCGTCTTCCATATCGAGGCTTCTCCTTATATGGCCGTCGCTATCAAAGAGAAGTAGCGCTTGTATGGAGTCAACACGACCTTGCATAGCACAACAATGGATGGGCATCAGACCCTGGCAAGACGAAAAAAGGCGAGAAAATTGCAATAAATTGACCAGGCATTCGTCCAAAATATTAAAGGGCTCTGTCTAGAAAAGATGGCATGACTTGGCAGCCACGAATCTGGCGCTCTTTTTAGGTTGTCTGTGGTGTTTGGGGTTGACTGAGGCTGATAAGTAACTCTTTCAAGCACCCTTTGTCAACCACATAAATATCTAACAGAGTGACATGGCCGACTAAGCTGATAAGTTGGCTTCCTCCCTAACATAATGATAATAATAATAATAATAATAATAATAATAATAATAATAATAATAATAATAATAATAATAACAATAACAATAACAATAGTAATAGTAATAGTAATAGTAATAGTAATAGTAATAGTAATAGTAATAGTAATAGTAATAGTAATAGTAATAGTAATAGTAATAGTAATAGTAATAGTAATAGTAATAGTAATAGTAATAATAATAATAATAATAATTTAATATAGCATTATAAAAATCTCAATGCTTTACAAACATCCTACTCTATTCTACTCAATAATTTCGCTAAAACTCTAACTAACACATATATAACTGATGTATATATATACACACACATATATATGTATATATATCTTAACACTAATGATAATATTTCTTATTCTCCTATTACCCTACCCTATCGTTCCTTATCGTCAATGGAGCTCCCTTCATCAGCTGTGAACAACAAAAATATACAAATTTGCTTTAACGCCAGCGATTGAAAGAGAATGGAACATTATCGCATTCTCTCTAGGAAATAAAGAAGGTGATAGGGTCACAATTCAGAGCTCGACCTTTTCTAAATATAATTCAGGTCATCTAGGATACTAGGATAGTCTCTCTGTTTTGAGAAAAAAAGTTTTTTTGTCTAGGGGGGAAAAAGTTTCTGTGTCTAGGGGGAAGGGGTAGGGGGGTATTGTTCAACGTTTTCTAAATACACAGGTATGATGCTCATAACAAAAGGCAGATATCTCTTTGTTTATAGTGTGGGGAAGGCAAGGGAAAAGGCAGTTTCTTACCATCTTCTCGATGCACTCGAGGTCGGTCGGCTCTCCCGTTTCTCCGTAGCATTTCACGTGTAGCGGGGTGTTCCCGTCATGGTCCACACAGTCGATATTCGCGCCAGCCTCCAGTAAAAGCTACAATCAGACAATACTCCAAATGATAGCATACCATTTATAAGCAAATTAGCCTGGAAGGGTATCAATAACGAGGCAAATACTCAGCCGGTAGCGAAAAATAATATCTTGGGGAAGGAGGGGAGGAGCGAGCCACTGGTTCCTCCACACCCCCTTGCTACGGTCCTGAATACTGACGGGTGTTATCTCACCTCGACAGTGTCCGAATCCTTTGCCCTGTGTAAGGGCGAGGCTCCCTTGTAGTCAACAAGATTCACATCCAGACCTTCGGCGAATAACGACTATAAAAAGTCGAGTGTGAGTGAAACGAACTCAAAAACGGAAGAAATAGTAAAGACAGGCGTGGTGAGAACCGGATTATGGCCAAATTCTTTGTTGTGTAACGTCGGCGAATTGAAAATCCTTGTCTGGTTTTGGAAAAGCGGGTCAATCAACCGTCTGGACCAATCGATGGCTTTCATGTTTTCACTGTCGCATCATAAACTATTTGACACACAGCAAGGGAATTGATTGGTTACGTTGGTATGATTGACTTCGCGCTATTATCAGTCGCGCAACAACAGATTCGGCTAAAAAAAAAACTATTAAAAACACCTTTGTCATTGCTCTCACCAAAATTATATGGAGATAAATTTTGAAAGAAAACTCGAAATAGCCATCTAAAAACAAAGTTGTTTACGTAATTTACCAAATTAATTGAAATTATCACGATAGCTTCTCTGCATCAGCCAACGCCGTGTTCACACACTTGTTATAAGATGGCAACATTTCGGCTGATCGTGACTCTTTAAAGCCTATAGAGATACGTGTCTGACCTTGATAATGTGAATGGCGCCAAAAAACGCAGCTGTGTGAAGAAGCGTACTACCGCTGACACATCTGAAAAATAAAAATCAATTACGTCAATTAAGGGCGATTCACGAAAAATATTTCAAAATTGTTGGAAGTTTCTTCGAGGAAATGACTGACAATTTAGAGGGGATGGACTGTTAAATATCGCAGATTCTAATAGATTCTTTTATCGGTTGAGGTTTCTGTCGGCCCACCAGAAATAAAATGGTGAGATTGCCGCTTTTATCGCGACCCTTCCCTACACCACCCCTGTAGGTGTGTACCTGCTCTTGAGGCTGGCCATGACGGTTTCACGCCTGTGATGAGCGGCTATGACGTCAGCAAGAGCATTCAAGTCCCCGGATATAAGTCTCGGCACCAGCTCCGCCCACTGCTGAGACTTGGCTTAAAAAACAAGTTCAAATATTTGATACACCCATTCTTTGAAGAAGGAGAAATAAATAATTAGCTGTTCAATTCAGCAAATTCAGGAGGCAGTCGTACCTTCCCAAAAGATTTTCAGCTCATAGTGCCTCATGAGGTCAAATGCAGTCTTGCTGTTACGGTTCCGCCTTTTGACATCGGTCCCCCATTCGATCAGCAGCTAAACACACAAATAAGCTTTAGTAAGGAACGTTGTTGTAGTCTTTACGTGACGTTTCGTGTTTTGGTTATTGTTGTGATTGTCTTTGTGTGACATCTTATGTTTTTGACGTTTTTTTTATAAGGTCTTTGTATGACGTATCGTTATTTCGTTATTGTTGTAATGGTCTGTTATTGTTGTAATTGTCTTTACGTGAAGTGTGTTTTGCTGTAGTTGTAAGGGTCTTAACGTGACGTATCATATTTTCGCTGTAGCTGTAAAGGTCTTTTCTTGACGTATCGTGTTTCCATCGTTGTTGTAATAGTCTTCACGTGACGTGGAGTTTTCGCTGAAGTTGTAATTGGTATTTACGTGACATATCGTGTTTTTGCCTTTGTAGTAACTACCTGCCCTATGTCTTTGTGTAAGCTCTCTGTGGCGAGAAAGAACGGAGTGTTGAGCTGATTGTTGAGCGAGTCCACTTCGGCTCCGTTTTCCAACAAGTGCTCGACGATATCCTGAAACCAGTAAAACCATTAAACCACCATTGGTTTCTGGTTTGGTTGCTTGTCTGGTTCGTATTGTTTGTGTGCTTTGCTTGCTATGTTTTGCTTGCTTGTTTGTTTGCATGGTTATTTGTTTTGCTCTGTTTTTTTTTTATTATTATTTTGGTTGATAGTTTGGTTGGTGTGTTTGGATCGCTGGTTGTTCTAGAGTACTTACAAAATGCCCGTGTCTGCATGCCATGTGTAGGGCAGTGTTACCAGAACTGTGCTCACGCGAGTTCACAAACGACTTATCAGAGTGGAAAAAAGCAACCTGAGAGGGAAGCATAAGGTAGATGTAACAATAAGATCTCACAGCAGAAAACGTTTCAAAACAGAATCACAACCAGAAGAGTACAATAGAGCAATAGAAGATTTGCATAGAACAGTGGAACCTCAATGCAAAAATACATTAAGGAGACAGAAAACTTTAATAGTTATGGTATAAGACAGTGCACCCCCTCCCCCCCCCCCCTCAGCAAATCCTCGCACTCACCAGTTTCTGTACAATGTCCAGTTCGCCAGTCTTGGCCGCCTTAAACAGCAGCCTCTGGCACTGAGTGGTGGTACCAGGGAATACCTGGTAAAGAAACCTACAAAACAATGCTGTCCAGTAAGTATGACAAAATTTGTAACACAAAACTTTTCAACTTCATGATTCTTACAGTGATCCGGCTTTCAAGGTCTTGTTTCGTGATGGACTTTCAAAGAATATCTGTTTAAAATAAAAAAAGGTTGATCAACCTATATTAAAACGCTTAAGCCAAAAGCACCTGATTGCTTCGATGGTGTTTAGTGGCGCTCTGATTGGTTCTGATTTGTGTTTTCCAGAGGTTCTGATTGGTTCCAATAGGAGTTTTGTCTCGTTCTGATTGGTTACGATTGGAGTTTAGGCGTTCTCATTGACTTCCATTGTTGTTTGTTTGCGTTCTGATTGGTTCCATTAGGTGTTTGGTTTCGTTCTGATTGGTTACGACTGGAGTTTAGTTGAGTTCTCATTGGCTTCCATTGTTGTTTATTTGCGTTCTGATTGGTTCCCTTTGGTGTTTACAGGCGTTCTGATTGGTTCCCATTGGAGTTTAGTTGCGAATGGAGTTTAGTTGCGAATACATATATATATGGTAGCAATGGCTTTTATATGGGGCCAAAACTACTACAGGAGCAATTCCCCTTTTTATGGGGTAATGCTACAATAGAGGAGGAATGTCTTTTATATAGGGCCATCTTATTAAAGGGGCCATGCTCTTTATATGAGGTAATACTACTAAACGAGCACTGCTCTTTACATGGAGTAATGCTACTGGAGCAATGGCTTTTTACCTCCAGATCCGGATAGGTCGTGGCATTAACTTCCTCCACATTTACTTCATCGATGCCCAGCATTTGACGCACTGACACTAGACGAATCAACAAAGAACATAAACTAAACCACAGCGAGTAGCTAGGATTGGCAATAGTGGTGATCAGGCCGTGTAGCACTCGCCCCAGAAGCTAACACTCTACCGCTGAGTCATCTGGTACAGTGATTGCTGCAAGTAGTTGTGATTTGCAAACAGTTGCAAGTGGTGTTAAGTGGCTGCAAGTTTTTGTGAGTGGTTGCGAGTAGTTGCGAGTGGTTGCGAGTAGTTGCGAGTAGTTGTGAATGGTTGCAAGTAGTTGCAAGTAGTTGCGAGTAGTAGCGAGTGGTTACGAGTGGTTGCGAGTGATTGCGAGTGGTTGCAAGTAGTTGCGAGTGGTTGCGAGTGTTGCAAGTGGTTGCGAGTGATTGCGAGTGGTTGCAAATAGTTGCGAGTGGTTGCAAGTAGTTGCGAGTGGCTGTGAGTGGTTGCAAGCAGCTTGTTACGAGTTCAACAGAATACCTCCTTCTTGCTGAAATAGTCACTTACTTTTACCGTCGGAGTTCCCCGAAAAGTCGTCGTAGAAAATCCCTAAAGAAAGTACACAAGCAAAGTTAGTTATAGAGAGAGGGTTTGTGAAGGCAGCAGCGAAAGGAGAGCTTATTATGAAGTGAGTTGTTAGAATAAACACAAATACTCTCGAAAATAACACCTCAGTAAATGTGCCATACCTTGGTCGTCTATCTCTTAAGAATGAATGTCAATTCACTAGACTGCTTGCCCCTCCTTCTTTGGCGAACTTCCGTGAAGGAGAAGTTGACTAGAGCGCGTGGTTTGCCCCCCCCCTCCCGCGCACGCGGCTAACTAATTCACCTGTCTTCTTGTCCTTAATAACCAGCTTGCGGCCTTTCCACACGGTCTCGTTCGCCTTACTGCTGTAGAACCCAGTCCCACACGTCAAACTCTGACAGTACAGACATGTCACGTGTTAGAGACGTCGAGAGATAAGAGGTCGCATTATTAGAGGGAGGGGAGGGGGTCATTCTGACAATATCAAGACATTTTACCATTACTGGAGGGGGTTGAGCTTGTTATCGCCAATAAAATGGGGATATTTAAATAATGTGTTTCTATTCTAGAAAGTGCACATTATCGTGAGATTGTAATGTTTGGCGTTTGCGGCACCTTTAGCAAAATTCCACCTTCTTCAGTTTGCCCAGAAAAAGTCTTAATAAAGACGTAAATTTTGGTCGACTGCGAAATTTTGTTACATGATATTCATTACTCTGGTTCAAGAACTACTTGGGTATTTTGCATGAAAGTATGTGTAATAAGAGTACACACCTACTCAAATAGTGCTGACAGTGCATACAGCGAATGGCGAATGGCAGTTCTTAGATCGAAATTTGCTGGTGGGTACTAATAATTCGCTCGAATAAAGGTAATAAATAACCTCCTGCGATGCCAGAACCATAGATTGATATATCGAACACAATATATTGAGATCCATGATTCCCTTCGGTCGTAGAACTGCCATCTCCAATTGCGTTTGCTAAACAAGAGGAAAAAAACAAATCACATCCCTCTAAATCAAACCTCTTAGACTTCCCCATAGCCCCTTTCATAAAGACCCCTAGAGGACAGAGCAAAAAAATGGCAAGTTTTCCCAAAATAAGGTCTGGTTAACTTCGGTAAGCTTGAATTTTTGCATAGAGGTTCCTTATGTCATGTTAACCAACATATCAAAAAGTGTTTTTCTCTAATGGATTCGTCTTCGAGATATGAGGCTTGAATTTCAATTTTCAAATGTTCAAAGTATAAATTCTCCTCGTTTGTAGGGCTCTGATCAGAAATTAAGCCAACTTTGCTCGCTAATATCTAAATTTCATATCTTCTAAATTTCTTTAAAATTTGGAATTAAGCTTTTGGCCAGAGGAACTCCTTGTATGCGGAATCTTGAGCTTATATATAAAGAATTGGAAAATTTCATGTCATTGTTTTCCTCTGTCCCTCTATTGAAGGCGGTGCAGCACATACCAGGTTGATGACCATGTTGACTGTTAGATCATTAATGGTAACATTCCTAAAAAAAATTGCATATCAATTTATTTTGCTCGTGACATCCTCGATTTTATCCTCGAGTTTATGCAACTCAATTAGACGCATTGTGTTTTAGCGCAATGCACATGATTTCCACATAATCTATTAAAGACGCGCGTTCGTTTAGCATTCGCGCGCATTACTCATTATTTTCTCACAGTTTGAATTGATGACGCGCGTTTGATTTTATTTTGCGCACATTGCCTCAGTCTTCTCACAATTCCAATTGATGACGCGCATTTGATGATAATTTGCGCGCATCACTCAATGTGTACTTATAATTCCAGTTGATGACGCGCATTTGTTTATTTGCGCGCATTGCTCATTGTTTTCTCACATATTCAATTGATGACGCGCGTTTGATTATCATTTGCGCGCATTGCTCATTGTTTTTTCACAATTCAAATTGATGACGCGAGTTTGATTATCATTTGCGCGCATTGCTCATTGTTTTTCACAATCCAAATTGATGACGCGCGTTTGATTATCATTTGCGCGCATTGCTTATTGTTTTTTCACAATTCAAATTGATGACGCGCGTTTGATTATCATTTGCGCGCATTTCTCATTGTTATCTCACAATTCAAATTGATGACGCGCGTTTGATTATCATTTGCGCGCATTGCTCACTGTTTTCTCACAATTCAAATTGATGGCGCGCGTTTGATTATCATTTGCGCGCATTGTTCATTGTTTTTCCACAATTACAATTGATGAAGCGCGTTTGATTATCATGCGGCCATCGCTTATTGCTTTCTCGCAAAGGACTGTCTTTAATTTGAGCCCGAATGCCAGACTTTGGTAGTCAGTAAGGAGACTTCTTGGATGTTTTCCCATATTTTGTTTGTATCACAAGCTTGAACGCGGTAAGTTAGTATGAAAGAAGGTTGTAAACAAACTCCACAGGATCATCTCTTTCTTATTAAAAATACCTTTTTAAAATGGAAACTTAAATATTCATTTTGCCCCGATCTATTCGAGCAACCCGGCATGCAACACGCAAACCCACCATCTTTGGTGCATGTTTCCGTCATCTTGGAATTTGACGTTCATTGAACTTGACTGCAAGGATGTAACAGAATGAACCACGCACATTTATGGTCTTATTCGCGTTATTATTAACAGATTTCCACACAAAAAAAATAACAATATACTCGACAGTGTTACAGTGTTTATATCAGGTCTTAACATACCTGGGCACCTTGACGATGTCAAATCGCTGCACAATTTTATTAGATACGGCGGCTCGACACTGAGGTAACAAAAATGCCATTTAAAAAATATGCAACGGAACAGTATTGATCATAGATGGTTATACATGAAGTACCATATAAGGTCATATGAAGTACCATATAAGGTCATACCTTATTTTGTATCTCGGCCACCTGTTTGACCCATGCTGCACATTTAGTGACGTCATAGTTCTGTTCAATGATCGTAATTTCTGGAAGTTAACATGCCGAAATTTAGTTCGATTGTTTGCGTAGAGATGCTACAAAGAGTCATTAAGTTATGCAAAGCGCAGACATACCGACGTACCTTGATCATACTCCACAATGATGTTTTCAAGCTCCTTCTGTCGTTTGAGGTCCTTCATGACCGTGACGAGTTCGGGGAACTGCTCGAGCTCATCCTTGACACCGATCTTTAACACGTTCAATTCATCCTGATACAACAACAAACAATGCCAAGTTGAATTAATCCTAAGACAATAACAAACAACACGTTTAATTCATACCGAAAAAGCAACAAACAAGAAATTCAAATCATCGTGAGATAGCACCAACACGTTTAATTCACGTATCTCTAGCTTCATCACCGTTGATTCAGTGAATTGTAACCGAATGTGAAGCAATGATTCTGTCCATTGTGCCAGCTTGAGCACGGTTTGCGACTGGGTGAACGATAACCGGATGTGACGCAATAATTCTGTTCCTTACCAGTCGTTTTAGCATCGCCCGTGATTGGATAAACTTGTAACCACTCATGAAAAAGAACGCGAAATACGCACATACCGACATCACATCTCCCTGTAAACACGAAAAGCAAGTTATTGTTTGTCAAAAGTAGGCTGAACTTGCGTTGCTTTCGTTGACGAAAATCTTTTCAAAGCTGTTGTAACTTACAATACACTACGAGTTTTATAAATCTCCCTAAACGACATTTATCTACCTTGCTTAAATACGCTTTTCTTACCCTCTTTTTGGAAGCGATCACAAATATTTTTTGCCGAGTATTTAGAAGTAGTATAATTTAGCTTACCTCGACAAGGTCCTGTGAATCGAATGGATTTGATGAGTGAAACATTTGGTTTGCTGTCTGTAGGGCAAGGTTGATTGTCCACCTGAAAATGTTGCAGAATTCCTTAGTTGCATTACCTAAATATGCAGCGCTGCTTGGCCAGCCATTTAAACCCGAGTCGTTCGTAGTATTAGCGTCCGCTTATGGTATTATCATTGTATAAAAAAGGGAACTGCAGGTAAATGAGAAGTAAAGTCTGACCACTTAGTAGCTATCACGACGACCCTCTAAAAAATACAGTACATTTGGCCAAAGGCCAGTTGCTGGCGAATGTCTAGTTTTCTAAGCGGATTTTGGGTATGAATAACATGCAGTACGTACGTACCTATCGTTTAGAAGGATTTCTGTTGTAAATGTTTCTGGGACAAAGGAATTCACCAACGCACAAAGTACTCTTTAAGAAAAGAAAAGGAAATTACAATAGTGAGTAAAGCGAACAAAATTTCAATAAATACGCTTATGACAAACCTGCTGTCCGTAAGATCATCGATGCTCTGCAGAAAAAAAGGGAAAAAAAATTGAGAAAATGAGTCTTCATGATTCCTTATGTGTCCTTATATTTCCTACCCTTGTCTTACGCGTTTTTTCACGCGCGTTGGCTTTCACGCTACATTTTTACGCGCGTTATGTTTCGCAATTCCCTATCACGTGTGTTGCCTTTCACGTTGTTTGTCGACGCATATTGTCACGTTCACGCATGTTAAATTTCGCTATTCTAAAAGACTGCGCGTATTCTTTGGCTAGAAATACGCATTGTTTTTTTTTCCTTGTCTTAAAGCGCAGTATCCTGAAGTGCATTGATTCGCGTTTGCTCTTCACACGCATTGTTTATCGCACTGTGGTTGCGCAAAGTGTTACCTACTGATAGTAGGTACACATTTACTATAATCACAAATACGAGAAGTTTGTACTCACCATTACTCCTCTAGTTAGCTTGCGCCCTTCCCTTGTCATCTAAAAAAATAACTAATTATTTCCAATTGTGACGCGATAGATCAGTGGTACGGGCTTCGCTTCTCAAGCAATAGGGCAGGGGTTCGAACCGTGGTCAGATCAACTTGGGATTTTTTCAGAGGTGTAATAGACCTGGCTCTCTACACTGGGGACTGTGAATCCCTCGTCTTCGCGGATAAGGACGTTAAGCCAGATGTCCCGTCTCTCATCGCACATCATTAACCTGTATTGGGGGATGTAAAAGAGCCACTGGGGACGCTTGCCCGTGGTACCATCTTCAGTGACAATGCTTACACACTAACTCACTCATGTTTGTAAACTGCGTGGAGTAGTCCGTATCTACACACTGACGGGTTAAGTCAGTCACATGTGAAGCGCATTTGATCATTTCGTATGTTAAAGTGCGCTAAACAAATGACAAACATTTCATTTCATTTTATGACGGCTTCTACTGGTGACTTTTAAGGGCCACCTGAGGCTCTCTCATTAACTTTACACCATTCAAAGACCTCAATTTCACTCACTCTCAGATGTGCATTGACCATGTCCAGAATGCAGTACTCCGGGGATGGGTAATTCCTGGTCCGTCGACGCTTACTGACCATCTCATCTGATGTAGTTCTGGAATGTTCCAGATGACAAAGAATAAACTCTATGCGTTGAATAGCCATAGCCACGGGGTACAACCACCTCCTTCCCCCTCCCTCACCAACACCACTCTTTTCTCAGACAGACTGATATTATAGAAGAAAAGTATTAGAGATGAAATCATTCATTCACCTATCATATATGTTTCATATATTAGGTTGTGTCATTCAAAAACAACAAACAAAGCCAGAAGTCCCAATCCATTTAAATCAATTTAGTTAGTTTTGGCCAGCGCTCAACACCATCAGCTACCCCTAATCTTTTCTACAGGTTTAGTCACATCACATGTATACCATTTTCTTTACTACCACAATGTAAACAAACTTGATGCTTGATTCAATGGTTATACTAGATAAGTAACTTATATAGTCTACTTACTCAGTGGTAGTAGGGCTGGGGGAAGACTAAAAATAAAACAGAAAGATAAAATAAGATTTTTGCTTCTCTGGACCAGTGTGTAACATGGTCAATCAGGACAATGTTGACAAGTATTTTGACAGGAAAGGGGTGCGACACCATAACTTTCTTACCTCTGGTGTAGAGATGGGTTTGCGGCGGAGGGAGCGTGTGTAACATGGTCAATCAGGACAATAATGTTGACAAGTTTTTGGACAGGAAAGTGGTGCGACACCATGACTTTCTTACCTCTGGTGTAGAGATGGGTTTGCGGCGGAGGGAGTGTATGTAACATGGTCAATCAGGACAATGTTGACAAGTTTTTTGACAGGAAAGGGGTACAATTCCATGACTTTCTTACCTCTGGTGTATAGATAGGAGTGCGGCAGAGGGAGCGTGTGTAACAAGGTCAACAGGGCAATAATGTTGACAAGTTTTTTGACAGGAAAGGGGTGCGACACAATGACTTTCTTACCTCTGGTGTAGGAATAGGTGTGTGGCGGAGGGAGCGTGTGTAACATGGTCAATCAGGACAATAATGTTGACAAGTTTTTTGACAGGAAAGGGGTGCGACACAATGACTTTCTTACCTCTGGTGTAGAGATGGGTGTGCGGCGGAGGGAGCGTGGGCCAAACCCTAGCATCAAGTCCTTCTCTACCTTGTGGGTAGGTGTCTTGGGGGGAGGGGGCGGGGGAGTCCACTATGGAAAACAGAAAAAGCAGGGATTACACAAGGGGATATGGGTGTGGTATGGTTGGGGGGGTGTTGGGGGTGGAGGAGTTGACTTTGAAAAACATGAATGTCAAGGATGACACAAGGGGGTATGAGTCATCAAGGTTGGGTTGGGATAGGTCCACTTGAAGTCATTACAATTCTATAGTTACACAGAGTGGTATATTCTCAGAAGGTAAGAAATGGGAAAGAAGGAAACAAAAAAAGACTTAAAAAAAACAACACAAGAGATGTCAGACTGCAAATTGTCATTTTCGCTAGGGTTGTTCAAATAGGGTTTGAAAACTTTGATAGCTTCTTTTACTGCTAATGCAATAAAATACTTACAGAAAAAGGCTTAGCAACCAGTTGAGCACCTGTCTCTCTCTGGAGGAATTCAGATCGCTCCCAGACATACCAGATGTCATGGCAAACAAGACACCACAGAAGGTCAAACACCTGACAAATAATACATGGGTGCTGTTTGAACAATAAAGAAGCACCTTGTGGATAATTTAAACAGCTTATAAAGGCTGTAGGTCTTCTCAAGGAGGGTGATATAAGTGCATACCCAGAATGTGAGAGTGGGGAGGGAAGCCAGCAAAGGCATCATGTGAAGAATGGATAGTATTTGACAATCTTTTAATATGAAACAACAACCCCTGTGCACTTCTCTAGGTAAGGGCCTGGAATACATAGGAGACAGTCGTTCCTTGAATTTTCAATCTAGTAAGATTATTCATATGGAAAGTGAAGAGAAAAGCATCTGCCTGAACCTTCTTCCACCCCCACCCCTACTTCCCTCCCCTTTCAAGCATTGTGTGCCGTAAATAAACCAAATGACTAAGGCCTACCTCCTACATAAAAAATATAGCTTTTGCCAGGGCAGGAAGTTGTTCTATGCCCCCATGGCCTGTAGACTCCCCCCCCCCCCTTACAACACCCTTGCAGGCTAGGGGTTTTGGTGCAATCATCAAAAGGTAAAATATGATAAAGGTGCACTTTACAATACCTGTTCTGCAGCTCTCATTGCAAACATTCTGGAATCTACATATGTATCTTTGGGAATAATTTTCCTGTGAAGTAAATTATTTCAATGGTAAGTATTATGACTATGGCTACTTATAGTGAATATAATAAATAGTACGTAAATAATGATCATAGATTGAAATTTTAAATTAGGTGAAGTAACTACTGTACATACACAGTCTTGAGCTCCTTCACGATCCACTCCACTCTGGTCGTCTTTTGTGTCTGTGTCAAACTACAGAAAAAAAGGATGTGTTAAGTTATGGGGAAAAAACTAAATAAATAAAAAATCAAGAGACAAACTTACCCTTCAAAACTTTGCAATTTGTCAAATGGCCGACCAGTCAAACCTATTCACATGAGAAAGACTGGAGTGTCACTCAGGCAGTGCAGGGGAGGGGAGGGGAAGGGGTAAGAAACAGAGTAGGACATAGGCAAGAGGGGTTAGAGGGGGGATTGAAAATCGTAAAGTGAAGTGGACCAAGTAAAGTGGGCTTAACCAAGATTATATTGTGTGAACACCTTGTCTCAGGCCCACACTGGGGTTGACCAGCTGACAGTCCACTCTACCCGACCCCTGTTAGTCTTAAATGCAAAAAAATTGTAGCCTCTGGTCTCCAGGGTACCAGATCCCCTTCCCTTAAAAAAACTTTTATATCTATATAACTTTTAGCTTTTATATCATATACCTCTATAGTTATCGTAACCACCTAAATTTTATAATTACCATGATTATTAACATCATCATCATCATTATCATCATAATTAACACTTACTCTCAAGTAACATCTTCATGTTGTACCCCTTCAACAAATCCGTTAAGATGTTGTGCATCAGGTAACCAGTGGGTGCCAGGCGCAGGTTCACCCAGGCCGTGAATCCATTAATACGTGTGTGCAGAGACATGATCTCTCTTCTTAACACTCTGCACAGCAATCTCTAGATGACATCTCAAGAACACCCCACAACAACTTCTCGTGTTTCCACAACTTTCGTTCTTGTCACTTATCACATTATCATCACTTAGTTAGCCCATTGCTTGACTAATTATAACTCATGAGCGTGCTGTTGCTCTTCGTAAATAAACTTGTGGGTGAGCCAGGCAGAGTTCTAGAGATAAAATGCCCAAATCTAGCAAAAAGGAATGTTTTTTCTCACACTTAGCGACAAGAAGCCACTTGTAAACAAATAGTTCTTACCTCCAATCAAAACTAATAAATACTAATTTGAACTACTTCTAAGTAAAAAGGCTGAGAAAAGCAAAGCAAGAAGCGTATATTTTAGTAGAAATCCTAGAAATATCCTTGATTTGATGCAACCAGGAGTGAATTTCGATGTTTCTTTTCCACGGATGTCTTGCTAAACATTCAATCGAATCCCGCCATCTATGAGCACGCGAATATCCAGCGGTCAATCATATGGTAATTTCGGGATTGATTTATTCACATGGTATAATACTTTATAGAAAACAAATAGTTATACTTATATACTCCTTACTGCTTTTTTTTCTTTATTTGGAGTATCCTCCTGTATTGACCCTTCTCCTCTCTAGTCCCGTGTGACCCCAGCCAAATGCGAATTTCTCTGCGTTTGATGATGGCTGCCGTAAAAGCCTACGACTATGTTGTGATCGGCGGAGGATCTGGAGGAATCGCCAGCGCTAGAAGAGCGGCAGAGTTCGGTGTGAAAGCTGTCGTTATCGAGCATGCTCGGCTCGGTGGTACTTGTGTAGGTTATTTCATCTTTTCTCCCAAATTTCGGTAGATTTGTTTGCCAAGTGCATTAGCCTCATTGAGCTCAGTTATTTCTGTATACCCCTGTTCTTTTCATTGGATTGTTTGTCTTTGTGCAAGTAAGAGTTTATCAATCAATGATAAACAGCCGATTTTGACAATTAAGAAGCTCAGAGGTGAACTCAAGTCTTGAGATCAGTAAATTATTATTGAACCATCTCGTTTAGATTTCAATAATTCCAAAGACAATTTGATTGTAGTGTTCTGCTTATTCTTATATTTGTAAATCCAGCCTTAGGGTGCTCATGAGATTAAATACAGTACTACGACAATTACAGTACTTGGTCTTGATTAATCTTGTTGTAACTTACCATTAGTTAATCTCTTCTTTTACACAACTGCAGGTCAATGTTGGCTGTGTTCCGAAAAAGGTAAGAAACAGAGTATTTTTATCAGGTCATACAGAGTCTGTCTTATGGGAGTGTAGTTGTGGGACATTGCGACATTGACAACACTAGCCCCACCCCCTTCTATTCTCTCTACATCCCTCCAACCCTTTTGCACATATGGACACTTCCAAAATGCCTGCTGAGCTTAAAGCCGCATTGTCACCAGTTTACTTCCGGTCGACCACGTAACAGTATCCGATGGTTTTTAACGGAAAACGCGAAAAATATTTCAAAATATTGAAAGCAGTGTGTTTATTGGAAGTTTCTTTGAAGATCTGAATGATAATTTAGAGCGGATGGCCTGTTTAATATATTGGATTTTTATAGATTCTTTTGTCTTTTAACGGTTGAGGTTTCCGTCGGACCTCCGGAAGTGAACTGGTGATAATGCGGCTTTAAAAACTTGAGATCTGGCTCCCCTCATTTTTTTTCTTTTTTTTTGTCCCAAAATTTTTCCCTATAAATGCATCAGTGGCTTTGCTCAAAAAGTCTTGTAAAGAGGCTATACTCTGTAATTGTGCTGATTGACAACTATTAGTATTATAGCAACAATAGGGGACTACCACATTTTTTTCTAAAATTATAAGGAAATAAACAGAAGGGGTCGGGCTGCCCCCCCCCCCCCCCTAGTTTTCTGTGTCATGCCCTCTCCCCCCAGGATTTCAAGGCCTGCTATGGTAGTGACTTCGCAGCATACATGTTTTGCATCATTTGTCCCTCTGCCATTGTTAGGTCCTATAACATTTTAGGTCCCTATTACTAGAGGCATATGTATATAAGTACAGCTACTGATTGCTTATTCGTTGACCATTATAACATTACCATCCATTTTAGATTATGTTCAATGCAGCTATGTGCGCTGAGACACTGCCATATTACAAGGACTACGGTTTTGATGTTACTTTAAACAAGTTCACATGGAAGTATGCCTTTCTCATTAAATTTGTAATGATTACTTGCTACAGTAGTGGCTTAATTGACCATACATTACTATTGCAGGAATATCAAGGAGAAGAGGGATGCACATGTTAGCAAACTTAATACAATCTATGAAAACAACCTAGGCAAGGTGATGTGTGAACTGTAATCTTTTTAACTCCTGATAAAAAAACAAATTCCAAGAGCCAGATAGTCTTCCAAGACTAGCTACACCTCCCTGTGATTTAATGTTTCTAGATATTTGATAAGTATCTTAGCCGCTCACTTAAAGAAGAGAGATTTATTTGAACGGAATAGTATCTGAAAAGTGTAGGCTGAAAATCTAAGCAACCTTGTAAAGTTACCACTTTCAGACAAATGAAACTGGATGCTGGGTGTGACTTGATCGTGTGGAAGTTTAATAGTGGTATGATCAACGTTTTTAAAGCAGATTAAAATTATTTTTTGTTTTTCACCTAGGCCCATGTAGATTTTGTTGCTGGTCATGCCCAGTTTACCCCTGATGGAAACGTAAAAGTAGGTGATCAGCTGTTCTCTGGGAAACACATTCTGATTGCTACAGGTGGAGTACCATCACTGCCTTCAATACCAGGTATGACCAGGAATGTGTCTTGGATATGGGTCACCAAGTGCTGGTGTCTCACAACTCATCTTTTTCTTCTAGGTTTTGAACATGGTATAACAAGTGATGGCTTCTTTGAGCTGGAGGATCTACCAAAGTAAGAACAAATGGCTGAAAATTCCCATTAGCTACCTAAAAGGAAGAAAGAGTTTGCTCAACAATCTTCAATCAGTGATCTAGCCTGAGAAATCCTTACTCATAAATATCATGGTTCTCTTGGTCACCTGCTTTTTATATATGTTTTGGCCCTGGGAATAGCCCACAGGGCACTCCAGGTTCAAATATAGATTTTTTTTAGAGCCCCCTCCCCCAGTAGCCAACTAACCCTGAGCCAATTAAAGGTGTTTCCCAGTTGTCATTCCCAGTAGAACTGTCAAAAGAGTGTATCTTGGAATGAACCGTGACTTAGGTAGAATTTTTGTCACTGAATATGTCTTTGGCAATCAGTGTTTTAGAATGGAATCTACTTTATTAGCAACCTTGGGGGTGAGCACGCCCCCTGCAGCCACACCTAGATACATCCATGATTGTGATTATACAATTTTTTTATTTGGATGTTTTTGTAGAAAAGTGGCAGTTGTTGGTGCTGGCTATATCGCTGTAGAGTTGGCTGGTATTCTCAATGCTCTTGGATCTAGAGTTTCTCTTCTCATCAGATATAACAATGTAAGGGATACACTAAGAAAAGAAGAAAATATGACTGTTTGACAAGAGGTACAATACATAAGGAAGAAATATGATTTTTTTACAGGGTCTTCTTTTCAAGAAAATACATTTAATTTTTAATCAAATGATTAGGATTATGATATACTATATATATCATTTGTGCTTCTTTTGTGCTAGGTGATAAGGAATTTTGATTCAATGTTAAGTGGAATGCTCACAGAAGAAATCAAAGATTCTGGAATTGATCTCTGTACTAATACAACTGTAAGTATACACCTCTTGTGTGTTGATTTTGACATTGTCGACCACTTATTTTTACACACATCTTGTCTGCAGACTGAACAAGTCTCAAAAGACAGCAATACTGGGCTTCTAACTCTTCACACCCTTAAAAACAAGACAGAGAAAGTTGATTTATCTGGGTATGATTGTCTACTTTGGGCCATGGGGCGTAACCCCAACACCAACAATCTAGGCCTCGAGCATATGGTGAGAATTTGTGTAACCATAACATTGTAATAGTTTTTCTTCTCTGGAAGATTTCTCAAATCCTAGCATATTTATATTACTGATGTTGCTTTGCATTGTCCTTTATTTCTCAGGGCATTGAGATGGACAAAGGAGGACATATTATTGTAGATGAGGTTTGCAATTGGTTTTACTTTTTAAATGGCAACAATTTTATGCAATTGGCCATTCCATCTATAAGCATGCATGTAAGCACTCAACATGGAAACCTACGGGCGCTTACCCACGATTGGCTGAGGGAAGGGAGGGTGCGCAGTCGTAGGTATCATATGGATAAAGCATAGTATTTGAAGGTTCCTTAATAAGAAATGTCCCAACTCTTTTGCCCGCCAGGGGGAGGGGATACATGCATCCTTTGCATCCCACTGTGTATGTGCCTGATCTACTTCAACTACCATCATGCAGCACATGGTTTGTTTGGTGCAAGCTTAAAAATGCACACGCTGCATTCTGGTAGTTGAGGTAGGTTTCTATTGTAATGCATGAGCAAGCTTATAGCTGCAATGGCTTATTAGTTCCAGATGTCATATTAATTACACATGTAAAGTCATCTTAATATTTAGACTTTATGCTTTTAAAGTTTGTGTTACTTACCTTACCATTGCATAGCTGCCAACCCAACTTCGACTGAAATCTTGTGAAATTGGATGAAATACAGTAAATTTGTGAAAAACCCAAGAGAGCTAATGCGGGTGAATACAGAGAATGTATGAACATTCTCACAAAAATTAGGCTTGTGATTAAGTCCAAAATCTTGTGACACCTGCCTAATGCGGGTGAGTTGACAGCTATGCCATTGTGATTTGTACCCTTATGCAAAAAGATTTAGTTTTACTTCATCATTGCTTCTGATCATGCACTTTGTTGTGATTCGTCTTGGTTTGATTTAATTGTTGTTTTTTTGTATCATGATTGTGAATAACAGTATTTTCTTTATAGTTTCAAAACACTACTAGGCCAAATGTATATGCTCTTGGTGATGTATGTGGCAAAGCCCTTCTCACTCCAGGTAACATTTTTTGGATTAATAAATCAGACCAAATACAAGTTAAATAGGGAGATGTATTTTTGTGGGTTGCTTTATTTTATTTTACCAAAACAAGGGGTGCAATAATTATTTTTGTGGTATGCATAAAATTGTAATGACACACCATCTTCAAGAATTCTATTCGTGTTATTATATCTTATCAAACATATGGATTTTGCTCCTGTCCCTTCACTTTTTGAGTAATCTGCCTAATTCTGATTACATGGATCAATAAAAAGAAATCTAAACCAATCTAACCCCAGGGGTTAAAAATTTCTTAGACCACACCCAATTTGCTATCTCTAAGGGGTAAGTATTCCTGTTGACCACACCCAAAGTGCTATCCCTCAGGGTTAGAGTCCCCCCAGGAATCTAACCTTGGAAATCTTGTTTCTCCCCAGTTGCCATATCAGCAGGCCGTAAGCTGGCTCATCGACTCTTTGATGGTCAGACCAACCTTAGGCTTGACTATGACAACATACCCACTGTGGTATTCAGTCATCCTACTATCGGCACTATTGGTCTTACTGAAGGTACTATATGCTGCCAGGGGGGGGGGGGGGGGGGGGGGAGGGGCCACTGTGGTATTTAGTCAACCTGCTATTGATTCATGGAGTAAACTCAGTCATGCTGTAAATATATCCATTTGAAATATTGTTTTCCTCCCTGTCTCTACTGATAAGGGTTGGAAGCTTGGTGTTAGTGACTTTTGTGTACTGTGTGTTTCTCTTTTCTTGTTTGTAGAACAAGCAGCTCAGCAGTATGGTAAAGACAAATTAAAGATCTACAAGTCTACCTTTGTGAACATGTACTACGCAGTGACTGACAAAAAACATAAGACTCACATGAAGCTGATCACACTTCTTCCCGAGGAAAAGGTACAGATCAGTGGAATTTTTTCCACTAGCTTTCCTACAGACAGCCCAAGGATGTTTTCTTTGGTGTTATAATGGAATTTATGGAGAAAGCCTTATACACTTATTTTAAAAAAAGGTCTCACTAAAAAGTCCCTGTAGGGTAACCTGCAGTGGGTAAGAAGGGCTATTTCCATATAAACAAAAATCTTATGACTTTCAAAACCTGGATTTTTTTAATACTTATTTATCTATTTTATAACCAATTAGCAATGCAGGCTGCAACACATGGGCTGTCCGAGTGCTGCCTTAATTGAAATAGGTGTATATATTGCAAAAAGTATAAATTTTTTTTATTCTTCAACAGGAAAAGGTCACTTAATGATTTTTAAGGGGGTTGGCACAACTACTGTAGAAACCCCTAGATACATGACTAAACAATGATAAAGTTACCAAAAAAATGGAATTCTAAATTATGTTTTATATATTTTTTTCATTTCAGGTTATTGGTCTGCACATTCTCGGCCTAGGAGCAGATGAAATGCTTCAGGGTTTTGCAGTGGCCATAAAGATGGGAGCAACCAAGGCTGACTTTGATAATGCTGTAGCCATCCATCCCACTTCTTCTGAAGAACTTGTGACCATGCGCTGATTTTAATCTATATGTTTCCTCATGCACATCAAAGCTCTTTTCAACTTCTCCAGCACTGATGTAGATTCTCTGCAAGCCTCTAATGATTTGTCTTTGAAAGAATCCTGAGCTGTGAATATCTCTATCACAAAAGGCTGTGCCCCTCCTAGCCATGCCCTGTGCCCCTCCTGGCCACGCCCTAGCTACCCTTCACACTCTGTGTATAAAGGTCCACACATTATGTAAATAGTATGCAACTCTGCAATTATAATAGCCATCCCTTTTCTGGTGAAAAAATATTATTCAATTGATTTAATGTAATTATAGATTTTTGTAATTTCAAATAAATTTGTATTAAAAAAACATATCTCTCTCAAAATTATTTACACTTAAAGTAACAATTCTTGAAAACCTTCTTTCATACAGTACATGTATGATTTAGGTGTTTTTTTGAAAACCTTACTCCAGCAAGGAAAAGTAATTGGAAGACCGTGCTTAGTAATGTTTGGCTTGGGTAAGCAGTCGTTTCTAAGCTTAAGCAAATTGCAAAAGAAAGGTCAAAATGCTTGTACAGGAGACAAGCCAGTGCTTTGATAACCCTGCATAGATGATTTATGGCCTCCTTGACTTTCTAGCAGGCAGAATCTTTGGAACAGATCCTAATTAAGCATCAACTTTCAGTGTACTGCTCACAACACAACATTGGAAGGAGATTTTATCAGTAAAAATAATTCATACTGATGACTGTAGGAATAAACTCTCCGTGCTCCACAAAATCAGTGATGATGATATTGAATTTATGATACTTGCTGTCGCACAATGCCTTAAGCCAGCCCGTCAGGTGAATATTGCATTTCACAGCAAGACAGTCCTTAAGGGTACCTGTCATGTTGCCAACAACTGTGGATGTCTGGGGTGTCAGAACACCTTGTGTGATATGGAACGCATTATTTGGACAGTCAGACTTAAGACACTTAGTACTTAAAAAGTCCATCAGTTGTTTTCGATCTGAAACATTAGGCCATGGGGAATAGAAATAATTAGGAGGCCAGAAACATGGATAGCATTCATACACGTCGTAATCATGGTAGACAATAATCACACTCTGCTCACACGCCCACAGATCTTGTAAAGTGACATTCAAGGGGTCTTCCCCAGGGGCACGCAAAGTCTCCCCAAACATGCCTAATAATGTATCGGCTAGCCTTTGGTGGGCCTCGCTGTCCATGTTATAAAAGTGGTTGAAGTCAAGGATGACCACCTCCTTGGGTCGCTCTGCATTGAAGCGTTTCACATCTCGAAGTATCTCATTGACAAGGCATCCATAAAGACCATGGACAATTCTTACATCGTTCTCTTCAGCTCTCAAAGCTACACGTAGATCGATGTAGCGGACTCCTGCATAGAGCTGCTCGTATATGTTCAAACTTTGTGTCACGGACCATCCGTGGACGACTGACTTAGCGAATTTCCCGAAGACTGTCACGAGATTATGGATCATTTGCGGTTCATCCGGACCGACCTCGAGATCTTGATTCAAGTAAAATGTCCCCGAGTCGTGCGAACCGGGGATAACCAAGTCATTCAAACGGCAAAGCTGTTTCTCGTTAGGCAGGTTTTCCATCCAGCGAGAGAAGTCATTGTCGGTTAGTGCGGATTTTTTTAGGATTTCAAAAGGTTCATCTTGCAGTGTCGTTTGGCCATCAGCCATTTTGTTTTCATTTGCGCGTTCTAAGCTCCATTCCCCCGCAACCACAGCCGACGCCTAGAAGTTTTTACTAGTCAGCGGCTCGTTCGCTCAGTTTATTTACACTCTTTTTTTTATAAAGTAGTCTGGTAGTCTTAGTATTTTTATGATAAACAGGGCAAAATTACTTACCTTTTTTACTTATGATAAGCATGCTATTCGGCGAGGCAGTTTTTGAAAACAATGTTATTAACTATGCCAATAACGGATGCATATTATTAGAGCATTTACCGCCAAATGGCGGGTTACTGTTGGTTACGCATCGCTGCTATGATGTTACCCTATGTGTTTTGCGCCATAGATGAACAGCCAGCAAGCCCGCGTAGCAAGCGCAAATGGGAATAGAAAAAAGATGGCGCGCGCCAAAGAAAACCAGGAAGTGTGCGGATAAACAATGTTGAACACGTTGCAAGCGGCAACTTGTTCTCGTTGCACGTTCGTTCAGTTTATAACACTCTTTTTTTTTATAAGAAACTTTTTTATAAGAACGTCCAGCCTGAGATTTCACCAAATTTTAATTAAAAACATGCTAAGGACATTCCGAGGCTCAGATAGAAGAATGCGTTCTAAAATGCAGCATCAAATTGTGCTCATAGTAAAATACTCATTATTGCTATTAGTGTTATTTTCTTCCTACTAATTTCAGGGGCGGATTTAGCTTTTCGCTAATGGGGGGGTTTGGCTCAGTAACGATTTTATCGATTGCTACCCTCTAGCCTACCTGTTGACTTTGATAGTTTTTCCGGCACGAAAACCCCCTTCCACCTCCCCCCTGCGGAGCGCATTATCCAAGATGGCGGCCGGGTTATGCGAACTCCGTGTTTACGGGGTTTTCGTGCCGGAAAAACTATCAAAGCCTACAGGTAGGCTAGCTACCCTCATGCGCAGAGCTTTCTATGTCGCTCTTTTATCACCTGACCACAGGATTACCATCTTCTCGCTGTTATCAACGGAATTATTTCCCGTAAATAATCACAAAATAAAGGTCGAATGAAAACCAATCCCAATAAAGTTGTCTTTGATGTCAATAAATCGTAAAAAAATTAGGAGGAGGATGGTTATATTCCCTAGAGACCTCTGTTAGCAGGGGATATATATTTCTGCAAGTCAGCAGATTTGTGGCTTGGCGTCAGGAGCTTTCCTCATTGTTAACATGAAATGGAATTTCCTTGTTTTGACACGATATATGGCATGCCTCTCTTCGCACGAGAGAGCATGAATACACGTTTTCCGATTAGGCGTGTTGCAGTGTTACACGCCTCGTGCCTCCGATCCGATTTCGTGGAACTACAGGAAATAATTTAGAGGTTCAAATCCCTCGATTTGGTTGGTCGCTGTGACCCACGCCTAGATGATCCTAGGAAATGACGCCACAACTGAAATATAGTACGCCATGACGTCAGATCTGACCAATCACAGACGATATGCTGGGGTAAAAGCCCCAAAAGAACCCCGTCTAGTCAAAACGAATCTAGTCCTGTTCGAGAGAAGAGTTTCGTTCTATCGATAGCGGAAAAAACAAGGAGTTGTACTTGTAGCTTCAAGATTACTGAGTACATGATGGCGCAAGTAAGTCGATTGATTATTTTTTTGATTTTCTAAACATGTTCAGTACTTATTATATTTTCTCTGTGTAGCGGTGTTCAATAATTCTGATTTCTCCCATTTTATTTAAGATCTCGTTTGCCACTATTACTGCTATGAATCAACAGCTGCTTATGGTAAGCGATGATTTCTCTTCGAAAAGTTGTTGCGTTTGAAATCAGTGAAATGAAGGTTTCGAACGGAATTTTTGAAGGCGGTTTGAGAAGTCAACCGCGTGTGAACAACATTTTGTCCTTACTCATCTAAAATCATCCCCAATACAGTAAAAAAAAAAAGAAAGAACTTGCTAAGAGGAAAGCTATTCTATGTTATATTTCATAGTCATAGTTAGGGCTAAATAATCGATTTCGCCGATGGTTGTGCTGACTTAGCCATGCAGAAAGTGCGCCTTTGCTCAACTTGACTAACGTTTTATGTTACATTTCGTTTCACAGCAGCTGAGCCAGTTTGCCAACCAGCCAAATGTACAAACTGCCACCCCCGCAATTCAGAATTTTATGCCGGCAACCGTGCCCGATCAAAACATGGCAATATCAACCTCGCCTCAGCCTGACTTTGGACTTGAGACTGGTAAGCGAGAGGCCGTTTGTTATGTTGTTTGGTGTACTAACTTATTAGGTTTCCCGAAAATTTAACAAATCGGTTCGTGTGTCTCTAGGTTTCTACACAGGCAGCTACCTAGAAGAACTAAACAGTTGCCAATCAACCTGTAATTCAGACGTTTCTGAGGTCTTCGAAGGCAAAGAAGCGAATAGTCAAAGCTGTGAACAAATTTTTCAAGGTGAGCTTCGAAAGCGGAAAATTCCCCAACGTCGAGTCGAAACCGAAACACGAATAATTGTTTGTTTTTAGCACAGAAAGTGCGATGTGATTGGATAAGCAAATTGTAATTGATAGCTGTCATTGTCACCTACGTAGTTGTTTTGACTCTAGTGGCTTTCGAAAGTAGTGAGATCACGCTCCGGAGACGTGAGCTGATGAGAAACCTTTCAAAAAAACTATTTTTAGACGCCCCTCCCATTGATTCAACCCAATCACTTGAAGCTGTCATGGAGTTTGACTGACAGTCAGTTCCCGTCTTGAGAATGCATTTTTTCCTGTCTGAGTTTTGATAAGTTGCGAATATTCATGATGTCTATTTTCAATTTTCTAGATCTTGAAGACATTGGAGTGCTTGGCATAGACTTTGACTCTGACATTTGTCCCAATTTCAGTGGTGAGTGCTAGTGAATTTAAACAATTTAATAAGTTTAATTGAAAAATTCAGAGGCTTTGTTGAGGATACCAAATTTGTAATTTGATTGCACTGCTATTAAAAACAGTCTTTCTAATCTAAATCATTTATTATCTTTTGTAAAAGACAAAATAACTAAAGTAACATAAGAAAAACAAAGATAACTTCAAATAGATTAAGTTCTCGGTTTTTTAGATTGCCAGGTAAGAAGATTTGTATATGTCTGTACTGATGTTGCTTTTGTGTTTGTAGATAACATCAACAGCAACCCTGACCTAGCTGCCTTTGATGAGGTTGAACCTTCTTATCAGTTGGCCCCTCAACCACAGCCTCCTCAAACCTACCACATAAAACCTGAAGTCCAAGACTTCTCCTGCATGGGTCTATCACACAGCCCTGCTCCATCTTCAGACAGTGGCATGGTCCTAAGCCCATGCCCTAGCTTCTCAGACAGCTTTAGTGACACAGATGCTTACAGCATCTCCAGTGTGGACTCTCCCATTCCTGACCCCATCCAAGATGACTCATGTGTGCCCATGACGGACCCATCCCCTCAGGTTGTACCTGATACATTACCTCCAAAAGTACCAGGTCGACGGCGCAGAGGCCCCAAGAAACCTGCCAAGTACAATGGCAATGGCCCTATTCAGCTGTGGCAGTTTCTGCTCGAGCTACTCCTCTGCCCACAAAGCCAGAGATTGATAGAGTGGACGTATGATGAGAAGTTTGAGTTCAAACTACTGAACCCACCAGTGATTGCAACCATGTGGGGAAAGCGCAAGAACAAGCCCAACATGAACTACGAGAAGCTGAGCCGTGGACTACGTTACTACTATGACAAAAACATAATTGACAAAGTCCATGGCAAGAGGTATGTGTACCAGTTTGTATGTGATATTGAGAAGATCCTTGGATATGACCCCACGGAGCAGAAGCTGGACGGTGTAAAGGTAGAAGATGCAGTCTGCGGTAAGCCAGAAATGGTTCCCGATTGTGAGAAATTCTGGGAAGCTGGTAGCCCTGATAGTGGCATTAGTGTACCAGATGGTGTAAAGGTAGAAGATGCAGTCTGCGGTAAGCCAGAAATGGTTCCCGATTGTGAGAAATTTTGGGAAGCTGGTAGCCCTGATAGTGGCATCAGTGTACCAGATTTCGATCTGCTCTTCAATCACTAGAGTTTTTTTTGTCGTTAAACCCCAAGTTGTAGCCTGGTTTCCAGAGGTTTTATGGTTGTTAGCCATATTGCCTCTGGAGGCTGGGCTATGTCACCTGATTTCAAATGGTTTCTGGTTTTATCAAATCAGCCATTTGACAATCAGGTGACCCAAGTTGTTGTTATTATCAGGGTATGGGAAAGGCCAATGTGTTTTTGAGTTTTAGTATATTTTATCACTGTGTGATTGTAGGTTGTTGTTGCTGTGTTTCACCATTAGCCTTTCCTCTACTCTGATTATGACTTATGTAGCTTGTATCAAGCGAAGTGGTCTTACGTGTCCACATTCTATACATTCTCAGGCAAAGTATAATTTTGAGGACCATACCATTATTGGTTTGGCTTTGAATCATGCTTTGCCTGAGAATAAGTTCCAATACCTGATGTACTATGTATGTCACTTATTTGAAGTTTTCTTCACTCAATTTGATTAACTTAAGCAATTAGGATAATTTTGTAGCCTGTGAGTCCACAGGGTTTATATTTGATTGTAACAATGTTCTTGTAGTCGGTGATTTTAGAAGTTTTTGTAGGATAGGCCATGGAAAGTTCCCATGATTTATTTGATCACATTGGTCAGTTACTATTTCACTCGGTATCCGAGTCTCTTGGCAAAGTTGTCGAGGGTTTACAAGTTATACAAATTTTTCGAGTTTATTATATTAGCTTGGTAGAAAAAGCTATAATAAAGTTGTTGCAGTATGCACAAATGTCTAGTATATATTGTAGAAACTAGTAATCCATTTTATCAGGTGATATATTGGATATTGTATTATTCTCTATGTATTAGTAAAAGCTATAATGAAGTTGCAGTATGCACAAATGTCTAGTATATATTGTAGAAACTAGTAATCCATTTTATCAGGTGATATATTGGATATTGTGTTATTCTCTATGTATTAGTAAAAGCTATAATGAAGTTGCAGTATGCACAACTACCTAGTACACAATGTACAAACTAGTAATCCATTGTATCAGGTGATATTTTGGATATTGTATTATTCTGTATTATTCCATTATTTCAATTGTAAAAGAGCTTTGTGCTCACTTATGCATTAATGAATATACATTGTAGTTTTCTAGTGTGCAATAAAAATTTGTAAAAACTCCAAGTTTGTGTGAACATAAACAGAGACATCCCCACTTATGCTTAAGTTCCTGTGAGAGATAAGTGATTCTTTTCACCCCTCTGCCCTCCCTTTTGATACATACACCACCCTTGGAATGTCACTTGAGAACAGCCAATGAACCAAGTCTAATCCCCTCTCGCACACCTAGAATGAGGATGATATAGGTCCTTTAAGCAGTGGTCTTGCACCCATATAATTCCCCTACCTTCAGAAAGCACCCGAAAAGACTGGGGGGTCTATATAAACCATCGCACAAATTTTTACATTGGCGGGCGCTTCCAAAAGTCTCTATTGTGGTAATTTTTTTTGCATTAGGATCTCAGGATAAACTACCATATTTTCAAATATAAAGGAGTTTTCGCAATTGCATTACAGATTGAATCCTACAAAGGATGATTTGGACGAAATCAGGCAAGA
This sequence comes from Nematostella vectensis, assembly GCF_932526225.1. Taxonomy (NCBI): domain Eukaryota; kingdom Metazoa; phylum Cnidaria; class Anthozoa; order Actiniaria; family Edwardsiidae; genus Nematostella; species Nematostella vectensis. The sequence continues at coordinate 8,980,691 of NC_064042.1, forward strand.
ACCAATCAATGCATAACGTTATGCCATGATATGAGATGCTAGGGGAAATCGGTTGGTATCATGGCAGTTTTATATACAAAAAAAAAAAAGAAATACATGTTTCTATTAGACAATATTTCGAAGTTACTGCAAAGGAAATATTCTGCGTTTGACAACACTCGTATCACTCTTTATCCTAAAAAAAAAAGCGAGGTACGAGCCCATTTCTGTCATCGAGATCGAAATTCTTCCAAATGTTTTTGAGAGGGGCAGGAAGTAACCGTGACGTCACACGCTGCTTTACAACCAGGTGCTCGATATTTCCTGTCGATGGAAAGACGACTATCTCTGCCAAAAAAAAACGACCGTTTGTTGCTGCAAACGCGTTCTTTATCAATCGTATTAGACGCCAATAGACATAAAAGAGATTGCGAGGTATTTAGCTGTTGGAACGGGTCGATTTTAAGGAGTTTTTGTTTCATCTGAGGCCGTTTCCGCCGGAAGAATACAGCAACGAGCATCGAGGTAAAGCGCGCTGGTTTGAAATGTATTTCCACTTGATTAAATAGATCTCTCGATGATGTAGTCAATCGTAAGTCTTACTGTTTGCCTAAAGTTATTTTTGGTGTTTTTCAGTTCTGTTTAAATCGAATGAATTTCAAGTAATAATTCAATCACTCTAGCCTTGCCTCTGTTCAAAAGAGAGTTCCGTTTCGAGGTAAACACAGAAAGCGGAAAAGATCAGATTGCTCCATGATTTTACATGTAAGATACGAATGTATACCAGTATATTCTTGTTTTATGTAGAGAGATAGGGATTGTTTCTCTGCTGTTTCCAAGGAAGGTATCTGCTTGTCTTGATACTGCATAGTTTACAATTTGCCTATTTGCTCGAGAGGCAGATAGAAGCGAGTATGCTCTCCTATTCAAGTCTAAAGAAGGGTCAGATAAGTTAAGAAAAGACTAGTTAGAGAGTCTCCATTACTAATAGTAAAGTAAAGGTTTTAAGTGTTGCTCATTTTATTCATTAATGATATACAAATATTGTTCGTTTTGTATCGTGGTAGGTTTATTGCTGTCAAACATCTTCGGTTTGTAAGGTTAATAAAAGCAGTCCCTTATGTTGCTAGGATAGTCGTATCCTTGGTTTTTGAAGAAGGCTCTTCTAAGAGGCTCTCTTTTAATCAGAGAGGCATACTGAAGGCACCCTGTCAAGCCCAAATTTTTATTATCATAGAGGAAGTCTCAGTCATTCCTTGTATTTGCTAACTGGTCAGATGTTTTTTCTCCATACCACCACCTCTCATAAAATGTCTAACTCCACCCGCTATCTACAGCCCTGATTTTGATGTCTCATCAAACAAGAAAGCGCCTAAAACACAGTGCTTGTATGTGTTTGATATAACATCAAATCCTCATGAATAGACATTATATTTGTGGACACCTTATTAGCTATATCTACTTAGTAAAGATAGTTTGCAGTACTGTCTGTTCCTTGTTTTGTGTAGTGGCTGTTGTACTTTTGCTTTGTTTTCATGACCAAAGCAAGAGTGCTTGAAAAACTTTTAGGCTTGCTGTTGACATTGATCCAATCTTTTTGATAAGATACTGTATGGGCCGCATCATGCAGAGAGATACCAAACAATGTCACTAGAAACAAACAGATTTACTTTTGTAACTGACTCAAACCAAAAAACACATTGTATTGTTATCAGGACCCTTTTTCATTGAGATGGCTAACATGGAAAGGCAATAATAATAGGACAGATTCATTACTGTAAAGCTAGAAAGTCTAGAACACTGTAGGTAACCAGTCCATTCTTGGTGTAATGCAACTCAGCTTAACCGAGCATTAAAACTGAAACTGAAACCATTGTAAAAAACAGACTCATTTGAAATTGGTACTCTAAACTTTGTGCCAGTCCATCAGATGAACTTAAGACTTGAAAGAGCTAGAGCAAGTACTTTCAAGTTGTAGGAAAGAGCTTTTTATGATACCAGCAGCTATGTGAAATGAAGTACAAAGGATACCTTGTTCACATGATCTTATCTAATTGATTATCTGCTTTTCTGTCCAAAGTCACAAGTTAACGATTTGAGAGTGCAATTTGATATATTACTAATAAAAAAGACCATCATTTGCTGGCACTTTCAGTTTAAGTTTTTTCTGTTGAAGTTTTAGTCTCACTTTTTTAATATTTCCAGTCGTTTCTTGTAGACCACAGGACTACCGTAATACTTAAATGCTTGCATATATGGACCAATCAAGTTTGACCATATTTTCGTGCAAATTGTTGAGAAATTGGCTCATACTTTGGAGCCATTTTCGCGCAAGTTTGTAAGTTGGCGTTGTAAATCATGCCGGCCACAATATAAACTTCAAGGCTCATCAAAGAGAATTTTTAGGCGCTCTGTGGTCAGGATACGATGGAATAAAAATTCTGGCCTCTCAAAAAGTAGTTGAAATTGATGTTCTTAACATCAAACCATTAGTCCAGTCAATCTAGTGTTTTATCAAAAAGTAATTGCAACACAAATAATTTCGAAAGTGAACAGCGCGAAAATTTAGATCAAAGTTTTCACCATTTTATCATATTTTATCAAATAGATATAAACTGAGATTGTACAAGTGTTATATCGATTGAATATATTATTCAGAATATTTTTTACAAAGTTGAATGAATTTCTGGAAAAACAGACTTACTTTACTGATCTTTTCTTTCGCTTTACGACAGGGTACCCAACAACAATTAGAGAACAAAAGAACACACACATCTTCGGCAAAACTCTGTGATTTGCTGATCAATCCATCCCACACCCCTCATCCCATACCCCTCCCCCCCTAAAATAATCTTCCGGTTTTTCAAGTCTGGGGGTTAGCAGGTATGTAAAGTGCACACATTAGGCTTTTGCTTATGCATGTGCAGTACATACTCGAAAAGTGTGAACATAATAAAAAACAAAATCAAGATTACAACCTGAGCTTAAGATTATTATACTACATATAAGCTAACTTTCATGTTCCTTTCTCAGGTATGGAGTACACAGAGGGAGTGTCAAGTTGCGAGAGTGTACAGCTAATCGTTGTTCAGATCACAGCTACTTTGTCTACCAAACAACTGGTTCATGTTGTGGAGGAAAATATAGGGAAAAAATTCGATAAAGTTGCAGTCTTCTTTAAAGACATCAAGGTTAGTGGGCCATTGCTGCTTTTTTTGCAGATCCCTGCTCAGCAAATTAGTATGCATTAACTTTTAATACAGATATCTATTGACTAGCATAGAAAACACAACGACATATTTCTGACAAAGCATTTACTTTTTTTTACAAATCATTTAACAACAAATTTGCAGCAATATGTCTTTGTTAGTCTTAACGCTCTGCAAGCAAACTACTTACCACTTTACTTCGCAACTTCGCAAATGAATTTACTAAGCCAGAAGTTTAATGTCTTTGCAGACATGTAGTGGAGTGGGACGGACAGGTCTTCGATATTTGAGTCCTTCTTCAAATTTGCTTTTTCTCTTTTACTTTGCCGTGCCTCAAAAACAGTGATCAGTACTGTCTTAGATGGCAATGTACTCTCTTCCTTGAACACACAGAAATGATCTGTTGCCATCTCGACGGTATGGCAATGACTAAAAATAATTTGCATTTTGGCTTGTTGTTTTCCACTCATGCTCTTTCTTCTCTTTAGGGACGCACCACATTTTTTAATGCAGCTTAATTACCGATTGCACAACAATAAGAAGCATACTATCTTTATTGTATTCATTTCACAAGTAGTATAAAATATTTGTGTCTGATCTGTATGGGCAATAACAATAGCACGCCTGCGGTGACTATTTGCAGTATTTCCTTGCATTTGTTTTAGTAAAAACATATCTCACATTTATTTTTTTACAGTTGGTTTCAGATTTATCACTGCAGGAGCAAGGTCTAGGAAGTGGAGAGCTTAAATGCACACTGACGCTACCTCTATCAACAAAAGGTATGACATCTATCTCAAAAACCCTTGATTTATCAACTTTCCAGATACAGCTGAACCTAGATACAGCCTACTTGCAAGCACTCTCCTGGTGTTTTCTTTACCATGTTTACCCCCCAAGTCATTCTGGCCACACACGAGTTGGGAAGGAGGCTAAGTGTAGAACAAAACAAGAAAGCGGCAACGGCTTGGGGCATCCAAGGAAAAAAACCTGTGTTAACAGTTGTAAGCAGACTATACTCAATATAAATCATATCCATAGCATAACAATGATGATTTCAGGTCTATGCAACTAGCAGTAGAATGCCATATCACGAAAGTAAAGTTTACTGTTATATAACTTTTTTAAGCAGAACCAGAAGTGAATAGGATAGAACTTCTGAGTGTTGACCCTGCAGTTCAAGAATCAGGAACTGGTGAGCACCCTGTTACTCTGCTTGCAGACTATCCACCTTGCAGACTTCCAGCTACATGATGCCCTGTCACCTCTGCACACTTTGCTACATGACATCCCGCACCCCACTTGTGTACACCTCGCCACACAGGGGCGGCTGAAGGAGCGCCCCCACCCCACTTTTCTGAGGGGATGTTTCTTTAGATATATATGAACGTTTTTTTAAACCAATGGGTTCAAAGCGGTATATATGCAAACGACAACAAATTTGTTGAACAGTTTAAAATCCCGCGTTCTTATCAATAGGATTTGGAACCACCATCCACCCCTCCCCTGAAACCACCAACCACCCCTGAAAACACTACCCAATTTTCGCTCCCCCCCCCACTTATGGGACCACTCCACTGCCCCAGCTATATGACACCCTGGTACATGACACCCTGCCACTCACCATATGTTATACCCTGCTACATGGACATGACGGAAAACCTTGAAAACACGCAATTCCAGATAGAGAGAGAAGACACAGTTTCTTACAATGGCTAAAGGTTTCTTGTATTACGGACTGCTTTTCAAAACACAAATAACATGAGGCCGAAGTGCACATAATCAGATTTTGGCTTTTTAAGATAATTTTTCCTTGATCATCATTGCCCTGTGTATCAGTTCAGGGACGAAAAGCTCAAATTTCAATGACACTTTACAAAAAGTCGCATCAATTTGAAAAAAGTGGCACTTGAGATTTTGTTTGCTATAAGTTACTAAGAAATTCTCCGCCTTATTTGATGTGAAATGGGCTTATTTGGAGTGTCACGTCATGTTTTTCTGTCATGTCTGCTACATGATGTCGGTGCAGATACCCTGCTGCCTGGCAATCTTTTCTATTGGTGCCAATCCTTTCCCTTTGGAAACTAAGTTTTTTTTCCTTTCCCTTAAGAAAATAAGTTAAACAACTCAAACTCACATCTTTTTTTAAAGATGAGGCACCCAAGATAGATGGAGATGAAATAGCTGCAGTTCAGCCTACAGGTTAGCAGTTTATTTGGTATTTTTGTCTATCACTTTGCACAGATGTTGAATTTATATTCATACCATCTTTCACCACAGAAATAGCTGTACTTGATTATCAGCCAACTAAAAGGGAAGACACTGCTGAAGAAGAACTGATCCCCAAGAAGAGACGCAAGAGTTCAGTATCTAATGGATTACCTAAAGGTCAGTTAAAAAAAGAATTGTTTTGTTTTGTTTGTTTCTTTTTTAATAATGAAATATGACATATTGCCCTGCAGCCAAATTGAGGCCAGCAGAAAGCCAACAGGTTTCAGTGATCAAAAATGGTGAGTCAACGTTTGGTTTGCTGCCTTTCTATGTCATGTTTCCATTCTTGCTTACTTCAGTTAACAATTGTTGTGCAGGTACTGAGCCAACTACTGCACAGGCCTGTTCAGTAGTTGGCATGGCAATGCTTGGTAGTGCCTGTGTTTGATGTTACCGGGTTCTGAGTTTCTGAGTTCTGGATTCCTTAGTTTTACCAACAGAGCCTGCTTCAAAATATTGGTGGGGGGGGGACAGAAACATTAAGAAAATATTGGGGGGGGGGAGAGACATTAAGAAAATATTTGGGGGGGGGGGGGGAGAAACATTAAGAAAATATTTGGGGGGGGGGGACAGAAACATTAAGAAAATATTGGGGGGCACCGCAACCCCCACTGGTCATTTCCTTGTATTTCTTTTTTAAATATTAGGGGGTAGGGGTTGGGGGTTTTGCTGACCGTGCTCCAGCTCCTGCTATGGCCCTTCAAAATGAGTTGAGTTAGCTGGTTGTAGCCCCTATGGACCTAATTCATGGTTCTCTGACCTTCTCATTTCGTATGTATACAAATCCCTCCTTTTCTATGTTCTTTGTGCTCTTTTTTCTCAATAATTGATTCTTACCAGGAATGTTTCCAGGGTCTGTTTCCAGGTCTTTTTTGTGTGTGGCAATTCCCCCTTTCTTACCAACTACTTTGTGCTTGCTTCTCAATGATTGATCTCTTCCAGGAGCTGACAGCCCTGCAGCGAACAAGACCCTTGATGGTACGGGTTTTCTTATAGATACATATGTTGCACATGTCCATGAATCGTGACCCACAAAAACACATCCACAGAAAGCTGTAGCATTCTTGTTTATGTGCCTGGAAATAATTACATTGTTTTGAGATCACAGGATACAGTCATTGATACATAGATTTTCGAGATAATTGTTTTGTATTCATTGCCGCCTTAACTTGCAATAGGTGGATTGTCTTGAAAGTACATTACTGTCGAATTTATTCAAAGAGGGGTTCATTTGAACCTTTGACTTCGAACAACTGACTCTCGTTGTCACTTATTTACGGCTATAGCAAGAAAACTACACTACTGTATGAATACAGTACAAAATTGTTGTGCTATAATGAAATAATCTCCCTGTCGACACTAGAGCTTTTACGTGGGACCTCAAGTCCTAAAGAACCCCTTATCACTCAAAAAGCTGTATTAATAACGTTATGAAAGTCTCCTAATTAGTTAATGAATATAAATAAATAAATTATATTTGTTAGCAGAATCTGCAACTAGTGGTGAGGATGACGACTCTAAACCCCGGAGTATTGACGGAAAGACCCCAGGGAATAGATCAGGTATGTACTGTACAGTAGCTCTCATATAGGACTATCAATGGATACGGTTGAAGAAGATTTAGTGTCATTTCAAAAAGCTCAAAAGCAGTCAAACAAATGTGGAATGACCAAAATAACAATCCTGGTTAGGTTTATTAAACGAGCTTTGATCTTTTAGATAAGTATAATATTGTGGTTTGGGCGTATCACATCGAGAGGATGGAAGTGGATTGAAATTTGACAATTACAGTTTTGAGTTTATTAGGAGCCTTACACAGCCATAACTGCGACGGCAAGGAAAACGTCGAGCTCCAAAAACTTCAAAAAGTAAAGGAAATATCTTTTTTGCTCTTTTGGGGCGGACCCAGGAGATCCAAAAAATGGGGGGGGGGGGGGGGGGGGCTGAAGCACCGGTTTCAAGAAATTTCCTGTATTTCCTTATATTACTTGTTATTTTTAAGTTTAATATCTGAAAATAGGGGGGGGGAGGCGCTCGGCCCACCCCTAATTCGATCCGCCTCTGGTAGAAGGGCTAGCTCTCTAAAAGTCAGCAAACTGCTCGATTTTCACAGAGGTGAGAGAACATTTCAACCTTGTGTTGATTTCTTTCCCTATCCCTAAGCATAAAAGCATTTTACTCTCGTTTTCCTTGCCGTCGCCGTCGTCTTGTATAAGGTCCCTATTCCTTCTTCTTCCTGGGAGCCCGCATCCTTCTTTTTGAAGATTCTTGTGGGATCGCAAGGTGAACGACTTGTGCAGTGCAAAAAGCGTTAAATTAAATGATAAACAGTGTGAAGGTGGTGATAAAACAAAAATGTGGTTTGGTTAAATGTTAGCTGGCTAGATGTTCCAACAGCCGGCCATTAACGGCTGCAACGCTAGGGGCCATCGCCAAATAATCTGGATCCAGTCCCGGATTGTCCGATGGACATACGACATTTGGTGTTAGATGGAGGTTGAGAAGGGAACTTCGGAGCTAATGCAGTTGAGGTTGTTGGTTATAGGAGATCGATTGATCCAAAATCAACAAGGTCATATTTGATCTTCTAGAGCATACTAAGCCGTTTCTTCCCCAGGTAATAATGGTCAAATCCAGCTATGGCAGTTCCTGCTGGAGCTACTAACCGACAAGACGTGTCGCCATTTGATCATGTGGGTCGGGGAAGAAGGAGAGTTCAAGCTTAACGACCCTGAGCAAGTAGCTCAGCAGTGGGGCAAGCGGAAGAACAAGCCTGCCATGAACTACGAGAAGCTGAGTCGGGCTTTGCGCTACTACTATGACGGGGATATGATACACAAAGTACATGGAAAACGCTTCGTTTACAAGTTTGTCTGCAACCTCAAGAATCTGCTAGGTTACACAGCCGGGGAGCTCAATAAACTTGTGACGGAGGCTGCTGAAGCTAATATCGAGATGAGCGCTGCTTTAGCTGTCTGATCTATTTCTAGTAGTGTACAAAGTGTATATATTGTATCAACGTGTATATCATGTAAGTCAGGTTAGATAAGAACTGGAAATCGATGTGTGATTGTGTACGTATGAGTGGAATATGCTCGCAACGACTACAACCGAAACTGTAAAAACAACCGTAACATTATGTTGAAAACCTAAGCAGCAACCACCTCTACAATAACAACTGCAAAAACATAAAACGAGCAGCTAAAAGAACAACAAAACCAACTACAGCAGCAAGAATGACAAAATTAACGTTAAAACCAGACGCAACAAGCTAACAACAGAAGTAATAAAAGAACAATGACGGAATAACAGAAAGGGCAGCGATTAGAGCAACAATACAGAGGCGAGGGTTAAAACCGATGTAAGGAGTGCCATTGGCATGTCTCATACGCATCAAATGTGCATAAACAGGCGCACAGTTGAAAGGTTATGTTCCTCCCTTGCTTTACCTTGGGCTCCAGAGGTTCAGTCAGGCAACAGAAACTAGAGTTGATTGTCTTTTGTAGACTTCTACGGATAGAGTATATTGTAATAAAGAACTGAAAGGCAGGTTGGTTTTCATACAATGCCTTTTGAACAGTGATGTGTGAAATAATAAAACGTGGAACAAAGATAAAGTTTTGTGTGTGTAACCTTTCCTTACTGTGAGTATGCTTATCTTATTTTTTATCGGTTTATCTTTCGAAGGCTCCTAGTCCGGGCTTGTACTCTCGTTCCTAGTTATAATTAAGAACCAGTAACTGTTAGGATCGCCTTTTGAATGCTTTGCACTAGTAATGACTCGAATAGAAATTTAGCATAAGTCCGCTCAATAGAGCAAAAACTATGTAAGAAAATAACGTTGGCGTATTTCCAGTGGTACTCTTCAATGCCCCCCCCCCCCCCCCCCCCCTTACCATTAGGTGAACTGACTAGGAAACAAGAAGTTTTAGGAATCAGGATCACCGCGGTAATTGTCGATATACAATATTTTGTGTGAAATTGATAGTGTTTCCAGTGTTTCCTATATCATTTCCTATAGGAAATGATGTCAGAATAGAACGGAATTTGTGTTAGCTATCTGGCTACCCATGAGAGCGTCAAATAGGGCAAGGGTTTCTTTACTGAAGGAGTATTTGGCCGTCAAAAGCAAATAGGCGCTTAAAATTCTTGTAAACACGTGTCTTTATTTTTATATATAAAAAATAAAATTTCCTCTGAAAAATTAAATTTCTTCTAGAATAATACAATTGCAAAATACTAGAAAATTTCATTCAATGCTTCATGATATGATAATATCCTATGCTATGCTTTACTAAATAGACCTATATCGTTTCAATAGAGCCTTTATTTTCCCTGTACACTTAAGCGATGCCCATGGATCAGTTCATACAAGCGGCCCTTTCCAGATAATGAGGGGACCTTTGTTTGCAGCCGCCTTGCAAGTTTTTGTAACTTTTTTCTCGTTCCTTAGCGATTAAGCCTGAACCAAAACATCCTTGTTAAAAGGGCTCTGAATGCGCTAATTTGGTAAGGGAAATGAAAGACGTCTTAAAGCGGACGCAGATCTGCTAAAGCCTCGCTTTCGCGCCCAAATTCCACAGGACCCCCATTATCCGAAAAGCGGCACATTCAATGTATGACCCATAAGAGCTTGGAAGACTCAAGTTCCGTCTAGTTCCAGGCCCAAGTTCAGTCTAGTTCCAGGCCTCTCTCACTAGCCAAGGCTGGTGGCTTTTAGCAGCTCAGGCCCCGGCGCAAGCCACCGGGTCCGGCACAAGCTGACAGTGCTGAATAACGTATGCGCATGCGCGTGCTCTGGCGAAAAACAAGCACAATCGTAGTGTTGAATCGTTCGAGTGAAGGTACGAAAGGCTGACTTCAGTTGCTGTTTTGACTAACTGTACAGCATTAAAACCATACTGTACAAAAGATGACAGATTTGTGTGATAACGAGGGAGTCATAAAGAAAATTATATCCTTATGTTTGGTCTAGTTTTCTTAGTATTCGCCAAAATGTGACAGTTCGCCGTAAAATGCCACCATTTCAAAACAAAAAGGCTGGTTTAACCGCGCGGTACTGGAACTAGTCTTGCGTTTTTCAGCACTGTCACCAAAGCTATGTTTCGGGCTGGATGAGCCCGGCGTCTTTCGCCATCTCGTGGAACACTCCCTTTTGTGCCAGCAGGGCAGATGGTGTGTCAAACTCTAAAATCGAGCCCTCATCCAAAACCATGATTCTAAAACAGGAAAAGAATATCAATAAAATAAAAGCCGATATATATATGGGAACAACTACCTAGCAAACACAAATTTTGTCTCCTTAAAAACACATCACATCGCTAAAATGATTTTTTGACTTAAAGGAGGAGCGTCATGCCTTCTCGAGTCTTTCGAAACAGATAGCCCGGATCGATCTCTGAGAAGGGGGAAAAGTGCCGTTGATAAATCTTCAAAATTCTCTCTGTTTTACTGCCCATCCGAAATTTATATATTGCATATGTAAACACAACTTGACGTACATATATGTCATTCTCTCCGTTCGAGTATTGCTTTTTCTATCTTTCTCTTATCTTTATCTCTTTATCTCGGATATTTTTGCTACTGATGGTCTCTGCTTATTCCTAATCACAGTCATCACCTTCACCTTGGAAGAATAACCGGCAAAGTTAGATTATTTTGCTAGTAGAGGGGGGTGTAATTTATTTGCTCAGCCACGCAAAGCTCCGAAGCGTAACCAACTCCGGAATTTACAACGAAATAAACATCGAATACGAACCACAACATTGACTTATAGTCTTAGATATGGCCTCCAGGGATCTTTCCAAGCGCTGAAAACATGCAGACACTTAATTCATCAAGAAATAAGAGATTTCTCAGGGGGTTTGAGTCATAACAAACAGTACGATTAACTAGCGCGATTCTCGTGCAATCTTTTTACCCGATACTCTCGTATAATGGACATCTCTGATTGGCTATTTTGAAAAATAGTACACAGGCTACCCGTCTTGCGAGTTACCGTGACGCTCCTCCTTTAACCGCTTTGTCGCCGGAAAAAAACTTTAATGTTGTACCAAAAAAGGTGAATGTTGCTTCGTATTATACTTTTAATAGTTGTACGCGCCAAGTCTAAATCCTCGCGTTCTTTTTGGGTTTCCTATGGTGGACGATTTTACGTTACCCAAAATCTCCCCAGCCCCTTCTTGCCTCACGGCCAAACATAGGAATCCCAAGCAGAACACCAGAACCTAAGCACGTGGTACGCGTCTTTTCGTAGTCCATGATGGTAAAGAGGAGGTGGCCCTAACCTAACCTTGAAAATCTGGGCAATTCGGTCCATACTATACTACTATAACATTACTACGCACCTTGTGTTGTCCACGATGGTGTTGAGCCTGTGGGCGATGGTTAGAGGAACACTGTCCTAACCCTAAACTAAAGAGGAGGTGGACCTAACCTCACCTTGAAAAATTGGACAATTCGGGCCATACTATACTACTATAACATTACTACGCACCTTGTGTAGTCCATGATGGTGTTGAGTCTGTGGGCGATGGTTAGGACGGTCCTGTCGGCGAACTCTGTTCTGATGGTGTTCTGAATCAGCTCATCCGTCTCCAGATCCACAGCAGCGGTAGCCTCGTCCAACACCAGGACTTTACTTTTCCTGAGCAGAGCGCGGGCCAGGCACACCAACTGGCACTGTCCAGCACTGGCCAGGAGAATAAAATAAAAAACAGACAAAGCGCAACTTTAGTCTCATCCAACACCAGGAATTTACTTTTCCTGAGCAGAGCACGGGCCAAGCACACCAACTGGCACTGTCCAGCACTGGCCAGGAAAATAAAATAAAAAACAGACAAAGCGCAACTTTAGTCTCATCCAACACCAGGACTTTACTTTTCCTGAGCAGAGCGCGGGCCAAGCACACCAACTGGCACTGTCCAGCACTGGCCAGGAGAATAAAATAAAAAACAGACAAAGCGCAACTTTAGTCTCATCCAACACCAGGAATTTACTTTTCCTGAGCAGAGCACGGGCCAAGCACACCAACTGGCACTGTCCCGGACTGGCCAGGAAAATACAGAAAAAAAAACAGACAAAGTGCAACTTAAGTCTCATCCAACACCAGGACTTTACTTTTTCTGAGCAGAGCACGGGCCAAGCACACCAACTGGCACTGTCCAGCACTGGCCAGGAAAATGCAAAAAAAAAAAACAGACAAAGCGCAACTTTAGTCTCATCCAACACCAGGAATTTACTTTTTCTGAGCAGAGCACGGGCCAGGCACACCAACAAGGCACTGTCCAGCACTGGCCAAGAAAGTACCAACAAGACAAAGTGCAACTTTAAGAATGTCGATCAGCCATTACTTTCATAATATTTAAATTCGAAATATTGCACAATAAAAACTTAAATAAAAACATTTAAATAAAAGTCAGAGTTATCTCAAGTTATCTTTACTTGGGCGACTCAATATTAAGGGAGCGTAAAAAGGGCGGCGTGATTAGCTTCATTCAAGTCTTTGCCAGTACAAGGGCTTGGTAATTCCAGAGTAGAGTTTCAGTCTAGGCACACCAACTGACGCAACCTCAAGCGCAAGGGTCTATCCCTCACATACCACAGGGCCAACCGACGCAGACCAACCAAAGTAAAATAAAAAACAAGCAAACAAATAATAAATCGACTCACATTGACATGCGCGTTACCTTAAATTTTCTCCTCCTTCTTGGATCTGGTGCATGAGCCCATCCTGAAGACTGGACACGAATGACTTGAGGTGAACAGCCTCCAGTACTCGCCACAGCTCCTCGTCACACGTACTCTCGAACGGGTCAAGGTTCAGTTTCACGCTACCCGAGAACAGAACGGCGTCCTGGTGCACAACAGAAAGATAGATGAGGATTGGCTAGGGCACTGCGCATGATTACCTAGTGCACAAAGGGGAGAGGAGAACAAACCGCCGAATTACAACTACTTATAGCCCAAAAAAAACAAGGTCACTGCAGAAGGGAAACTTGAAAAGGCCATTCCAGCATTACCATAGAAACCTACCTCAACTACCAGAATGCAGCGCACGCCCTTTTAAGCTTGTACCAAACAAAAGGCGCGATGAATTCTTATACCTGGAATGGCCTATTGATGAATTACAATCGTTTATGGCACTACGAATGGTTTCCTACACCACAAGGTAAATATTGAATTAATAAATGACAATCATTTATGGCACAACGAATGGTATCGTAGACCACCAGGGAAAGAAAATAAAATTATTGAAATTAGTGTGGTATAGTAGTAACGAGGAAGCATGGGTTACCTGTGGTATGATTGTAAGGCGAGATCGCAGATCCTGGAGTCCAATCTTGTTGATATCGATGTTGTCTATGACGATTTTACCGCTGGCTCGTTCCAAGATACGGAATAAGGCGAGGGATAGAGTAGATTTGCCAGCACCTGTTCGTCCTACGATACCGATCTAAAAAAAACGGACGCGTGCGGTTGACAAGGGAACAACAAAGGAGTGCCAGCAAATGTCAGCTCAAACAAACACGTTGCACACGTTGGCAATTACAGGTTAGAATTAGTGTGTGAAAAGTGGGATTGTGGCACAGTTCTTTCGTAAGCTGAGAACATTTGCATTGCAAACAAAGAACAAGCAAGTATATCCCATTGAAAGTTAAAGATGAATATCATGTGAAAAGCGAGTTTGTTTACTGTCGGGATAAATGCGACAACGGTGTAAACTGATTTTACCAAGAGAATTCCAAGCGGCATGTAGCTATGGAAAACGAACAAGAAACAAGCAAGGAAAAGAAGGTGAGACTTTTATGTCCGTAAAAACTCCGATCCCTGTTTGGGTATAGGGGAACTGTCGAGGATGCACTGTAGTTCATTGTTGTTTTGGATCTTTACCAGCTTAATCTAATCACTGTGCGTGTTTGCTGGAACTTATAGGGAGTGTTCACACCGATGGGACCCAAGGCACAGGTGTGTATATTTTCTCCCTGCAATTTCTGCCCGGGTGAGACTTGGTGAGGACCTTCACCAAGTTCTTTCTGATGAAGCTGGCGGTCGTTTACTCGAGATCAAAGAGAAAACACAGAATGACCAGGTCAGGATTTGTGTTTCTGAACTTATGGATGTCGGAGAGGCTGCAGCTTTGGAGAAATACTATCATAGAAAGTGCTTACGAGTTGCACAGCGTACATTTAGCAAAGTTGATGATCCCGATGACTTAACAAAACTCATCTCTTATGCCTGTGACGAAGAGTTATTACTATTTGTACAAAACACTCTTATGAACGAAAGCCTTTCTCTGGATATGGCGGGAATAAATGAAACATACATTACAATTTTGAAGAGGTATATGGTAGAAATCAATGACTCAAAGAACTACCGCAAGTACCTGAAACAACTTTTGCAAAAGCGGCTCCCGAATGTGAAATTTGTTCCATCAGTACGCAAAAACTAGGCTGAAAAAAATTGTCCTGTCCGGGACAATCAGCAAATCGATTGAGTTACATTCTGCATATCATGATGATGGTGAGAAGATTGCGCATTTGAAAAATGTGGCCTCGATGTTACGAAAGGAGATCATGCAGCATCGGAACTGGTCTTTTAATGGGAGCTTTGAGGACTTCGAAAATCCCCATTTACTACAGTTTTTCCTGAGTAACCTCCTTTTTGGCCGTTGTGTCATGAATGTGTCAGGAAAGCGCAATGAAGAAATTGACAAAGTTATCGACGTCACCTGCCAAGTCCTTGTCCAGAACGCTAGAAGCGATCGTCAAGTGATCAGCCTAAAGAAGACAGCGAGTTTATGTGGACACGCCGCTTTCCACCGGTCTTCCCCTTGCCATTCACTCAAGGGTGCGCGACAAGAATCTTGTCAAAAAACCTGTCTGACGTGTATATCGGGAGCAACTATTGGAGTATTCTTGATATCGAAAGGCGTGTAGAGCAAGGTGTTCTTACGAGGATGAGAGACTGGAGGATTTTGCTTGCCTGAGTTTGTCAAAAGAGGTGTAAATGTTTGGTTTGCTGTGGATAACATAGATCTTTTGGAAGACACACCGACTGGGCAAAACACGTTTCATGGAACAGTGATCGTCTTAAATCAAAGAGCAGAGGACGGAGATCCAGTTCACCAGCCACTTGTTATCCCAACCAAGATACCATCTAAAGCAATTGGCTTTGAGGTCAGTTATCAGCAACAGCCAATCATAAAGCCCAAGCCAATACGATTTGCAAGCAATACTCTGGGCAAGAGGGAGCAGCTCGTTTCCAACGACTATACGCGGACTTGGGCGCTTGCCAACTATGTTGCAATTGATAACACGGATAAATCCTTACACGAATCTGCTTAAGTCTTAGATGTGGAGATGCAATCTTCCAAAGAAGAAGGAGAAGGAGGAAGAGCGGGAGGTAGCGGAAGAGGAGAGGGCGAAGGACAAGAAGGAGGAGGAGGAGGGGAAGTAAGAGGGGCAGAAGGAAAAGAAGAGGAAAATAGTCCAAGTGCTCGCCGCTGTGAAGACCCACCTAGCCATTGGAGTAAAGAGCACGCTTCTAGTGTCGGCAACGAAAAAGCTGAAATGGAAACCGAGACCGTACGCGCCGACGTCTCTGACAATTCTATAATTTCAGTGAAAGAACGCGCTTGCAAGGGCAGAAGTGTCTCAAAAGAAGACGTGCTACCAACATGGGCAGCAACTAAATCCCTCCTCATATCGAACAACCCAGCTACCGAACGTCAAAACATCACCAACTCTGAAGTTGTCGCTCCACTGCTCAGGACCTCGCCTACAGATTATGCAACTCTTTGTACAGCTTTGACGATGATTCAGGGAATCTCAGCTGTTGTTGTCGGACCCGAGAGGCGTACCATCATAACACTTGATCTCGATCTATACAGCCGTGCCCTGCAGATCCAGCAGTCAGTGGGCAACTCCAACTGGGTTCTAAGAGCTGGCGTGGCCTCGAGTGTCTGTTGTAATTTACTGCCTGCTCCAAAAGTTGTCCATTGAGCTAACAAGATGTGGATGTAAGACCGGTTGCAAGGGAAGATGCAGTTGTTCAAAGAACGCACTCCCTTGCACTCCATTGTGTAAATGCTATACAGGGAGCTGCGAAAATCCTAACAGAGAATCTCAAAACACCGCAGACGACTTGGAAGATTAATTTTGCTGAAGCTCTCCAGGAGCAGCATCGTCTTGCCACCAGCAACAGCATCGTCTATGCAACCAGGAGCAGCATCGTCTATGCCACCAGGGGCAGCATCGCCTATGCCACCAGGAGCAGCATCGTCCATGTCGCCAGGAGCAGCATCTTCTGTGTCGCCAGGAGCAGCATCGTCTCTGTCGCCAAGAGCAGCATCATCTTTGTCACTAGGATCAGCATCGTCCGTGTCGCCAGCAGCAGCATCGTCTATGTCTACACGAGCAGCGCTGCCTGTTTCGCCAGGAGCAGCATCGTCTTGCAATTTTTCGAGACACATAGTTCTACTAACTAATGCAATACTAATTATTCAACCCATAATAGACCCAAAACAGCAAAAAAATCGATTTCAGCACGAAAATCGCACGGGATTACACGCCGCACCGCACTATCACGTCTGACCACGGAAAATAGCTTAGATCGTGTTCACGTGTGGCTTGAGCAAGATGAAGTATGGAATAATGCGTCATGGGATACCTTTTCGCCGCTGTTGATCTCAAACGTCAGTTTCTTGATGACAGGTGGCTGATCATCTCTGTACCGCATATCCAGACTCTCCACGGCCACGTGACCCTCTTGTGGCCAATCAGCAGGCGGGCGACGGCCAGGAATCACCCAAGCAGCCTACAGAACCATAAAAGTCACAACATCATTGTCACGTCTTATAAACCGAAACCCAGACCTAGACCCTCCCCACCAACCTACCACTCTCACCAGTACCCCCTGCCACGTAACCCAGGATTTTTGAAATTGAAGGATGCAAGACTAAGCTCAACGGCTGTAATGCCCGTGTTTGATCTCCAGTACGCTCCACGCCCACTATATTAGTTTCCTGTTCAATTGGTTGCCGCACCAACATCCTCACTATTGCACAAACTTTACCCCCCCCCCTTCCCCTGGTACTTACCTCAGTGGGTGTCTCGGAGTACTCTTTGATACGCTCTACGGCCACTATATTAGTTTCTAGCTCACTGGATTGACGCACCAGCCACGTCAGGACGCCTGTGATCTGAGTACGAAAGTGTAAAAGGTAATTGGCACATGGTCTCTTTATAGGTCACGTGATCTGAGTACGAAGAGCAAAGTGTAAAAGGTCATTGGCACAAGGTCTCTTTATAGGTCACGTGATCTGCGAATTTGCGTGATTTGCGGTTAGTAAAAGTGTTGAAGTTTATACACAAGAAAGGATTAACCATGAAGGAAAGCACCATACATTACAAAAATGGGGACCAATAGGGTTTAGCTTAGCATTTCTTCCAAATCTCGGGACGTGCCCCTAGAATTCCCAAGTCCACTTACCTGTAAAGCGTAAGCTACTGAGAGTCCAACAAGACCAGGAGCAATTCGGCCTCGGCTGACCACTGCAAACAGTGCAGCAAATAAAAGCACGGCAGCCCCAAGGAGCTCTAGCCGCAAACTCAACCATCTGCAAGCAAACGGGTTTTAAATAAGGGAATAGTGACCAAGGGCGTGACAGCAATCTGGCTATTGTAACATATGTAACGCAACGCTGTCACGCCATGGCACGTGAGTGCAAACAAGCTTGCGGGGAGAGGTTACTTGCCTTGTTTTTATAAGGTTCCTATACCTAAACACAGGGTTCCAATACCCAGAAAACCATACACTCTAGTGTGCTCGACCGGTCCCTGGGTATAAGAAAAAGTGGAATGTGGGCTTGTACCTGTTGATGCACAGGGAGGGGTAATTGGCCATCTGGGCGTGGTCCACCTTGCTGTTGCTTTCTTGCACGAATCGTCTCTGCTGTCGGAATGCCCGGATGATGGTGCAGCCAGTGATGGACTCGTAAAAATGACTGTAGATGGGTGACCGACTCACAGACTCGAGTCTTTTCAGTTGCCTCGAAGTCGAAACAAACAAACGCTAGAGAAAACAAACAGATGGTTGCGCCTTTCTATCCTTTGGGTTTTGGGGTACGGAAAAGCTCTTTGACCAACCTTCCACTCATGCTGAGCAACCCCACCCCTCATATTAAACAATGGTTAAAAAGAATCTGGGGCGAAAGCGCGCACTAAACTTGTGCATTCATTACACCCCAGGACGTGATGTTACCGTGCAACATATCACACGATTTGTCTATGCGTGATACTACAGGAAATGACGTCATCGTGTGTGACACAGGAAGTAACGCAACTATGTGCAATAACTGACCTGTATAAAGGCGTAGAGCACCGCTAGTGGAACCAGAACTATCAGGAAGAGCGGTGTGGAATAACTGATCACGAACACCGTACCGAACACCGAGAGAAGCGTGCGCAAGAAGAAATTAAACGCACGTGGGATGTTCTCGTCCACCAAGTACATGTCACGTGCGAAGCGGTTCACAATCCGCCCAAGCGGGGTGGTCTCGAAGTAAGCCATGGGGCAGTGCATGATGTGGGTCAGCAGCTTGCTGTGGAGAGCACGTGATGCGCGCATGGCACCAAACGAAATGAGAAACGCACCCGCGAGCACGCACAGAGCCTGGCCTAGACCCAGCCCCCCATAGCCACCAAGGTAGTGATCCCGGGCATGCGCAGTAGTGACGTTTGCGGAGCTCCAGTCGGCGAGCCAGATACGCGAACAGATGAGGAGGGCCTCGGCAAGAAAGGCGACGAAGAAGATGAGAAAAAACACAAGGACGCCAACCGAACTGGCGTACGCTTTCACCACACTCAACTTGACCTGAGAAAAAAATAACTTTCGTTAATGCTTGTTTTAGCGCAAAGCTAAAATAAACGTCTCGCTTTGAATAGGCGCCATCTTGCGCCCCAATTCACCGAGTACGGTGACATTACTCACAATGGAAATATCTTCTAGGAGGACAACATTAAAAGATCTACAAGGGGAATGGGGACACGTGCCCCTTCCCAATATTTTCAAAACCTATAAGGAAATGACCATTATAGCCGGGCTGTGTGCTCAAATATTTTCTTAATGTTTCGATATTGTCCCCCCCCTAAACTTTAGAGGCCTGCTCCATGTCTGATTTATTCTACATACTCACATGGCCCGTCTTAGAGCGTTCGGTAGTTATAAGTTTGCCCGAGTTTTGCTTTCCTTCAGTCGTCTTGCCTGTGAGTTTACTGGTGTCCTCAGACTCGTCACCTGTCACACAACAGCATGGGTCATTATGCAGAGATTATTCTAAGATGTCACCATGCATACATGTAACGTGACGCTAGTCATCTTGCAACCACGTCACCTAAGACATCATGCAATTATGTCACGCTAGTCATCTTGCAACCATGTCACGAGTAACGTCAGACATCATGCGACCATGTGACGTCAGACACGCTAGTCATTTTGCAATCACGTCACGTAAGACATCATGCCATAATGTCACACTAGACATCATGCAATAATGTCACGCTAGTCATCTTGCAACCATGTCACGAGTAACGTCAGACATCATGCAACCATGTCACGTCAGACACGCTAGTCATTTTGCAATTACATCACGTAAGACATCATACAATAATGTCACACTAGACATCATGCAATAATGTCACGCTAGTCATCTTGCAACCATGTCACGAGTAACGTCAGACATCATGCAACCATGTCACGTCAGACACGCTAGTCATTTTGCAATTACGTCACGTAAGACATCATGCAATAATGTCACACTAGACATCATGCAATAATGTCACGCTAGTCATCTTGCAACCATGTCACGAGTAAAGTCGGACACCATGAAATCATGTCACGTGAGTCATAATGGAATAACGTGACAATCTGACGGATGATTAGCCTGACCTACCCTCCTCCTCTAATTGGCTGTCCGGTTTCTTCCTCCACGTGGATTGCGTGACACGAGTAAGTCCTTCCTCCTCCTCCTCATCCTTCTCCTCCTGGCCGCCATTCATGTCATCCGTCAGCTCTACTTCCACTTCCGGCACCAGGCTCTCCAGGGACAGCACACGCATCTGTCTTAAGTCCCTACTCAGCTGGGACGTGGTCTCTTGCGGGCTCGACTTCGCGGATTGAAAGGACCACCTAAGTTATAATGAACTATTAAATGTTGGCATGTGTATTTGCTTATGATGTTTAGGAACGGGGTGAAAGGACCCCTCAAAGTATTGTGCATTATGTGTCTTCGCTTCTGATGTTTAGGATACTACAGTACACATTACTTTAATTCACAAGTAGTTCTAGCAGAAAGACGAGTTCAAAGGGGGGGGACCACTGTGCACATGATGACGAATGAAAGGCTAATTGTTCAATGATTAACCCTAATCTTGACATCCCCCTCTACCAATAGGTATAACCCTACCACAGATCACATGCACGCACCCCCTTGACTTGCCTCTAACTCCATCATCTATCCTCCATATCCCCATCCTCTTCCAACACAGCATCGCCTTCCAATCCCCGACACCTCTCAACCCCCAACACCTCTCAATCCCCGACACATCTCGATCCCCAACACCTCTCAATACCCCAACACCTCTCAATCCCCAACACCTCTCAATCCCCAACACCTCTCAACCCCCAACACCTTTCAATTCCCAACACCTCTCAATCCCCAACACCTCTCACTTCCCAACACATTTTAATCCCCAACACCTCTCGATCCCCAACACCTCTCAATCCTCAACACCTCTCAATCCCCAACACCTCTCAATCCCCAACACCTCTGAATCCCCAACACCTCTGAATCCCCAACACCTCTGAATCCCCCAAAACCTCTCAATCCCCAACACCTCTCAATCCCCAACACCTCTCAATCCCCAACACCTCTCGATCCCCAACACTTCTCGATCCCCAACACCTCTCAATCCCCCAACACCTCTCAATCCCCAACACCTCTCAATCCCCAACACCTCTCAATCCCCAACACCTCTCGATCCTCAACACTTCTCGATCCCCAACACCTCTCAATCCCCAACACCTCTCAATCCCCAACACCTCTCAATCCCCAACACCTCTCAATCCCCAACACCTCTCGATCCCCAACACCTCTCAATCCCCCAACACCTCTCAATCCCCAACACCTCTCGATCCCCCAACACCTCTCAATCCCCAACACCTTTCAATCCCCAACACCTTTTAATCCCCAACACCCCTCGATCCCCAACACCTCTCGATCCCAACACCTCTCAATCCCCAACACCTCTCAATCCCCCAACACCTCTCAATCCCCAACACCTCTCAATCCCCAACACCTCTCACTTCCCAACACATTTGAATCCCCAACACCTCTCGATCCCCAACACCTCTCAATCCTCAACACCTCTCAATCCCCAACACCTCTCAATCCCCAACACCTCTGAATCCCCAACACCTCTGAATCCCCAACACCTCTGAATCCCCAACACCTCTGAATCCCCCAACACCTCTCGATCCCCAACACCTCTCGATCCCCAACACCTCTCGATCCCCAACACCTCTCAATCCCCAACACCTCTCAATCCCCGACACCTCTCGATCCCCAACACCTCTCGATCCCCAACACCTCTCGATCCCCAACACCTCTCGATCCCCAACACCTCTCAATCCCCAACACCTCTCAATCCCCAACACCTCTCAATCCCCAACACCTCTCAATCCCCGACACCTCTCGATCCCCAACACCTCTCGATCCCCAACACCTCTCGATCCCCAACACCTCTCAATCCCCAACACCTCTCAATCCCCCAACACCTCTCAATCCCCAACACCTCTCGATCCCCAACACCTCTCGATCCCCAACACCTCTCGATCCCCGACACCTCTCGATCCCCAACACCTCTCGATCCCCAACACCTCTCGATCCCCAACACCTCTCGATCCCCAACACCTCTCGATCCCCAACACCTCTCGATCCCCAACACCTCTCGATCCCCAACACCTCTCGATCCCCAACACCTCTCGATCCCCAACACCTCTCGATCCCCAACACCTCTCGATCCCCAACACCTCTCGATCCCCAACACCTCTCGATCCCCAACACCTCTCAATCCCCAACACCTCTCAATCCCCAACACCTCTCAATCCCCAACACCTCTCAATCCCCGACACCTCTCGATCCCCAACACCTCTCGATCCCCAACACCTCTCGATCCCCAACACCTCTCAATCCCCAACACCTCTCGATTCCCAACACCTCTCACTCCCCAACACCTCTCACTCCCCAACACCTCTCACTCCCCAACACCTCTCGATCCCCAACACCTCTCACTCCCCAACACCTCTCGATCCCCAACACCTCTCACTCCCCAACACCTCTCGATCCCCAACACCTCTCACTCCCCAACACCTCTCACTCCCCAACACCTCTCGATCCCCAACACCTCTCACTCCCCAACACCTCTCGATCCCCAACACCTCTCACTCCCCAACACCTCTCGATCCCCAACACCTCTCGATCCCCAACACCTCTCAATCCTCAACACCTCTCACTCCCCAACACCTCTCGATCCCCAACACCTCTCGATCCCCAACACCTCTCAATCCCCCAACACCTCTCAATCCCCCAACACCTCTCAATCCCCAACACCTCTCAATCCCCAACACCTCTCAATCCCCCAACACCTCTCAATCCCCAACACCTCTCGATCCCCAACACCTCTCACTCCCCAACACCTCTCACTCCCCAACACCTCTCGATCCCCAACACCTCTCGATCCCCAACACCTCTCGATCCCCAACAACTCTCAATCCCCAACACCTTTTAATCCCCAACACCTCTCGATCCCCAACACCTCTCAATCCTCAACACCTCTCATTCCCCAAAACCTCTCAATCCCCAACACATCTCAATCCCCAACAACTCTCAATCCCCAACACCTCTCAATCCCCAACACCTCTCAATCCCCAACACCTCTCAATCCCCAACACCTCTCAATCCCCGACACCTCTCGATCCCCAACAACTCTCAATCCCCAACACCTCTCGATCCCCAACACCTCCCGATATCCCAACACCTCTCAATCCCCAACACCTCTCAATCCCCAACACCTCTCAATCCCCAACACCTCTCAATCCCCAACACCTCTCAATCCCCGACACCTCTCGATCCCCAACAACTCTCAATCCCCAACACCTCTCGATCCCCAACACCTCTCGATCCCCAACAACTCTCAATCCTCAACACCTCTCAATCCCCAACACCTCTCGATCCCCAACACCTCTCGATCCCCAACACCTCTCACTCCCCAACACCTCTCAATCCCCCAACACCTCTCAATCCCCAACACCTCTCAATCCCCAACACCTCTCAATCCCCAACACCTCTCAATCCCCAACACCTCTTAATCCCCAACACCTCTCGATCCCCAACACCTCTCAATCCCCAACACCTCTCAATCCCCAACACCTCTCGATCCCCAACACCTCTCACTCCCCAACACCTTTTAATCCCCAACACCTCTCGATCCCCAACACCTCTCGATCCCCAACACCTCCCGATATCCCAACACCTCTCAATCCCCAACACCTCTCAATCCCCAACACCTCTCAATCCCCAACACCTCTCACTCCCCAACACCTTTTAATCCCCAACACCTCTCGATCCCCAACACCTCTCAATCCTCAACACCTCTCATTCCCCAAAACCTCTCAATCCCCAACACATCTCAATCCCCAACACCTCTCAATCCCCAACACCTCTCACGCAGATCAAAATGCACCCCTTTATTGCCTTGCACTAGCCCTATTATGTATCATCCACATCTCCATACTCTAGCAACACAGCCACACAAATGCTATCACTTTCCTCTCCCTATCCCCCCTCACACTAACTTGCATGCGAACCCCTTGCCTGGCATTGCAAACCATGCCATGATAACCCTCTACCCTCTAAGCTCCCCACAAACCTAAATGTTTTGTTATCTGCCAAATGCGTCTCGCTCTTTGCTCTTTTTCGCGCGCTCACGTCAGGAGACGGGCTGGTCATGTGTAGATGATGGAAGCTCATGACTTTACGGGGAACCGGCTCATCCTTGTCCACTGTAGGAGAAGCTGTGTTTGAGCTAGTGGAACACGCCCTGGATTTCTCTTCATAAGAAGCGTTATCTGATAAGAAAACAAAAATATCAGCCACGACAGCTCATCATGGCCTGCAATGGAGGCCATTCCTCCTTTAAGATTAAACCTCCAAGGAGCTTTTCTAAGCGACTGATGACGACTTGTAGAAGAAATTTTTATCATTTTTCACGCTACTGAAACGCTGGCAAATGTCTTGTATTAGGTAATGTGGTTGAGCAGTGTGCTTTTATTGAGTATGGGCAATATTTCAAATAGATGGAAAACGTTCAACTTGAGGTTACCATCCGCTGTCCATAAAAAACTTCAATTCCTCAGTGCAATTATTAAACGGCTGTGCGATAGAAATTAAAATTTCTTTCCCATAATACACTTATAGCTAGAAATATGCTAGCAATCTTTAGAATATTTTAGTCTCTTTCAAAGCTTCAATATCTTAGCAACATGCTCTGCGTGTAGGGGTAGAAAAGATTCGTAAAAAAAAGTTGTCCGCGACGCAAGTTAATACCCACGATCCACGTTAAATCGTTCAAACACGCGCAAGAGTGATCCGACCCGAGGGGGGGGGTGTATTTTTCTTATACAACCACTTGTTATATTCAAGGAAAGACTCCTATGAGGTGGGGGGGGGAGGCGAGTATGACATTTTTGGAAAATAAACCACCGGAAGTTACGTCCTACCGTCTCCATTATCAGCGGCATAAGTATTGAGAAACTCTGCGAACGCTCCATGATTGGCCAATAGCTCAGAGTACGTCCCAATCTATAATGATTACATTCAGTAAAAGAACGCACGTGTTAATAGAACACTTGATCAGCATTATAACATTTGATAGGCGCCTATTATGTACCTCTGATATTTTTCCATCTTGCAGGACGACAATTTGATCAACCTGCCTCAGAAACTGTACTCCGTGCGTCACAAGAATACGAGTCTGCGACATACAAAAAATATGATGTCAATTCATGAGATTACTACACGCGATCATTAGATAACTACACACGATCATGATTTAACTGCACACGATCATGAGATAACTACACACGATCACGAGATAACTACACACGATCACGAGATAACTACGCAAGATCATTACATACTTATACAAGATCTCAGGAACATAAAATACAAGATAACACTTTGCCATACAAGGTCAGTTTAAACAGACAGAAGGCCGGACGGACGCTTTACCTTAGACTTAAGTAGTCCATTTGGTCCTATGACCTTGTCAAAGATGTGTTTGCCGACATGTGAGTCGACAGCGCTGAGTGGGTCATCTAGCAGGTACACGTCAGCATTGAAATAGACAGCACGGGCCAGATTCACACGCTGCTTCTGACCACCACTCAGATTGATTCCCTACAAGGACACGATATACACAACGAGATGAGTTACTTAAGAAGCCGAGAAAACGTACACGGTGATGTCAATTTGACAAGCTATGGATAGATGGTTATAACCAATAACGACAAGAAGCGACGGCTGCAAAGACTGTTTCTTTATGATACGGAGAACAGAAAGTGCACTGATAGTCAATGGTATCGACCAATTGATATAAAATCGAAAGATAGGAAACGATAGTTTAACAAACACACGGTTGTACGAAAGCATAAACAGTCAAGGGGTTAGAGGTACGGAATGGTTGGTCTGCTCAACAGGCACTAGTTACGTAAAAGACGGAAAAGCCTAGTTAGCCGAGCTGGAATAGCCGGGCTAAGTTGCTCGAAAAAAACGGAGATGATAGCGAGCAGATTTCAGAGCCGAGCTTTTCCTTACTCGCCCCAATCTTTCTATTTTTTGCCGAGCGCTACGTCCGATAGAACGGCTTTTCCGAGCCCTTTTGAGAGCCTGTTACGCTGGCTACGGAAAGAATTAACAGACGGGCCATCAGATAGACGACCACAAAGACAGACGGAGACATGAAAGGAAAGACAGGTGAACGAAAACGCGACGATTGGAAATGACAGACAACAGGCCAGAGATATAGAAAGGGTTTACATGAAAGAAACAAAGTCAGAGGTATATAAAGTATTAACGTGTAGATGTGCTAGGAGATACCCGCTGAAAGACGGACGGACGCACGGTTCGACAAAAGAATAAACGGGCATAAGATAAGGCTAAGAAGGACGACAAACACTAAGATGATGGGCGTACAGGACGTTAGAAGGACTAACGGATAGATGAACGAGCAAACAGACAAGCACTTCATGATATTCCGAGAATGTTGGATGAAGATGGAAAGAGCTAACGGGCAGAGAAAATAGGGAACTTAAATATGCGGTATAAAATGTGCGGGGGCGCGCAGGGGCTGCATCTGCGGAATAAAAGGCCGTGCGATGGCTGCTCATTCATCTTATACTTAAACCCGGGCGACACGATGACAGGCGACAACCGGAAGTAGAGGATTCTTATGTTATACGCTATCGCGCCGCTTGTAGCTTTCATATTCAAAACTGCGTGTTAGAACAGATACACCTTATTTCATTGGTTGTAGCAAAAACCATATAAAAGAGGGAAAAGGTTAAACTTCCGGTTGCCGTCGGTACGCGGGGGGGTCGGGGGGGGGGGGGTCGGGTGTACATATGGACATCACCTTTTCCCCGATCTCTGTGGAGTCACCTGCAGGTAGGATCTTGATGTCGGGCATCAGTGCGCATGCGCGTAAGATCTCCTTGTATCTGCGAGAGTCCAGCATTTTGCCAAACAGTATGTTCTCCTGCAGTGTGGCGTTCTGAGTCCAGGATTGCTGTGGCACGTATGCCGTGGTGCCCTGGGAGCGAAGCGGAAGGAATCATCAATAAACAGATGATTTTTGCTCCCACACATGTTATTTAAAATTGTAACCCGAAAGGTGGTCCACCCCTCTCTCCCTAGGTTCGCCACTATTATTTTTTCAGCAGAGGCTACCTTGACATACACCATCCCGTCTAGCCTCTCCGTCTCGCCGAGTAGCGCCGACAGCAGAGTAGATTTACCACATCCGACTTGACCAACCACCGCTACTAGAGATCCCGCGGGGACATCCAGGTTTATACTGAGAGCGAAAAGACTTAGATCAATAAGCGAGCACGTGGGGACATCCAGGTTTACACTGAGAGCGACAAGACTAAGATCAATGAGCGAGCACGTGGGGACATTCAGGTTTACACTGAGAGCGACAAGACTTAGACCAATAAGCGAGCACGTGGGGACATTCAGGTTTACACTGAGAGCGACAAGACTTAGATCAATAAGCGAGCACGTGGGGACATTCAGGTTTACACTGAGAGCGACAAGACTTAGATCAATAAGCGAGCACGTGGGGACATCCAGGTTTACACTGAGAGCGACAAGACTTAGATCAATAAGCGAGCACGTGGGGACATCCAGGTTTACACTGAGAGCGACAAGACTTCGATCAATGAGCGAGCACGTGGGGACATTCAGGTTTACACTGAGAGCGACAAGACTTAGATCAATAAGAGAGCACGTGGGGACATCCAGGTTTATACTGATAGCGACAAGACTTAGATCAATGAGCGAGCACGTGGGGACATCCAGGTTTACACTGAGAGCGACAAGACTTAGATCAATGAGCGAGCACGTGGGGACATTCAGGTTTACACTGATAGCGACAAGACTTAGATCAATAAGCGAGCACGTGGAGACATCCAGGTTTACACTGAGAGCGACAAGACTTAGATCAATAAGCGAGCACGTGGGGACATTCAGGTTTATACTGATAGCGACAAGACTTAGATCAATAAGCGAGCACGTGGGGACATTCAGGTTTACACTGAGAGCGACAAGACCTAGACCAATAAGCGAGCACGTGGGGACATCCGGGTTTACACTGAGAGCGACAAGACTTAGATCAATAAGCGAGCACGTGGGGACATTCAGGTTTACACTGATAGCGACAAGACTTAGACCAATAAGCGAGCACGTGGGGACATTCAGGTTTACACTGAGAGCGACAAGACTTAGATCAATAAGCGAGCACGTGGGGACATCCAGGTTTACACTGAGAGCGACAAGACTTCGATCAATGAGCGAGCACGTGGGGACATCCAGGTTTACACTGAGAGCGACAAGACTTCGATCAATGAGCGAGCACGTGGGGACATTCAGGTTTACACTGAGAGCGACAAGACTTAGATCAATAAGAGAGCACGTGGGGACATCCAGGTTTATACTGATAGCGACAAGACTTAGATCAATGAGCGAGCACGTGGGGACATCCAGGTTTACACTGAGAGCGACAAGACTTAGATCAATGAGCGAGCACGTGGGGACATTCAGGTTTACACTGATAGCGACAAGACTTAGATCAATAAGCGAGCACGTGGAGACATCCAGGTTTACACTGAGAGCGACAAGACTTAGATCAATAAGCGAGCACGTGGGGACATTCAGGTTTATACTGATAGCGACAAGACTAAGATCAATAAGCGAGCACGTGGGGACATTCAGGTTTACACTGAGAGCGACAAGACCTAGGCCAATAAGCGAGCACGTGGGGACATCCGGGTTTACACTGAGAGCGACAAGACTTAGATCAATAAGCGAGCACGTGGGGACATTCAGGTTTACACTGATAGCGACAAGACTTAGACCAATAAGCGAGCACGTGGGGACATTCAGGTTTACACTGAGAGCGACAAGACTTAGATCAATAAACGAGCACGTGGGGACATCCAGGTTTACACTGAGAGCGACAAGACTTAGATCAATAAGCGAGCACGTGGGGACATCCAGGTTTACACTGAGAGCGACAAGACTTCGATCAATGAGCGAGCACGTGGGGACATTCAGGTTTACACTGAGAGCGACAAGACTTAGATCAATAAGAGAGCACGTGGGGACATCCAGGTTTATACTGATAGCAACAAGACTTAGATCAATGAGCGAGCACGTGGGGACATCCAGGTTTACACTGAGAGCGACAAGACTTAGATCAATGAGCGAGCACGTGGGGACATTCAGGTTTACACTGATAGCGACAAGACTTAGATCAATAAGCGAGCACGTGGAGACATCCAGGTTTACACTGAGAGCGACAAGACTTAGATCAATAAGCAAGCACGTGGGGACATTCAGGTTTATACTGATAGCGACAAGACTAAGATCAATAAGCGAGCACGTGGGGACATTCAGGTTTACACTGAGAGTGACAAGACTTAGATCAATAAGCGAGCACGTGGGGACATCCGGGTGTATACTGAGAGCGACAAGACTTCGATCAATAAGCGAGCACGTGGGGACATTCAGGTTTATACTGATAGCGACAAGACTTAGATCAATAAGCGAGCACGTGGGGACATCCAGGTTTACACTGAGAGCGACAAGACTTAGAACAATAAGCGAGCACGTGGGGACATCCGGGTTTACACTGAGAGCGACAAGACTTACACCAATGAGCGAGCACGTGGGGACATCCAGGTTTATACTGAGAGCGACAAGACTTAGACCAATAAGCGAGCACGTGGGGACATCCGGGTGTACACTGAGAGCGACAAGACTAAGATCAATGAGCGAGCACGTGGGGACATTCAGGTTTACACTGATAGCGACAAGACTTAAATCAATAAGCGAGCACGTGGGGACATTCAGGTTTATACTGATAGCGACAAGACTTAGATCAATAAGCGAGCACGTGGGGACATCCAGGTTTACACTGAGAGCGACAAGACTAAGATCAATGAGCGAGCACGTGGGGACATTCAGGTTTACACTAAGAGCGACAAGACTTAGACCAATAAGCGAGCACGTGGGGACATTCAGGTTTACACTGAGAGCGACAAGACTTAGATCAATAAGCGAGCACGTGGGGACATCCAGGTTTATACTGAGAGCGACAAGACTTAGATCAATAAGCGAGCACGTGGGGACATCCAGGTTCACACTGATAGCGACAAGACTTAGAACAATAAGCGAGCACGTGGGGACATCCGGGTTTACACTGAGAGCGACAAGACTTACATCAATGAGCGAGCACGTGGGGACATCCAGGTTGATACTGAGAGCGACAAGACTTAGACCAATAAGCGAGCACGTGGGGACATCCGGGTGTACACTGAGAGCGACAAGACTAAGATCAATGAGCGAGCACGTGGGGACATTCAGGTTTATACTGATAGCGACAAGACTTAGATCAATAAGCGAGCACGTGGGGACATCCAGGTTTACACTGAGAGCGACAAGACTAAGATCAATGAGCGAGCACGTGGGGACATTCAGGTTTACACTGAGAGCGACAAGACTTAGACCAATAAGCGAGCACGTGGGGACATTCAGGTTTACACTGAGAGCGACAAGACTTAGATCAATAAGCGAGCACGTGGGGACATCCAGGTTTATACTGAGAGCGACAAGACTTAGATCAATAAGCGAGCACGTGGGGACATCCAGGTTCACACTGATAGCGACAAGACTTAGATCAATAAGCGAGCACGTGGGGACATTCAGGTTTACACTGAGAGCGACAAGACCTAGACCAATAAGCGAGCACGTGGGGACATCCGGGTTTACACTGAGAGCGACAAGACTTAGATCAATAAGCGAGCACGTGGGGACATTCAGGTTTACACTGATAGCGACAAGACTTAGACCAATAAGCGAGCACGTGGGGACATTCAGGTTTACACTGAGAGCGACAAGACTTAGATCAATGAGCGATCACGTGGGGACATTCAGGTTTACACTGAGAGCGACAAGACTTAGATCAATGAGCGAGCACGTGGGGACATTCAGGTTTACACTGAGAGCGACAAGACTTAGATCAATAAGAGAGCACGTGGGGACATCCAGGTTTATACTGATAGCGATAAGACTTAGATCAATGAGCGAGCACGTGGGGACATCCAGGTTTACACTGAGAGCGACAAGACTTAGATCAATGAGCGAGCACGTGGGGACATTCAGGTTTACACTGATAGCGACAAGACTTAGATCAATAAGCGAGCACGTGGAGACATCCAGGTTTACACTGAGAGCGACAAGACTTAGATCAATAAGCGAGCACGTGGGGACATTCAGGTTTATACTGATAGCGACAAGACTAAGATCAATAAGCGAGCACGTGGGGACATTCAGGTTTACACTGAGAGTGACAAGACTTAGATCAATAAGCGAGCACGTGGGGACATCCGGGTGTATACTGAGAGCGACAAGACTTCGATCAATAAGCGAGCACGTGGGGACATTCAGGTTTATACTGATAGCGACAAGACTTAGATCAATAAGCGAGCACGTGGGGACATCCAGGTTTATACTGAGAGCGACAAGACTTAGATCAATAAGCGAGCACGTGGGGACATTCAGGTTTATACTGAGAGCGACAAGACTTAGATCAATGAGCGAGCACGTGGGGACATTCAGGTTTAAACTGAGAGCGACAAGACTTAGACCAATAAGCGAGCACGTGGGGACATCCAGGTTTATACTGAGAGCGACAAGACTTAGATCAATAAGCGAGCACGTGGGGACATCCAGGTTTACACTGAGAGCGACAAGACTTAGATCAATAAGCGAGCACGTGGGGACATCCGGGTGTACACTGAGAGCGACAAGACTTAGATCAATGAGCGAGCACGTGGGGACATTCAGGTTTATACTGAGAGCGACAAGACTTAGATCAATAAGCGAGCACGTGGGGACATCCAGGTTTAAACTGAGAGCGACAAGACTTAGATCAATAAGCGAGCACGTGGGGACATCCAGGTTTATACTGATAGCGACAAGACTTAGATCAATGAGCGAGCACGTGGGGACATCCAGGTTTACACTGAGAGCGACAAGACTTAGATCAATGAGCGAGCACGTGGGGACATTCAGGTTTACACTGAGAGCGACAAGACTTAGATCAATAAGAGAGCACGTGGGGACATCCAGGTTTACACTGAGAGCGACAAGACTTAGACCAATAAGCGAGCACGTGGGGACATCCAGGTTTATACTGATAGCGACAAGACTTAGATCAATAAGCGAGCACGTGGGGACATCCAGGTTTACACTGATAGCGACAAGACTTAGATCAATAAGCGAGCACGTGGGGACATCCGGGTGTATACTGAGAGCGACAAGACTTAGATCAATAAGCGAGCACGTGGGGACATCCGGGTGTATACTGAGAGCGACAAGACTTAGATCAATAAGCGAGCACGTGGGGACATTCAGGTTTATACTGAGAGCGACAAGACTTAGATCAATGAGCGAGCACGTGGGGACATCCGGGTTTATGCTGATAGCGACAAGACTGAGATCAATGAGCGAGCACGAGGGGACATCCAGGTTTACACTGAGAGCGACAAGACTTAGATCAATAAGCGAGCACGTGGGGACATTCAGTTTTTAATGAGAGTGACAAGACTTAGATCAATGAGCAAGCACGTGGGGACATCCAGGTTTATAAAGATAACGACAAGACTTAGATCAATGAGCGAGCACGTGGGGACATCCGGGTTTATACTGATAGCGACAAGACTTGGATCAATAAGCGAGCACGTGGGGACATCCAGGTTTATACTGAGAGCGACAAGACTTAGATCAATAAGCGAGCACGTGGGGACATCCGGGTGTACACTGAGAGCGACAAGACTAAGATCAATGAGCGAGCACGTGGGGACATCCGGGTTTATACTGATAGCGACAAGACTTAGATCAATGAGCGAGCACGTGGGGACATCCAGGTTTACACTGAGAGCGACAAGACTTAGATCAATAAGCGAGCACGTGGGGACATTCAGTTTTTACTGAGAGTGACAAGACTTAGATCAATGAGCGAGCACGTGGGGACATCCAGGTTTATAAAGATAACGACAAGACTTAGATCAATGAGCGAGCACGTGGGGACATCCGGGTTTATACTGATAGCGACAAGACTTGGATCAATAAGCGAGCACGTGGGGACATCCGGGTGTACACTGAGAGCGACAAGACTAAGATCAATGAGCGAGCACGTGGGGACATCCGGGTTTATACTGAGATAGACAAGACTTGGATCAATGAGCGAGCACGTGGGGGCATCCAGGTTTACACTGAGAGCGACAAGACTTAGATCAATAAGCGAGCACGTGGGGACATCCGGGTGTACACTGAGAGCGACAAGACTAAGATCAATGAGCGAGCACGTGGGGACATCCGGGTGTACACTGAGAGCGACAAGACTTAGATCAATTAGCGAGCACGTGGGGACATTCAGGTTTACACTGATAGCGACAAGACTTAGATCAATAAGCGAGCACGTGGGGACATTCAGGTTTACACTGAGAGCGACAAGACTTACATCAATGAGCGAGCACGTGGGGACATCCGGGTTTATACTGATAGCGACAAGACTGAGATCAATGAGCGAGCACGTGGGGACATCCAGGTTTACACTGAGAGCGACAAGACTTAGATCAATAAGCGAGCACGTGGGGACATTCAGTTTTTACTGTGAGTGACAAGACTTAGATCAATGAGCGAGCACGTGGTGACATCCGGGTTTATACTGATAGCGACAAGACTTAGATCAATAAGCGAGCACGTGGGGACATCCAGGTTTATACTGAGAGCGACAAGACTTAGATCAATAAGCGAGCACGTGGGGACATTCAGGTTTATACTGATAGCGACAAGACTTAGATCAATAAGCGAGCACGTGGGGACATCCAGGTTTACACTGAGAGCGACAAGAC
Organism: Nematostella vectensis; assembly: GCF_932526225.1. NCBI lineage: Eukaryota > Metazoa > Cnidaria > Anthozoa > Actiniaria > Edwardsiidae > Nematostella > Nematostella vectensis. Next base: position 9,014,968 of record NC_064042.1, read on the forward strand.
TTAGATCAATAAGCGAGCACGTGGGGACATCCGGGTGTACACTGAGAGCGACAAGACTTAGATCAATGAGCGAGCACGTGGGGACATTCAGGTTTATACTGAGAGCGACAAGACTTAGATCAATAAGCGAGCACGTGGGGACATCCAGGTTTACACTGAGAGCGACAAGACTAAGATCAATGAGCGAGCACGTGGGGACATCCGGGTTTATACTGATAGCGACAAGACTTAGATCAATGAGCGAGCACGTGGGGACATCCAGGTTTACACTGAGAGCGACGAGACTTAGATCAATAAGCGAGCACGTGGGGACATCCAGGTTTTTACTGATAGCGACAAGACTTGGATCAATGAGCGAGCACGTGGGGACATCCAGGTTTACACTGAGAGCGACAAGACTTAGATCAATGAGCGAGCACGTGGGGACATTCAGGTTTACACTGATAGCGACAAGACTTAGATCAATAAGCGAGCACGTGGAGACATCCAGGTTTACACTGAGAGCGACAAGACTTAGATCAATAAGCGAGCACGTGGGGACATCCAGGTTTACACTGAGAGCGACAAGACTTAGAACAATAAGCGAGCACGTGGGGACATCCGGGTTTACACTGAGAGCGACAAGACTTACACCAATGAGCGAGCACGTGGGGACATCCGGGTGTATACTGAGAGCGACAAGACTTAGACCAATGAGCGAGCACGTGGGGACATTCAGGTTTACACTAAGAGCGACAAGACTTAGACCAATAAGCGAGCACGTGGGGACATTCAGGTTTACACTGAGAGCGACAAGACTTAGATCAATAAGCGAGCACGTGGGGACATTCAGGTTTATACTGATAGCGACAAGACTAAGATCAATAAGCGAGCACGTGGGGACATCCAGGTTTATACTGATAGCGACAAGACTTAGATCAATAAGCGAGCACGTGGGGACATCCAGGTTTATACTGAGAGCGACAAGACTTAGATCAATAAGCGAGCACGTGGGGACATTCAGGTTTATACTGAGAGCGACAAGACTTAGATCAATGAGCGAGCACGTGGGGACATTCAGGTTTAAACTGAGAGCGACAAGACTTAGACCAATAAGCGAGCACGTGGGGACATCCAGGTTTATACTGAGAGCGACAAGACTTAGATCAATAAGCGAGCACGTGGGGACATCCAGGTTTACACTGAGAGCGACAAGACTAAGATCAATAAGCGAGCACGTGGGGACATCCGGGTGTACACTGAGAGCGACAAGACTTAGATCAATGAGCGAGCACGTGGGGACATTCAGGTTTATACTGAGAGCGACAAGACTTAGATCAATAAGCGAGCACGTGGGGACATCCAGGTTTACACTGAGAGCGACAAGACTTGGATCAATGAGCGAGCACGTGGGGACATCCAGGTTTACACTGAGAGCGACAAGACTTAGATCAATGAGCGAGCACGTGGGGACATTCAGGTTTACACTGATAGCGACAAGACTTAGATCAATAAGCGAGCACGTGGAGACATCCAGGTTTACACTGAGAGCGACAAGACTTAGATCAATAAGCGAGCACGTGGGGACATCCAGGTTTACACTGAGAGCGACAAGACTTAGAACAATAAGCGAGCACGTGGGGACATCCGGGTTTACACTGAGAGCGACAAGACTTACACCAATGAGCGAGCACGTGGGGACATCCGGGTGTATACTGAGAGCGACAAGACTTAGACCAATGAGCGAGCACGTGGGGACATTCAGGTTTACACTAAGAGCGACAAGACTTAGACCAATAAGCGAGCACGTGGGGACATTCAGGTTTATACTGAGAGCGACAAGACTTAGATCAATGAGCGAGCACGTGGGGACATTCAGGTTTATACTGATAGCGACAAGACTAAGATCAATAAGCGAGCACGTGGGGACATCCAGGTTTATACTGATAGCGACAAGACTTAGATCAATAAGCGAGCACGTGGGGACATCCAGGTTTATACTGAGAGCGACAAGACTTAGATCAATAAGCGAGCACGTGGGGACATTCAGGTTTATACTGAGAGCGACAAGACTTAGATCAATGAGCGAGCACGTGGGGACATTCAGGTTTAAACTGAGAGCGACAAGACTTAGACCAATAAGCGAGCACGTGGGGACATCCAGGTTTATACTGAGAGCGACAAGACTTAGATCAATAAGCGAGCACGTGGGGACATCCGGGTGTACACTGAGAGAGACAAGACTTAGATCAATGAGCGAGCACGTGGGGACATCCGGGTGTACACTGAGAGCGACAAGACTTAGATCAATGAGCGAGCACGTGGGGACATTCAGGTTTATACTGAGAGCGACAAGACTTAGATCAATAAGCGAGCACGTGGGGACATCCGGGTGTACACTGAGAGCGACAAGACTTAGATCAATGAGCGAGCACGTGGGGACATTCAGGTTTACACTGATAGCGACAAGACTTAGATCAATGAGCGAGCACGTGGGGACATCCAGGTTTACACTGATAGCGACAAGACTTAGATCAATAAGCGAGCACGTGGGGACATCCGGGTTTACACTGAGAGCGACAAGACTTAGATCAATAAGCGAGCACGTGGGGACATCCAGGTTTACACTGATAGCGACAAGACTTAGATCAATAAGCGAGCACGTGGGGACATCCAGGTTTACACTGATGGCGACAAGACTTAGATCAATAAGCGAGCACGTGGGGACATCCGGGTGTATACTGAGAGCGACAAGACTTAGATCAATAAGCGAGCACGTGGGGACATCCGGGTGTACACTGAGAGAGACAAGACTAAGATCAATGAGCGAGCACGTGGGGACATCCGGGTTTATACCGAGATAGACAAGACTTGGATCAATGAGCGAGCACGTGGGGACATCCGGGTTTACACTGAGAGCGACAAGACTTAGATCAATAAGCGAGCACGTGGGGACATCCGGGTGTACACTGAGAGCGACAAGACTTAGATCAATGAGCGAGCACGTGGGGACATTCAGGTTTACACTGATAGCGACAAGACTTAGATCAATGAGCGAGCACGTGGGGACATCCAGGTTTACACTGATAGCGACAAGACTTAGATCAATAAGCGAGCACGTGGGGACATCCGGGTTTACACTGAGAGCGACAAGACTTAGATCAATAAGCGAGCACGTGGGGACATCCAGGTTTACACTGATAGCGACAAGACTTAGATCAATAAGCGAGCACGTGGGGACATCCAGGTTTACACTGATAGCGACAAGACTTAGATCAATAAGCGAGCACGTGGGGACATCCGGGTGTATACTGAGAGCGACAAGACTTAGATCAATAAGCGAGCACGTGGGGACATCCGGGTGTATACTGAGAGCGACAAGACTTAGATCAATAAGCGAGCACGTGGGGACATTCAGGTTTATACTGAGAGCGACAAGACTTAGATCAATGAGCGAGCACGTGGGGACATCCGGGTTTATGCTGATAGCGACAAGACTGAGATCAATGAGCGAGCACGAGGGGACATCCAGGTTTACACTGATAGCGACAAGACTTAGATCAATAAGCGAGCACGTGGGGACATTCAGGTTTACACTGAGAGCGACAAGACCTAGACCAATAAGCGAGCACGTGGGGACATCCGGGTTTACACTGAGAGCGACAAGACTTAGATCAATAAGCGAGCACGTGGGGACATTCAGGTTTACACTGATAGCGACAAGACTTAGACCAATAAGCGAGCACGTGGGGACATTCAGGTTTACACTGAGAGCGACAAGACTTAGATCAATGAGCGATCACGTGGGGACATTCAGGTTTACACTGAGAGCGACAAGACTTAGATCAATGAGCGAGCACGTGGGGACATTCAGGTTTACACTGAGAGCGACAAGACTTAGATCAATAAGAGAGCACGTGGGGACATCCAGGTTTATACTGATAGCGACAAGACTTAGATCAATGAGCGAGCACGTGGGGACATCCAGGTTTACACTGAGAGCGACAAGACTTAGATCAATGAGCGAGCACGTGGGGACATTCAGGTTTACACTGATAGCGACAAGACTTAGATCAATAAGCGAGCACGTGGAGACATCCAGGTTTACACTGAGAGCGACAAGACTTAGATCAATAAGCGAGCACGTGGGGACATTCAGGTTTATACTGATAGCGACAAGACTAAGATCAATAAGCGAGCACGTGGGGACATTCAGGTTTACACTGAGAGTGACAAGACTTAGATCAATAAGCGAGCACGTGGGGACATCCGGGTGTATACTGAGAGCGACAAGACTTTGATCAATAAGCGAGCACGTGGGGACATTCAGGTTTATACTGATAGCGACAAGACTTAGATCAATAAGCGAGCACGTGGGGACATCCAGGTTTATACTGAGAGCGACAAGACTTAGATCAATAAGCGAGCACGTGGGGACATTCAGGTTTATACTGAGAGCGACAAGACTTAGATCAATGAGCGAGCACGTGGGGACATTCAGGTTTAAACTGAGAGCGACAAGACTTAGACCAATAAGCGAGCACGTGGGGACATCCAGGTTTATACTGAGAGCGACAAGACTTAGATCAATAAGCGAGCACGTGGGGACATCCAGGTTTACACTGAGAGCGACAAGACTTAGATCAATAAGCGAGCACGTGGGGACATCCGGGTGTACACTGAGAGCGACAAGACTTAGATCAATGAGCGAGCACGTGGGGACATTCAGGTTTATACTGAGAGCGACAAGACTTAGATCAATAAGCGAGCACGTGGGGACATCCAGGTTTACACTGAGAGCGACAAGACTTGGATCAATGAGCGAGCACGTGGGGACATCCAGGTTTACACTGAGAGCGACAAGACTTAGATCAATGAGCGAGCACGTGGGGACATTCAGGTTTACACTGATAGCGACAAGACTTAGATCAATAAGCGAGCACGTGGAGACATCCAGGTTTACACTGAGAGCGACAAGACTTAGATCAATAAGCGAGCACGTGGGGACATCCAGGTTTACACTGAGAGCGACAAGACTTAGAACAATAAGCGAGCACGTGGGGACATCCGGGTTTACACTGAGAGCGACAAGACTTACACCAATGAGCGAGCACGTGGGGACATCCGGGTGTATACTGAGAGCGACAAGACTTAGACCAATGAGCGAGCACGTGGGGACATTCAGGTTTACACTAAGAGCGACAAGACTTAGACCAATAAGCGAGCACGTGGGGACATTCAGGTTTATACTGAGAGCGACAAGACTTAGATCAATGAGCGAGCACGTGGGGACATTCAGGTTTATACTGATAGCGACAAGACTAAGATCAATAAGCGAGCACGTGGGGACATCCAGGTTTATACTGATAGCGACAAGACTTAGATCAATAAGCGAGCACGTGGGGACATCCAGGTTTATACTGAGAGCGACAAGACTTAGATCAATAAGCGAGCACGTGGGGACATTCAGGTTTATACTGAGAGCGACAAGACTTAGATCAATGAGCGAGCACGTGGGGACATTCAGGTTTAAACTGAGAGCGACAAGACTTAGACCAATAAGCGAGCACGTGGGGACATCCAGGTTTATACTGAGAGCGACAAGACTTAGATCAATAAGCGAGCACGTGGGGACATCCGGGTGTACACTGAGAGAGACAAGACTTAGATCAATGAGCGAGCACGTGGGGACATCCGGGTGTACACTGAGAGCGACAAGACTTAGATCAATGAGCGAGCACGTGGGGACATTCAGGTTTATACTGAGAGCGACAAGACTTAGATCAATAAGCGAGCACGTGGGGACATCCGGGTGTACACTGAGAGCGACAAGACTTAGATCAATGAGCGAGCACGTGGGGACATTCAGGTTTACACTGATAGCGACAAGACTTAGATCAATGAGCGAGCACGTGGGGACATCCAGGTTTACACTGATAGCGACAAGACTTAGATCAATAAGCGAGCACGTGGGGACATCCGGGTTTACACTGAGAGCGACAAGACTTAGATCAATAAGCGAGCACGTGGGGACATCCAGGTTTACACTGATAGCGACAAGACTTAGATCAATAAGCGAGCACGTGGGGACATCCAGGTTTACACTGATGGCGACAAGACTTAGATCAATAAGCGAGCACGTGGGGACATCCGGGTGTATACTGAGAGCGACAAGACTTAGATCAATAAGCGAGCACGTGGGGACATCCGGGTGTACACTGAGAGAGACAAGACTAAGATCAATGAGCGAGCACGTGGGGACATCCGGGTTTATACCGAGATAGACAAGACTTGGATCAATGAGCGAGCACGTGGGGACATCCGGGTTTACACTGAGAGCGACAAGACTTAGATCAATAAGCGAGCACGTGGGGACATCCGGGTGTACACTGAGAGCGACAAGACTTAGATCAATGAGCGAGCACGTGGGGACATTCAGGTTTACACTGATAGCGACAAGACTTAGATCAATGAGCGAGCACGTGGGGACATCCAGGTTTACACTGATAGCGACAAGACTTAGATCAATAAGCGAGCACGTGGGGACATCCGGGTTTACACTGAGAGCGACAAGACTTAGATCAATAAGCGAGCACGTGGGGACATCCAGGTTTACACTGATAGCGACAAGACTTAGATCAATAAGCGAGCACGTGGGGACATCCAGGTTTACACTGATAGCGACAAGACTTAGATCAATAAGCGAGCACGTGGGGACATCCGGGTGTATACTGAGAGCGACAAGACTTAGATCAATAAGCGAGCACGTGGGGACATCCGGGTGTATACTGAGAGCGACAAGACTTAGATCAATAAGCGAGCACGTGGGGACATTCAGGTTTATACTGAGAGCGACAAGACTTAGATCAATGAGCGAGCACGTGGGGACATCCGGGTTTATGCTGATAGCGACAAGACTGAGATCAATGAGCGAGCACGAGGGGACATCCAGGTTTACACTGATAGCGACAAGACTTAGATCAATAAGCGAGCACGTGGGGACATTCAGGTTTACACTGAGAGCGACAAGACCTAGACCAATAAGCGAGCACGTGGGGACATCCGGGTTTACACTGAGAGCGACAAGACTTAGATCAATAAGCGAGCACGTGGGGACATTCAGGTTTACACTGATAGCGACAAGACTTAGACCAATAAGCGAGCACGTGGGGACATTCAGGTTTACACTGAGAGCGACAAGACTTAGATCAATGAGCGATCACGTGGGGACATTCAGGTTTACACTGAGAGCGACAAGACTTAGATCAATGAGCGAGCACGTGGGGACATTCAGGTTTACACTGAGAGCGACAAGACTTAGATCAATAAGAGAGCACGTGGGGACATCCAGGTTTATACTGATAGCGACAAGACTTAGATCAATGAGCGAGCACGTGGGGACATCCAGGTTTACACTGAGAGCGACAAGACTTAGATCAATGAGCGAGCACGTGGGGACATTCAGGTTTACACTGATAGCGACAAGACTTAGATCAATAAGCGAGCACGTGGAGACATCCAGGTTTACACTGAGAGCGACAAGACTTAGATCAATAAGCGAGCACGTGGGGACATTCAGGTTTATACTGATAGCGACAAGACTAAGATCAATAAGCGAGCACGTGGGGACATTCAGGTTTACACTGAGAGTGACAAGACTTAGATCAATAAGCGAGCACGTGGGGACATCCGGGTGTATACTGAGAGCGACAAGACTTTGATCAATAAGCGAGCACGTGGGGACATTCAGGTTTATACTGATAGCGACAAGACTTAGATCAATAAGCGAGCACGTGGGGACATCCAGGTTTATACTGAGAGCGACAAGACTTAGATCAATAAGCGAGCACGTGGGGACATTCAGGTTTATACTGAGAGCGACAAGACTTAGATCAATGAGCGAGCACGTGGGGACATTCAGGTTTAAACTGAGAGCGACAAGACTTAGACCAATAAGCGAGCACGTGGGGACATCCAGGTTTATACTGAGAGCGACAAGACTTAGATCAATAAGCGAGCACGTGGGGACATCCAGGTTTACACTGAGAGCGACAAGACTTAGATCAATAAGCGAGCACGTGGGGACATCCGGGTGTACACTGAGAGCGACAAGACTTAGATCAATGAGCGAGCACGTGGGGACATTCAGGTTTATACTGAGAGCGACAAGACTTAGATCAATAAGCGAGCACGTGGGGACATCCAGGTTTACACTGAGAGCGACAAGACTTAGATCAATAAGCGAGCACGTGGGGACATCCAGGTTTATACTGATAGCGACAAGACTTAGATCAATGAGCGAGCACGTGGGGACATCCAGGTTTACACTGAGAGCGACAAGACTTAGATCAATGAGCGAGCACGTGGGGACATTCAGGTTTACACTGAGAGCGACAAGACTTAGATCAATAAGAGAGCACGTGGGGACATCCAGGTTTACACTGAGAGCGACAAGACTTAGACCAATAAGCGAGCACGTGGGGACATCCAGGTTTATACTGATAGCGACAAGACTTAGATCAATAAGCGAGCACGTGGGGACATCCAGGTTTATACTGAGAGCGACAAGGCTTACACCAATGAGCGAGCACGTGGGGACATCCAGGTTTATACTGAGAGCGACAAGACTTAGATCAATGAGCGAGCACGTGGGGACATCCAGGTTTATACTGAGAGCGACAAGACTTAGATCAATGAGCGAGCACGTGGGGACATCCGGGTGTACACTGAGAGCGACCAGACTTAGATCAATAAGCGAGCAGGTGGGGACATTCAGGTTTACACTGAGAGCGACAAGACTTAGATCAATGAGCGAGCACGTGGGGACATTCAGGTTTATACTGAGAGTGACAAGACTTAGATCAATAAGCAAGCCCGCGGGGACATCCAGGTTTATACTGAGAGTGACAAGACTTAGACCAATAAGCGAGCCCGCGGGGACATCCAGGTTTATACTGAGAGTGACAAGACTTAGATCAATAACCGAGCACGTGGGGACATCCAGGTTTACACTGATAGCGACAAGACATAGATAAATAAGCGAGCACGTGGGGACATCCGGGTGTACACTGAGAGAGACAAGACTAAGATCAATGAGCGAGCACGTGGGGACATCCGGGTTTATACCGAGATAGACAAGACTTGGATCAATGAGCGAGCACGTGGGGACATCCGGGTTTACACTGAGAGCGACAAGACTTAGATCAATAAGCGAGCACGTGGGGACATCCGGGTGTACACTGAGAGCGACAAGACTTAGATCAATGAGCGAGCACGTGGGGACATTCAGGTTTACACTGATAGCGACAAGACTTAGATCAATGAGCGAGCACGTGGGGACATCCAGGTTTACACTGATAGCGACAAGACTTAGATCAATAAGCGAGCACGTGGGGACATCCGGGTTTACACTGAGAGCGACAAGACTTAGATCAATAAGCGAGCACGTGGGGACATCCAGGTTTACACTGATAGCGACAAGACTTAGATCAATAAGCGAGCACGTGGGGACATCCAGGTTTACACTGATGGCGACAAGACTTAGATCAATAAGCGAGCACGTGGGGACATCCGGGTGTATACTGAGAGCGACAAGACTTAGATCAATAAGCGAGCACGTGGGGACATCTGGGTGTACACTGAGAGAGACAAGACTAAGATCAATGAGCGAGCACGTGGGGACATCCGGGTTTATACCGAGATAGACAAGACTTGGATCAATGAGCGAGCACGTGGGGACATCCGGGTTTACACTGAGAGCGACAAGACTTAGATCAATAAGCGAGCACGTGGGGACATCCGGGTGTACACTGAGAGCGACAAGACTTAGATCAATGAGCGAGCACGTGGGGACATTCAGGTTTACACTGATAGCGACAAGACTTAGATCAATGAGCGAGCACGTGGGGACATCCAGGTTTACACTGATAGCGACAAGACTTAGATCAATAAGCGAGCACGTGGGGACATCCGGGTTTACACTGAGAGCGACAAGACTTAGATCAATAAGCGAGCACGTGGGGACATCCAGGTTTACACTGATAGCGACAAGACTTAGATCAATAAGCGAGCACGTGGGGACATCCAGGTTTACACTGATAGCGACAAGACTTAGATCAATAAGCGAGCACGTGGGGACATCCGGGTGTATACTGAGAGCGACAAGACTTAGATCAATAAGCGAGCACGTGGGGACATCCGGGTGTATACTGAGAGCGACAAGACTTAGATCAATAAGCGAGCACGTGGGGACATTCAGGTTTATACTGAGAGCGACAAGACTTAGATCAATGAGCGAGCACGTGGGGACATCCGGGTTTATGCTGATAGCGACAAGACTGAGATCAATGAGCGAGCACGAGGGGACATCCAGGTTTACACTGAGAGCGACAAGACTTAGATCAATAAGCGAGCACGTGGGGACATTCAGTTTTTAATGAGAGTGACAAGACTTAGATCAATGAGCAAGCACGTGGGGACATCCAGGTTTATAAAGATAACGACAAGACTTAGATCAATGAGCGAGCACGTGGGGACATCCGGGTTTATACTGATAGCGACAAGACTTGGATCAATAAGCGAGCACGTGGGGACATCCAGGTTTATACTGAGAGCGACAAGACTTAGATCAATAAGCGAGCACGTGGGGACATCCGGGTGTACACTGAGAGCGACAAGACTAAGATCAATGAGCGAGCACGTGGGGACATCCGGGTTTATACTGATAGCGACAAGACTTAGATCAATGAGCGAGCACGTGGGGACATCCAGGTTTACACTGAGAGCGACAAGACTTAGATCAATAAGCGAGCACGTGGGGACATTCAGTTTTTACTGAGAGTGACAAGACTTAGATCAATGAGCGAGCACGTGGGGACATCCAGGTTTATAAAGATAACGACAAGACTTAGATCAATGAGCGAGCACGTGGGGACATCCGGGTTTATACTGATAGCGACAAGACTTGGATCAATAAGCGAGCACGTGGGGACATCCGGGTGTACACTGAGAGCGACAAGACTAAGATCAATGAGCGAGCACGTGGGGACATCCGGGTTTATACTGAGATAGACAAGACTTGGATCAATGAGCGAGCACGTGGGGGCATCCAGGTTTACACTGAGAGCGACAAGACTTAGATCAATAAGCGAGCACGTGGGGACATCCGGGTGTACACTGAGAGCGACAAGACTAAGATCAATGAGCGAGCACGTGGGGACATCCGGGTGTACACTGAGAGCGACAAGACTTAGATCAATTAGAGAGCACGTGGGGACATTCAGGTTTACACTGATAGCGACAAGACTTAGATCAATAAGCGAGCACGTGGGGACATTCAGGTTTACACTGAGAGCGACAAGACTTACATCAATGAGCGAGCACGTGGGGACATCCGGGTTTATACTGATAGCGACAAGACTGAGATCAATGAGCGAGCACGTGGGGACATCCAGGTTTACACTGAGAGCGACAAGACTTAGATCAATAAGCGAGCACGTGGGGACATTCAGTTTTTACTGTGAGTGACAAGACTTAGATCAATGAGCGAGCACGTGGTGACATCCGGGTTTATACTGATAGCGACAAGACTTGGATCAATAAGCGAGCACGTGGGGACATCCAGGTTTATACTGAGAGCGACAAGACTTAGATCAATAAGCGAGCACGTGGGGACATCCGGGTGTACACTGAGAGCGACAAGACTAAGATCAATGAGCGAGCACGTGGGGACATCCGGGTTTATACTGATAGCGACAAGACTTAGATCAATGAGCGAGCACGTGGGGACATCCAGGTTTACACTGAGAGCGACGAGACTTAGATCAATAAGCGAGCACGTGGGGACATCCAGGTTTTTACTGATAGCGACAAGACTTGGATCAATGAGCGAGCACGTGGGGACATCCAGGTTTACACTGAGAGCGACAAGACTTAGATCAATGAGCGAGCACGTGGGGACATCCGGGTTTATACTGATAGCGACAAGACTAAGATCAATAAGCGAGCACGTGGGGAGATCCAGGTTTATACTGAGAGCGACAAGACTTAGATCAATAAGCGAGCACGTGGGTACATCCGGGTGTACACTGAGAGCGACAAGACTAAGATCAATGAGCGAGCACGTGGGGACATCCGGGTTTATACTGAGATAGACAAGACTTGGATCAATGAGCGAGCACGTGGGGACATCCAGGTTTACACTGAGAGCGACAAGACTTAGATCAATAAGCGAGCACGTGGGGACATTCAGGTTTACACTGATAGCGACAAGACTTAGATCAATAAGCGAGCACGCTGGGACATCCGGGTTTACACTGAGAGCGACAAGACTTAGATCAATAAGCGAGCACGTGGGGACATCCGGGTGTATACTGAGAGCGACAAGACTTAGATCAATGAGCGAGCACGTGGGGACATTCAGGTTTACACTGAGAGCGGCAAGACTTAGATCAATGAGCGAGCACGTGGGGACATCCAGGTTTATACTGAGAGCGACAAGACTTAGATCAATAAGCGAGCACGTGGGGACATCCAGGTTTATAATGAGTTCGAAAAGACTTAGATCAATAAGCGAGCACGCGGAGACATTCAGGTTTATAATGAGAGCTACAAGACTTAGATCAATCTGGATCAATCTAAGTTATTTGATCTTTCAGGTAAATACAATTACTTGAAAATACATAGTAAAAAGCTAAATGCGGCACATGAAGGGATATTTCATAAATAGTTTTGAACGGGAATTTTGGTTATTCCGCATGTTTTCACTTAATGAAGGTACAACTGTGTTTTCTTATCCCCTTAAAACAACCAGATTTTTTTGCCATGTTCGAGAAAATTCAGAATGAAATCCGTTTAACATCTTGTTATCTAAATGTTCATTACCCCAATGTTAGGGTGACCTCTTGAGAGAAAGTTTAGGTTCAACCCTCATGGTACTCACTTGTCGAGTACAGCAGGCTCATCTCTCTGCCAGGAGAAAGAGCCATGCTGAACGTGAACGGCGAGAGAACTCACTACAAGATAACGACAATAACATAACATCATCATAATCAACAATTACGTCACATCAATTATATCATCAACCACGTCACCTCAATAACAATTATGTCATCAACTACGTTACATCACCCACAATTATATCATCATCTACGTTACATAACCCACAATTATGTCATCAACTACGTTACATAACCCACAATTATATCATCAACAACGTCACATCATCAACTATTATATCGTTAACTGCGTCACATCACCAACAATTATGTCTTCAACAATGCTAACTCGTCAAAAATTATGTCATCAACGATGTCAACAACAAACGAACACATGGTCCAGGTGTGTGACATACCGTGGGCAGGCATAGCGTGACAAATGCTTCAAGTGCGTGACATACCGTAGGCAATCATAGCGTGACAAATGGTTCAAGTGCGTGACATACCATGGTCAGGCATGGCGCGACAAATAGTTCAAGTGCGTGACATAACGTGGGCAGGCATGGCGTGACAAATGGTTCAAGTGTGCCACATAACGTGGGCAGGCATGGTGTGACAAATAGTTCAAGTGTGTGACACCATGAGCAGGCATGGCGTGACAAATGGTTCAAGTGTGTGACACACCGTGGGCAGGCATTGCGTGACAAATGGTTCAAGTGCGTGACATACCATGGTCAGGCATGGCGTGACAAATGCTTCAAGTGCGTGACATACCGTAGGCAATCATAGCGTGACAAATGGTTCAAGTGCGTGACATACCATAGGCAGGCATGGCGTGACAAATGGTTCAAGTGCGTGACATAACGTGGGCAAGCATTGCGTGACAAATGGTTCAAGTGCGTGACATAACGTGGGCAAGCATTGCGTGACAAATGGTTTAAGTGCGTGACATACCATAGGCAGGCATGGCGTGACAAATGGTTCAAGTGCGTGACATAACGTGGGCAAGCATTGCGTGACAAATGGTTCAAGTGCGTGACATAACGTGTGCAAGCATTGCGTGAGAAATGGTTTAAGTGTGTGACATAAAGTAGGCAGGCATTGCGTGACAAATGGTTCAACTGTGTGACATACCATGTGCAGGCATTGCGTGTATCACGTTTTCAGGATCTACTTCCTCCATGTTTAGAAACTCTGTTAATCGCGAAAACGAAACTTGAGCCTAAAAAATAATGGAACAAACAGTACAACTTACATGACATGCGTAGCCTGTTTTATACATGTCTTATGTACACGTGTATTTCCTGAGATGTTTTCTGTGCACATGTATTATACCTGAATAAGGTTGACGATGTTTCTTGGAAAGACAGCTAGCGGGAAGCGTAAAATATTAAAGAGCGAGATGGCCACGAATGCTTTAGTTGCTGTTAACTCGTTTCCAGTCAGAACGTAGACAGTGAACGTCGCCAGAGATACCTGTTCACACAAAAATGGGAGATGCCTGTTTCTGGATATTTTTTTTATATATCAAAGCACCACTTAGATATTGTGGTTTCTTCAGATATCAAACCGTAAAATAAATTAAGGCAAAGGTTTAAAATATAAAAGAAATCCGATCTCCGTCCAAAGGTTTTCCTTGCCACGAGAGAGCCGTAGCTGGCCACACAAGACTTGGGGGAGGGGGGGGGGCATACAAAAACATACTGGATATTTTTTTATAATTTTTGAAAATATTGAGGAGGGGGGCATGTGCCCCCAGTGCCCCACCCCCTTAACGACCCTGCATGACGAAAAATCTACTATATTAGGGTGTACACTTTATGTACCCTAGATTCTGCTGTGAAGTCAAAGTTTGCTGCTAATATACAATGTGCTCAACTCACCAAGAAAGGAGCACATATGAATGTGAATGACACCGAAGCGTTCAAGTACAGACTGTTTGTGAGATGATGGATCTCGGATTTACGGATTCCCATGATCCTCTCCATGAATGCCTCTTCCCAGGCGTATAACTTAAGGACCTGAAGAAATCAACAACATTCAAGACTTCACATTTGGGCCCGAACAAATTAACAACATTCAGGACTTCACTTACGGACCTAAACAAATTAACAACAATTGAGACCACTTACGGACCTGAACAAATTAACAACATTTGAGACCACTTACGGACCTGAACAAATTAACAACATTTGAGACCACTTACGGACCTGAACAAATTAACAACATTTGAGACCACTTACGGACCTCAAAAAATGAACAAACTAACAAGACTTCACTGCCCCTTGTCCGTCTCTTTAATTCTAGGCAAGCGAGAGACAGTTGTGGATTGAGGACACCAAAGTTTTTGAAGGGTCTCTGTAAGCCGACATTAGCAAAATACAAAGTGTAAAAAAACACGGGCTGGTGTTGGAAAACTGTGCTATTTCCGTGGTTGGATTCATGATTAAATTTTCGTGATTAAATTCTGAAATGAGTACAAAACTTCTTCATACTCACCTTAATTCCACTAAGAACTTCACTGATAAGTTTGACACGATCATCTTTAAACTTGAGTTGCTTCACCTGAATGCAATATTACAACAGTCAGCAAATCTTACAATAAAAAGAGCACCCAAGCTTAACATTTTTACTCCTTAACGGCCGCAACTGCCCTATTTTGTCTTTACAGTTTATTAATGTAAAACCTGTACTACAGGGCCGTGTAACAGGCCTCAAAGTACTGGAGGCACAATACAGAGACATAAAAGCAAAAACCCATGAAATTACTTTATTTACCTAGAACCTTTAAGGTTCCCCAACTCAAAGAGTTTTTAGTAATATTTTTACAAGCATAAAATCCAAATTAAGAAGGCAAGGAAGTCCAAAAAAGCCATAGTATATATATATATAAACTCCCATGTTCCTCTGAAAAGTGATTTGTTATGGACCAAGAGGCTTACCTGTAGCCTGCGAGAGATGCGTGTCACCAGGATATTTAGCGGAACCAACAGTAGCAGTACTGCCACGCCCACGAGTATGGAGGCCCCCATCAGCACGTATAGGAAGTATATAGCAGTGACTATTTGCATGGGGGCAGACCACACCTGGTTTATGGTGTTTATGAGGGTGACGACTCGTTGTGAGTCGATAGCCATTAAGTTCACAATCTCACCCACTGTAGACTGCTTTCTTGATGAGCTACTGAGGGACATAGCCTGATGGGAACATGAAAGTTAATAAGTGGCACCCTTGAGGATCAAGTGCTTTCTTTCTAAGGCTGGGGAAATCACACTGGAAGGCATTAGAGACCTTTGGGTCTAATAGCAGGACACCAAGCTGGCCTAACCCAGACCAATAGTATAACTAGAAAGACTACAGGCAAGCTGTAGAAAAACTAGATGGTCTGCGTAGGTGTGTAGACAAGGTATGAATCAACACAAGGTTAAAAAGGTATGTTACACGCCTCTGTTAAACAGAGTGGTTGCGCTGACGTTTTGAGCGTTAGCCCTTCGTTGGAGCATTGACCTCTGGCTTAAGAATCTAAAGGTAATACTGAGAAACATTGGATCCTATCTATAACAAAATGACAAGAGAGAGAAAATTATGTCAAATTATTGGTATATCAAATCTGCCTTCGGGTTCCGTCAGTATTTTCAAGACCTTGGCCACAGTATTTTACGATATTGACCTCCAAGCTGATAAATAAGCTTGTTTGTTTGGCCTGGGCTTAACCTGCTTAAGGGTAGCTCCTGGGTGTTGCTGCTCTTCGATAGACTGTACCTTGGTATATACTATCCCCATGAGGGCGGTGCCTGTCTTCATGCCCGTCATGAAGGACTGGTGTATAGAATGCTGGGCGAGTATGTACTGGAGTATGGCAGTGATGACCATGCACACGACGTACACATAGCCACGCCACACTTCTTCATTAGGAGTCTCGATGAAATGTATCAACAAACTGCAATGCAAACAAAGGGACATTAAAAAGCACAAAATAATAAAGCACAGTTGGTTGTCAGCTACTGATGGGTTGATGATGGTGATGGTGGTCATTGCGTTCTTGCTGGTGGTGGTGGTAGTGATTACATTGGTGGTGGTGGTCATAGTGTTGTTGTTGGTGATGGTGGTCATTGTGTTGTTGTTGGTGGTGGTGGTGGTCATTGTGTTGTTGTTGGTGGTGGTGGTCATTGTGTTGTTGTTGTTGGTGGTGGTGGTCATTGTGTTGTTGTTGTTGGTGATGGTGGTCATTGTGTTGTTGTTGGTGGTGGTGGTCATTGTGTTGTTGTTGGTGGTGGTGGTCATTGTGTTGTTGTTGTTGGTGGTGGTGGTCATTGTGTTGTTGTTGGTGGTGGTGGTCATTGTGTTGTTGTTGGTGATGGTGGTCATTGTGTTGTTGTTGGTGGTGGTGGTCATTGTGTTGTTGTTGGTGGTGGTGGTCATTGTGTTGTTGTTGTTGGTGGTGGTGGTCATTGTGTTGTTGTTGGTGATGGTGGTCATTGTGTTGTTGTTGTTGGTGGTGGTCATTGCCTTGTTGTTGTTGGTGGTGGTGGTCATTGTGTTGTTGTTGGTGGTGATTATTGTGTTTGGTCAGTGATGATTGTGTTGTTGATGATGATGGTGGTGGTGGTCTTAGTGTTGTTTATGATGATGGTGGTGGTTATATGTGTGGTGGTGATGATTGAGTCGTTGTGGTTGTCATTGGTGGTGATTGTTGTTAATGGTGGTGGTGATGATTGTGTTGATGTTGGTGGTGGCTGCAATGATTGTGTTGTTAATGATGATGGTGGTGGTGATATGTGTGGTGATGATTGAGTTGTTGTAGTTGTCGTTGGTGGTGATTGTTGTTAATGGTGGTGATGATTGTTTTGGTGGTGGTGGTGGTGGCTGTAGTGATGTTGATGATGATGATGGTGGTGATGATTGTGTTGTTGTTGGTGGTGGCTGTAGTGATGTTGATAGTGGCGGTGATGATTCTGTTGTTGGTGGTGGTGGCTGTAGTGATGTTGATGATGATGATAGTGGTGGTGGCTGTAGTGATGTTGATGTTGATGGTATAAGGATGGGGTTGGTGGTGGTGGTGATGGTGGAGACTGAACTGTTGCTGTTTTGGTAATGATGGTGGTGGTGGTGATTTTGTTGTTTTTGTACAGCTAGTCACAGTTGTCAGGCGCGTACACAGGGGGGTGCGCAAACACCCCCTTGGCAGCCAAAAAGTGGTTATTTCTTATTAAGAAATCTTCAAATACTATGCTTTTTCCATATGATACCTATGACCGCACCCCCCCCCCCCCCTTGGCCAATCCTGGAAACACGCCAGGTTGCTCCAGTAGTTGTCTTTCTAGTTCTTGGAAGAGTTGATGCATTGTAGCATAACCACCCCCCCCCCCCCCCAAAAAAAAACTATATAATTCACAAAATAATGTATTAAGTTGTACAAATCACAAATTTTACACTGACAATACTACCTTAATAGCTGCGGTTGCACAAACAGCAAGGAATCACTTCCCAGCTTGAGAACAACGCTTACAGCAAAATACCCTCCAAATACTCTAGACAAGGCCTTTCTGAGTGAAGGCTGAGAGAATGCAGCCTTTGTAGTTGTTGAGAAAGACACTTCCTCTGGCTCAAGCTTCAGATGAATAGCTTCTGACTCCACATGAACCTGGGGCTTTTTGGATCTGAAACACAAAGAAACATGTATAGCATTCATTTTATTTCATGTAATGGCACAGGTTTGATTTCAAATGCTAAAGGGTAAGTTAGAATTTGTGAAAAGTAACCCCAATCTTACAGATTCCTCAAAAAGATGCTTTTATGATTTTTCTTTTATTGTTATTAAGCTCAGTTTGAGTAAGGATGCAATCAATGCAAGGCTGGAACTTTGGAACTTTGTATGATGTTGCTCTTATGCATGTTTTGCAGACATGTTGATCGAAGACATTTAGCATTTATTATGTACTGTAAAGATTTTTTTGTGACCGTTAGAAAAATCAAAAGCACATGCTAGTAATGGTGACTTAAAAAAGGTGACATTTTTTGTGTCAGTTAACTTGAGAATTTGTGAGAGTGGAAGTTTTTTGGTGTTCTTTAGTCGTAGGATTCCTTAAACGCATACAGTTTCACTAAATTTTTATTTATACAGTAGACAATTGTTTAAACCTTTTGAGTTTATCTTGTTCTTTCTTCCATTCTTGTTGGAGCCTTGGCACTATTCTAGATGATCTGTTAGCTTCTTCAAGCTGCCAAAGATCTGTGTTTTCTAGCGGTCGTTTGAAACCAGTAAGAATAAGCCTGAGGAAAAACAACAGTTGAACTATATTCCCAAAATGGACATTGTTTGAGGAAGAGTGGAACAGGGCTAGGAGTGTGTGCCCTTGACAAAATTTTCATTAAGGGTGGTGCAAAAAAAATCATGCCTTGAGTTGAACTATATTTGATACATGGATGAAACACTGAAACATTAATCAAGATGTTCCTAGGCCCCTCGTACTTAAAATAATTCCCTGTGTGTTTTATTTTATTTTATTTTTTTTTCGCTTTTATTTTAACCTAACCCCTTTCCATAAAAATGATGTTGTTTATGTCTACCTTTGCTAGATGCAGGTATCCATCGAAAAAAAAAATTGTCCCCGAGAACCTTTGAGTGTACTACCAAAATCTTACCAAGGCATTTCCCCCAACTATCTTTATATACTCTTGGTAAATATATTTTTCTATACTATGCGAAATAATAAAGAATTTAGACTAATGGCAATGAAAAGAAAACAACAACGTCATACCTATTTAACCACCAAAATAACAATCTTGATAGAATATTTGCTGTCTTCCTGGGGCAATGGTCCTGAAAGAAACAAATGACAGTAAAAAATGCAGAAACAAATGAGCTAAGAGCATTAGGGGATTTTGGTATTGCCAGACATTCTTAATTGTTTCAGTGCTGGTACTAGATGATAAAATTATATGTTGCCTTGCTACAAGGGTTAAACTGTATGAAACACATTTATATATTCTTGCAGTAAATGTTTTTTTAGTGCTATATAAAGGCATTTCTAAAGTGCATTAGGATCATATACATAATGAATTTTGCACTATATAAGTTATAAAATTATTATTGAATAATTATTAATTTTACTTCTATGAGTCTTGGGAGGGATAAAATAGATAACTATATTTATTGGAAATTTGTAATCAATTACATCAGTTTTTATCCAAATAAAGAATATTCAAGAAGATAAATGATACAGCATAAAGGCCCAGCCTTCCATATCTCTCTCCAAGCCCACAGGGTAGAGAACATATGGAATATTTACCCTATCCATAATGTTCCTGTCTTGTGGAGCATCAGGAAAGAATCTAAGGTCAATGTCTGTCTTGATAATATGTGATGGGAGAATACCACTGTCCATGAAATCCTGGTGTCTGAAACAAAAAATTAACCAACTCAGTGATGGATCAAGGTGGGGCTCATCCAGGGTGTTAAAAATAAGAGCTAACATCCACAAATTTAGCTCCTACCATTTGTATTATATATTGATGCCCACCCTCCCCCTCCCCTCACCTTTGGGATGCCACCCCCCCCCCCCCCCCCCACACACACACACCTGTTCTCATTCATTTTAGACCTCAATAATATAATAATAATCACATAATAATGCAATACTGTACCGTAAATGACCTAAAAAACGCCCCCTATCTAAAGAACACCTATCTAATAAACGCCTATCCTAAGCTTACAAGTTTATTATAAACACCCCTCTCTAATAAATGCCCCCCCTCTATTTAACGCCCCCTACCCCCCCTACCAGCATAAAAACAAACTACATAGTAATTTTGGTAATATAAATCGAATTTAAATTAATATGAGTTTGGCTTCTACTGGGTGAGACTTGAGACCTGGGTAAGAAATAAGCACTTGGGTTTGAAATATTTTTTATAGTTTGTAAAGAACGTCCCTCTAACGACTCCTATCTGTTGAACGCCCCCCCTCGGACCGTCGAAATTTAATAAACGTGGGTGTTTAGATTATTAATGGTAACCATGAAAACTCCATGAATTATATACAAGTATTATGTCAAGGTATTACTTACTCTTGTTTGGTCATTTCCCGCTGTAGTGGCACAAAACAAGTACTAGGCACATACCCCTCGTCATTAACACCTCGCACAAACAACCACCAGCCCAGTGCCTTTCCGCCAACAACATTAAACAATTGGCCTCGAGTAAACAGCAGCTGGAATGCTTTCCCCGGGGCACTGCTTACAGCCTCATCAATAGCTGGGCCGCTATTTCCGGTAGGATCATAATCACATAGGGCTATTATCAGTAAAGTGCTTTCATCTTCCTCTGTCATCATCTTGGGTTATCCAAACAGAGCATCTGAAATAACTTGGAGTCAACTTTGTAATAGCTGAGTCAATTCATTATGGGATGTCAGTTCCTCAACTGTCTCCCATCACTAAGGAATCATGGGTAAAATTTAGGGCACTGTGTATGGAATTATTTTAAAAAATCCAATTAAATAAGACATTATATATTATACAATCATCAAGCTATAAAGACTTGAACCAGGCAGAGCTTATAACACAGAACATTTTTAAAATAAAATACTCCAAAATTCAAGGCAATTGTCTCCATTAATTAACAAAAATCCTTTAATGGATTGGCCGTTTTAGTTATAGTTATACTCAAAATAAAGTACCAGTAACTTAGTGCCTGTAAAGTTAGAATCGTTTGGTTAATGTTACTAACTAAATAGCAATAATTGATATGTATAAGCAGATGAGTACTAGCTCACAGATCGATGCTCTTTTTAGCTTTTTTTCTTAAAAAATCAAAATTTCTACGCAATAAAAATACTTCAAACAACTCGTTACCTCACTCACCGAAGGTGTAAAAATATTCTCGAAATCCGCAAGTTCTTTAGTTGATGGTCAAAGATGATTAGCATAAGCGTCAAAACATCACCAAAAATGCATCAATTATACGGCAGAGGGCCGCGGGCAATCTCGCTAGGATATAGAGTCGCCAGGGTTCAATGGAGGGCTTATAATATCAACAAGTTACGTGAAGGTTTCTATCGCAGCCCGCGTCATGTTCAAGTCCCGTGAGAACCGCCATCTTGTTTGCCTCAGTTGCACCATGGGTAATAGCGCGCGCGTTTATAAACCGCTCAAGTTTAGATTAATGGCCTATCAAACATGATAACATCACCAGATTACGGGACCCGAAATAAGCAGACCAAAACTTTAATTATCTAGTATATAGACAGAGTGCAACGAGTCTTCTAAGATCTAAAGACGACCTTAACTCGCCTCAAATAATGGACAGATTTGGCGCGCTTAATATGGAAGTAAATTACCCCCCCCCCCCCCTCTCCACACAGAAAACAAACAAACAAAATGTTACAGCAGATAAAACTTATCTCTATCAACACACCAAATACCAGGGTCATCAGCATCCACTATTTCAACTTTGCTGATTTAATCATCGCACGCATCACCGGCTAGGACTGCGCGTTCATTAATTGTATTCTCGTTCGTGATGAATGTGTGATGTTAGCGTCGCACGTACGGCGCCAAAAGCGAATATGGACGACTAATGTTCTCTCTGGCCATAGTACTTATTATGCAGTTCTACTGTTTCAGCGGGTATTTCTAACGGTTTAAAATGCCAAAGCAGTTGGTATTAATTCTTATTTGTTTTCTCTCTATTAGGGCCATCGGTAAGTGAATGTGGATTAACAATATCTCACATCAAACTAATAATTCGTTTTCATTCACTTAATACTATTTGCAGTTATAATGATTCTAAAAAATGACTTCAACTTGGCTTCTTTCACTAGATGCCGCTTCCAGCAGTACATGGATTTGGTCACAATACAACAAATCTGTCTGTATTAACGATGGCGAGGAAGCCACACTGACTTGGAAAGTGACTCTGAACTCGGGAGAACAAATCGGAGCTGTCGAGATCTGGCAGCAAGCTGTAGCGGGTGGATCACCGGTCAAGATGTACTCCACCGTGAGTGACAGACCCGAGCCTGTGTTCGCTGATCGAATGATGTCAGTATCGCATACAGGCTCAACCCCTACATATAACGTCGTTTTCACCCTGAAAGTCATTAAAAGCAAGGATGGATTCGGCGCCAACAAAATACAATGTCGCGTGACAGCAAATAACTTTCATACCGGCCAACCCCCATTAGAAACTCTACTCAACGTTCAGGGTAAGACGGGAAATCCACGAAAATATAAATAAGTATTAAGCCTTCGGTAATCAAGGATTAACCCCCATAGTTTAGTTTAGTTGTTTTTGTTTACTATTCTAAGGTGTACAATAAACGCACTCCACTTCAAACGAAATGCGCCAAACTTATTTAGTGGTATTTTTATCGAGTTTCAGTTATGGGAATACTTATCCTAATCGACGCACAAGCTATTCTTGTCGCTTTTTGAATGAAAGATTGCATATCTTTTTGAAAGCCTTTATGGTTTACGTGAAGTTTCAAGAAGTTTCAAATCTATTTTATTATATAAATAATGAGTTGGGCCGAAACCTTTACTTGCTTCTTATCAATGCGCTCGGAATATAAAGCGACAACATCGGATTTTTTAGGGAAAGTCCTATGACTCATATTATGCAAAATTCGATATAGAGAAGGGGCATTTTGCATTATGTTAATAAACCATAGGTGTTGTTGAGGTTCATATATATACAGAGGGAGCGAATATAATACAAGGCTGGGAGGTAGAATATTTCACGAGAGCTGCCACGGCAACTACACTGCAATATCATTCAAAATGTGGTTTTCGTAGATGTAGTATGAAAGATGACGATGAAGGTGGCAAAGATTATGATAATGATGATGGTGGTGGTAGTGATGGTAATAATGATGGTTGTAGTGATCATGGTGTGATCTTATGATGTGATCATGATGATGATGATAGTGTCGGTGGTCATTGATGACGATGACGAGTATGTTGGTGATCTCGAAACTATGTAGCTCCTATCTCAATATTCCTCAGATTAATATTCAAGGAATTTGAGCTTACGAGGCCGGTGATGTAATGTCCGAAATACGTACATAAAAACACGTATATATAATAACTTTATAAAGTATTTTATCATGCTCTTCAAACAAGAAGAGTTCGTTTTCATTTCTGTTGTATTTGTCAACCTATAAGCCTGTCACCAGAATTATATTATGACAAGGAAGCATTGTAGAACGTGAAAAATTTTGACTTGGAGGCTTACGGCAGGGTCTGGATGGGGTTAACTGACTAGCGTTAAACGGCTTAAAAAGTAACTGATTACCGACAAAACATAAAAAAAAAACTAGTGACTACCGACAAAAAAATATTTGCCGACTACCGACATTTTATTATATCCGGTATTTTTACTCTTTACTTCCATCGTCAATTTACTTTAATTCGACCATTTCAGAATCTGCACTTTGTATTTCCTCCTGTAATGTGTATGTAGTGTGTATGACCCCCCCCCCCCCCCCATCCAGAGTTAAAAGAGTAATGGTTTGATGCAAGTTGTCAGCTACAGTGTTAACACTACTTTTAAGTAGTTAACGTTGTTAAAACAACGATACCTAACTAGGAAAACAGGTATGATCTGGAAGCCATTTAAGTGCCAAGTCAAGTTCCTATGAAAAAAGTCACTGCTACTGTAGATGTACGATAATTGATCACCCACAAGCTCATAGTCACGGGTGATTCTTGTGAATATAAACTAGGTCTTAAAGGGATTTCAGCCACTAAGAAATGTCGTACACAAACACACGTGAAAATATGATATTTTGTCCTCTTCCATGTTCGATATTTCATCTTCTTTCACAATTATTTCACTCTTTCGCGTTTTTAATTAATCTTACACATAACCCTAACCTAAATAAGAGTTCTTTCCTTTTTTCGCTACACTAGGAAGGTAAACTCCATAACTCCATGCAGTGTTATAATTCACTATTTATTTATTTGTTTGTTTATTTGTTTATTTTTTATTTGTTTATTTATTATAGCTTTCTTAAAACTTTGTATTGGTTTCCACATTAGCACGCGTCGCACATGAACCTCGTTTATATAGATTGACTATGACGTGCACAAGCTACTCGACGTTTCTATCGGGGATGCTAAGGCTCAGCAAGGTCATCTCTATCCATGGTTTATCGGCGGAATTTGATGCGTATCAATCGTTTTGATTCTCCTCAGCTCCTATTAGCAAGTTGAGTGTGATCGTTCCAAGTGCAGTGAACGAGTCCGACTCAGTGCGCATGACATGTCAAGCTGAAGGCAGTCCCGATCCTAAGCCGACATTTCGATGGTTCAACGCCAAAGGCGAGGAGATAGGCAACGACAGTTTCTACACTGTCCCATCGGTACATCGCGACAGGCCGGGGCCATACACGTGCTTAGCTACGGATGGATGTGGACACATTCACAGATCCAACGCTACACTTACCGTACAGTGTAAGTAGTATGATGGGGGATGCTCGATGGCTTTATTGACCCGGTTATGAGGGGTGGGGAAAGTCTGGGGTGCAACAATTAAACTAGTGGGTGAGATAGGGGAGGGGGATACTCGAGGGGCGTTGGGATGGAGATACTTGAGGAAAGAGGGGAAGTGGATCCTGTGGGAGGAGTGGAGGGGGATACTGGAGGGAGAATGGGGGATTCTCTATAGAAGGGGGATACTGGTGGGGATGTGGGGAGGGCGCGTACCCGAGGGAGGGAGGGGCAGTGGGATAACCGATGGCGCAGGGGAGGGGGGAAGGCATTCGAGACGAGAAGATTAGGAGGGAGTGGACCACGTAGGGTGAGATATGGTTCGCTTATGTCATTATGTATAGTTTTGTCTTTAGACAAACTAAATTATACATGGTCAATTCATTTTTCTTTAGACAAACCAGACTTTACAAAACTGACCAAGAAGTCGCCCGCCCAAGACACAGTTTGTCTGAATGCCAGCATCACATTGACCTGTAGTGCGTCAGCAGTTCCTACGGTCAGCAGCTACATTTTCTATAATAATAACGTCATGCTTGTGACCCAGTCCGACTCGGAATACGTGGCAAAGGCAACCAATGAAGGAATCAATACGTTTACTTGTGTCCCTGTGAATATCGTTGGGAAAGGCGCCAGTTCCTCGGTTATTGTAACAGCGAAAGGTACTGATGGCTTCTTACAACTAATATGTCTATATAAACGTTAAAAATCAATGAGAGCTATACAACGAAAACAACAGCAACATGAACGACAAAAATAACGCATTAAATGCTTTTTGTGCCCGCACCTCCCAATTATTTAACATAAGAACAACAACAGCCACGCGCACAACAAAATACAAGAACAGAATTAGAAACCACTACAACAACTACAACAACAGCAATGACAGAAATAACAACAACTGCCCTCTGTATTTAAGTTGACATTTTGAGTTTTCCCCGTATGGGCATTTTATTAATAAGTTGTCGATCGATGACCGGTTTCAACTATTCTATCTTTTGTACTGTGATCTATGCTGCTTGTGAGGAGCCAGCCATTACAAATGTCAGCGTATCTAACTTTTGTTGTACTGATAGCTATGTTGGAGAAGCCAGCCATTACAAGTCTCAACGTATCTAACTTTTCTTCTTTTGTTCTGATATTATCTGTGTTGATATGATATAGAGGGACCAGTCATTGCAGCTTTCAATTCGTCAAACCTTGTCGTCGTCGAGGGAGCATCTGTCAATCTTTACTGCCATGCAACCGGCACAAGTCCTTTAGAAGTAACCTTACAACGATATAACAGCCAGGCCAGCTCTCCACTGAGCAACTCTACCAGTTACACGTTTAGTGCCATCAAGAAGAATGACCAGGGTGACTACATGTGTTCAGCAACCAACGGGGACGAGTGTGCAATCGCAAGAAAGCTACTTCGTATCAAAGTCGACTGTAAGTCTGGGACTCAATAAAAACTTTAAACACCGCGAGCATCCTCTCACAACTAAAAAAAAAACTTGTACGCAGTATTTGACCCATCTTCACTCCACTCCCCTCGCAAACGGGCGAGTGTAAACACACTCAGCAAAGTCTGATTATAGCCACATTGCTGTTAACTAAAAGTTTGATAGTCAGGAATCTAATGAAAGCTTATGTCTTTATGTCGAACCATTCACACTTTCACACACGAACATAAGAGTGCGCGCATTCATGAAGTTGTCACTAGTGTGAACCAAACATAGGTTATTTGTGTCGCTATGATTTCCAAAAATCTCATTCGAAATGCTTTGGGTTTAGTTTTACCCATTCTCAATGTTTCACTTTTCTAATAGCAAATTCAACCTTTGCCCCTCTAACTGACCCTCAGATGTGAACTTCATCAAACCTCCAAATTTGTGTAAAACCAAGGACGCGTTAGACGTCACCATCACCCTGGCAACAAACCTGGAAACGAGGCCCTTTGTCATGTGTAACACGGGTGAGGCACGTGTGCTGGCCTTTCCCGCCCAAAGTGGAAGTAAGAACGCGACGTACGCCATGAAGGCTACAGATGGAGAGAACGTCACATGCTCTGTAGAAGGGTTTCCCCTGGGCCGCGTTACCTACTATCTAGGTGAGTGTGACATTGGGAATGACGTCACATGCTCTGTGTGGAAGGGTTTTCCCTGAGGCACGTAACCTAGGTAAGTGTGTCATTAGGTAGAGAACTTCACATGTTCTGTGAAAGGGTTTCCTCTGAAGCACGTCACCTTCTATCTGGTTGGGTTAGTATCATTTAATTAAACTCCCCAATTATGATGAATTTGTTATTTCGTTTTGCTGGAAGATTTTCCCCGATATCTCAATTCTCAAGTTCTCTTTTCCTGGTAAACTCGAACTTTCCTCTCGTTGCTACAAAAAATGGCAATTTTGATCGGTTATTAATTCTTTTTTGTGTTTTTATGTATTTCTTGAGTAAATTCCATCGCGTCATTCAATTTGGGCTCTATCCGTCTATCCGATGTTCTAATGTGCTTTGTTTTGCAGGCCAAAATACCACGGTCGTGATGACATTCACAATATCAAACAGAGAGACGACGGTAACGGACGGCCGGTATAACGTCAGTGGTACAGTTTGGCGAGACATCAATCTATTGGTAAGCACATCAGCAAAAAAACACAGGTACTCCAGTCTCGTACCCAGGTACTCTCGACCAGAATTCGTTGCCGCGCAAACGCAATGCTTAGAAAACCAACCCATGAGCTTTTGGGAGCGAACATTTTCGTGTTGGTAAACAAGGTTTGATGGAATTATACAAACACTCTAAGCACTACACAAAATAATGGAATGGGCAAAGAAGAATAGGTGGGAAAGTGGGGTGAAACGATATGGCAAAATCTTGTGTGTAAGATATAATAATTATCATAGCCATTTGATAGATGATAAACATTCACTTTTAGCTAAACATTTCTAATGGCTCGTTCTGTTTCAGATCAGCGATGTATTAGGATCGTGTCTTCGGGATTATCAGTTATCATTCAGGTACATCATTCAAGTCTACAAAACGCACCATCATCGAATATTGCATTCGCTATGTCCAATGAGTTTGCTAAAATAAAATTCATTGCGCCTTATATCTTTTAGACCGCAAGTGGCTAGTTGCAAGTGTATTGATCCTAGTTGCAGGTGTATTACTCCCTAGTTGCAGTTGCATCGCTCTCTAGTTGCAAGTGTATTGCTCCTTAAGTGCAGTTGCATTGCTCTCTAGTTGCAAGTGTATTGCTCCTTGGTTGCAGGTGCATTGCTGTCTAGTTGCAAATGTATTGCTCCTTAGTTGCAGTCGCATTGCTCTCTAGTTGCAAGTTGCAAGTGTATTGCTCCCTAGTTGCAAGTGCATTGCTCCCTAGTTGCAAGTGTATTGCTCCCTAGTTGCAAGTGCATTGCTCTCCAGTTGCAAGTGCATTGCTCCCTATTTGCAAGTGTATTGCTCCCTAGTTGCAAGTGCATTGCTCCCTAGTTGCAAGTGCATTGCTCCCTAGTTGCAAGTGTGTTGCTTCCTTGTTGCAAGTGTATTTCTGAGATAGCGTTTCTGCGCTGTTACAGACCTGGAAGTCTGATAGTTGATGTTACATATACATTGACGGGTGACGTCAAAGATCCTCAAACGTTCTTCAAGGAAGGGCTTATTGGAAATGCACCGAAGTATAACTTTACCATCGTCCCCGAGAGTATACAGCCGCTACAAAGTGAGGAAAAATCTTATTTTGTAATACAATTAAGAAATCGCTTGTATGCTGAAAATTAAGAACCTCTTAGCCTAAAATTTACACCCCTAAACTCAAGAACATAATTAGTCTTGAAAATAGAAAGCTTTTATTACTTCAATCATCATCATATAGTGAATCCTATTTGTGTGGAGGTAGGGATTTGCCATTTAAATAAAAACCTGTCAGGTTTACTCCAAAAAATGAAGGTTCTTACTCGAGGGTTTTTACTGTATTCACAGGAGGGTGGGGTCACTAGTTAAATTAATCTGTCCCTTTGCCGTGTGAAAAGTTCCTTAAGTATTATACAGTTGGCTCCACATTTGATTTCCCGATAACTAAAAAACCCGATAACTCGGGTTTAAAACGGCAATGTCACCAGTTTACCTCCGGTCGATTACATGACATCCCCCGATTATTTTTAACTGAAAACGCGAAAAATATTTTAACTTGTAAAAGCAGTGGGTCTTTGGACGTTTCTTTGAGGACTGACAATTTAAAGCGGATGGCCTGTTAAATTGCGCGGATTCTAGTTGATTCTTTTTTGTCTTGTCGGTTGAGGTTTCCGTCGACTCTCCCGAAGCAAACTGGTGATAATGCGGCTTTAACCTTAGGAAGACTACCTGTATTCTTCCTGTGTATAAGTCGTGCAATGTTTTCGTCCCCAGCATTTATGACGCATCACACGCCATCTCCCGTGACTGCCAAGTCAGGCTTGACGACCGAAGACATTATCCTTATCGTGGTGGGGATAGTCATCTTTTTGCTTGTTGTGATTATTGTTACATATTGCGTCTGCACCAAAGGAAAAAGAAGAAAGAAAGGTGAATAGGGGCATTCTCAAGTATCAATATATTTGTGAAATGTGTAGAGCTGTGGAGCCACTCTCGACCCTACAGGAAAAGCTGCTTCCCGATGCAGAGTATTTTAACATAAATCACACTTTAGAACTAATCTAAGATGCTACAAATGATTACCTCGCTAAGTTTTCCTGGTTTCGTCCTATGGCAGGAGATCTCCCTTCTGTGCCCAACGCTTATAACTGGCTATAAAATATTTTTCCTATTTATTAATCTCTTTTTCTTTTATGATTGACTATTGACACAGAGGACAGGAAGAAAATGTAAGTAGACATTATTTTGATAATGTGATTTAGATACATTGATTTTGAAATAGATCGGAAAATGACCTAATAATTGTTCGTGGTGGGTGTGAACCATGCTCAAGATCCGCCCAAATCTTCGTTGGGAGCGCCCGCAAAGCACGCTGGGTCTCTGACTATGGATGCGCAAAACTCGTAGCTCTGTTTGGTGTTTTATTATTTACTACATTGACCTAATTCCAGTTGCGGATTTCCCCTCATATTGAAAATCTACATTATATAACTGAATGGGAGCTAATATCTACGGTCCCCTTTTAAGAAATCCTGGATCCGGCCTAGTAGGTGGGCCTTTTCTTGGCGTATTTCGTGTCTGAATTCTACAATTTAAGATTGGACATACCAGCACCTTTGCTTGCTGCTGTATAACAAAATTGCTTTTAAGCGGCCTAAGGAAAATGTGGGTTGGGTTGGTAGCTTTTTGTATACACCCATCGCGTAGTAAAAAGTCTAAAGAGACACTCTTGTGTATGTTGGTCCCCAGGTACGAGGACGGGCGAGACACAGAAGGACCGTCACCGTACGCACAGGACGGCCCAGCAGCCGAGTATCCGGTGAAGAAGAGAGAGCGCAAGGTACGACGGGAAGGACAATCCTCTAATGTTGAAATAACGACGTCATTTATCATATCTTATATGCACAACGAGGGCGTTACATCATATCTAATGGAGAATGATAGCATCAGTCAAGTAAAGATGAATGTTTATGTCATGCTCGAACTTTGAGTTATAGCTGAGGTTTTTGAAGTTTGTGGCTACCGTCTTCCTCCATGTTCACGAAAATTATTGATGTCGTTAGTAAATATGGCAATTTTGGAATTTGCCATTTTGACATCATATTTCTCTCTCTATTAACTATTCGTTTTGTTATTGTTGTCACAGAAGACACCAACTAAGCCAAATCAAGAGATGATCTTGGAGGTTGATGCCGGTCAAAGGGATGACGACGCCGATTCTTATGACGAGGCGATCAGAAAGAGTTACCAGGGACCGCCCTACGCAGAGATATCCCACGTCCCGAACAACGCCTACAGCACTGACACTAACAGGTCTAACAAGTCTACACTTCCCAAAAAATGCTGTAAGTACTGTTCTACTTATAGCACAAGTAGGTGCTATTTGGTTAAAAATGGTTCTTGGGATGGCGGCCTTGGATTTATGAATAGATCAACATGTTGTGCCCATTTTACTACTAGTAAATCCCCCTTTCGTCGCCCCCCCCTTCCTTTTCCACCTCCTTCTCCTCCTCTTTCCCATCTATCGTTCAATGCCATTCCTTTCCTCCCTCCTCCGTTGCGTTGCGCCCTTCAACGCTAACAACGACTTCCACACTCTTAACTATATATCTACATTCATGCGCTACTCAGATACTTTCACGTGCTATTGTCCCCTCATCCAGAACTCATATAGAACTCATCCAGTTATTAGAATTCAACTGCTGTACTATCCAAGTACTGTACCTCTAAATATCTATAAAAGAAATAATAATAATAATAAATTGGTGCATTTTCTCCAGTTCCTCCCGGACCACCGTCCCTGAACCTTGGGCCAAGAGATGTCACTGACACGTCAATCAAAGTGAGATGGACTCCGCCTACTAATAATGGTGGCGGCCGCATTAGAGACTATAAGGTCGAAGTCGGCTCGCTCGTTGTCGAAGGGGTAACGAGTACTTCTCTCCTCTGCCCTGACCTCAAACCTTACACCAAGTATCTCGTGCGCGTGTATGCACGAAATGCCGCTGGAATGGGGACTGCGGCTTTGCAATACGTCACCACGAATAGACCAAGAGGTAGTGTATTATAAACTAGCAAAACGCTTTTTGAAAGACTTTGTAGACTAAGGCATGCGTGTAGCATGCGATTTTTATTGTTGTAGAATCGCCGAATGTGTTTTACACTGCATTTTATTACCGTACACGCTCAAAATATCCCAGGGCCCCCCGTTTTCTGACCAGGGACTCGTTTCTCAAAACACCCGAGAATTCTCGGGCCCGAAAAACGATTTATTCCTAAAATTTGAAATGCTGGCTAATTTCCATAAAATTCATGGTATCTAAATGTGTTGAAATATCGTCAAATATCGTATTTTACCACAAAGATTTATGTAAAGGATGATTCTCTTTATAGATCTTTCCCGAACTTCTGGGGCCCGAAATTCACATGGCTTAAATATTAAGAAAGTTCTCGGGACCTCGCAGTCATCCAAAACATTTCGGGTAACTTTCTGGCTTCAGCAAAACTTCGAAAATAGCCCTATTGAGCGTAATCATTTGGAATATGAACCAAGAGGGAGTTCAAGCTGTTCTCAAACATATAAGCGGTTCTCAAAAGGAAAACATGCGAAATTATGGGCAAAAATGCAAGATAAAATTTTCAGGCTCGAGAATTCTCGTGTGTTTCGAGAAACGGGCGCCTGCCCTCTATCCTATTGGAATAATAAATTTGCAACCATCACTGTTTCGTTACAGGTGGAACACTACCAACGGGATCTACAAACGCCGCTTATTCAAACAATGCCTACGGACCTGAGTGGGACACGGAGTCCGAAGAGTACATTTGCTAACGTGTTTAATTAATTTGTCATGCCTGGGACTGGGTTGAACCTCTTTTGGACACTTTCCCGCGTTTTTTCTTAACCAATCAGTCGTCAATAGAGTGATTTTCAAAATCCCGTGCACCAAAGTGTAGTTGTTAAAATGTAATAGTGAAGCCAGAACAAAAGAAAAGAAAGACATTACAGTTTATTAGTACTAAATAAACTAAATAGTATTTCACGGCTTTTTGAAAACCACTCTATATCGCAATAACCAGATATATTTATAACATAAAAACATAGAG
This sequence comes from Nematostella vectensis, assembly GCF_932526225.1. Lineage (NCBI taxonomy): Eukaryota > Metazoa > Cnidaria > Anthozoa > Actiniaria > Edwardsiidae > Nematostella > Nematostella vectensis. Next base: position 9,048,094 of record NC_064042.1, read on the forward strand.
CAATATAATTTCATATAACAATACCTAAATCAATTTTGTATTAATTTATAATGTAATAAAGTCACCCGCAATAGAGTGTGGAGAAGGTTGTTTCCTATGTGAAAAATGAAGCCCAAGCAAAGCACTTAAAATGAGGCAACCCGCAATGGATGAATAAACGAGGGACGGAAATTTGACCAGACCTATAAACTAGACCAGGAGAAAACAGAAAACTATCAGGGTGGGGAAATGACAAAAATACACTCTATTTGGTTTCGTTTTTCAGTAAGAGTTTATTTGCATTATACCTCTTGTATTTACCCCATCATCGAGAAAGTTGAATATGCAATGAAAACTGTATCTATGATTGACGTAAAGCTTGACAAATTCGATAAGATGGGTGGTAAAAGGGTCCTTTGTCTGAAAAAAACATTTTTGATGACTTCCTCAAAAACAAACTAAGATGCAGTAATTTGTTTAGATGCCTATGAATTATGTTTTAGTACATTAAAGGTTTTTCATCATACAAGTAAACATTTGAGATCATACATACAAGTTTATTCTGAGAATTCCCCTTCATGCACTTCCCGTATGCCGTTTATCGCAAACGCGAACTCACAACACCAACCAAAGCGCATTCAAAGCATTACTAAGAACCGCAAACGACAATTATCGCAGGCGCCCGCGCAATACAGCCTAATTTTTTAACATCAAGACAAGATGACGTATCCTTCAATTCCTCTTTCCACAGCGGTTCCTCTATTAACCGGTCACCCTTGGGACGGTGCTAAATGGCCGCTTTATAGAGGTTCACCGCTTTCGTGTTAGTGTTTGATATTCCCGTGCTTAATTCTCGGCCGACTCAAGGAGAGAGAAGATTGCATTATTTATAATTCTAAGAATAGACTAATCTTCCAGCGAGCGGAAGCCTTGCTGTAGCTGCTCGTGAAGCTCGGCGAAGTCGGCTTTGATTTTCGCCTCTCCGTCTTTAATAGGATCCTGAAAACAAGACAGGAGTGTGTATTGTTAAGGTTGTTTGACAGAAAAAACAAATTTTTTATATATAAAAGGAGTACAATTTTACACCTCGGAAAGTGGTCGTGTAAGCTTCTAGAGAGACTTCAATAAACATAATGAAAAGCAAAAGGAATGGGGGAAATGTCCTTATCTTACACCACAACGCGGCTCTTTGTGAATCAACAACAACAACAAACAATTTCAGAAAAAATAGACTTGGAATAGCCACTCCTAACTACTGGCTTTAGGATAGTTATATCAATAGATACTTTGGTCACAACGACTCTCCTACAGCCCTGGCAAAACACCTACGAAATTGGTGAATAGAAATTTATCCCTAAATCTCGTCCAAAATTGTCCCAAGTTGATGCATTTCACACATGCAGACTATATTGTTTGGAGTGTATTGCTAGTGGGTAAATAACCGCATTGTTACCTGGTTACATTATCCCCACCTGCTCTTACCCTCCTAACTCACCTAACTAACTTACCATCCTAACTCACCTTAAACTTCATGCTGCTAAGCGCATAGATGGCGTCTCCCATGTTTTCCTTGATCACGTTCCACGTGACCTTGTTTTCCGCTTGTGCTGTCGTCTCCACAGAGTGCCGCGCCATGTCGTAGAACGCCACGATGTTTGAGAGCATACCGACTGTCTTGTAAAACGGACAGAACTTGTCGTACGGCGTGTAGCCGTTTTGCTGGAGGAAGTCATCTTTGATGAGCTTGGCCACCTCGAGAGTGATCTTATCCGACTCAGCCAGGGAGCCCTGTGGTAGAAATAGGGAATAGAGTCATGAGCTCATGCATCAAAATGACGAACGCGGCCGCGTATAATTCAAAATCCTTGGATATCTGACAATCCTGGAAATAGTACGTAAGCCAATCAACAGTTTAACCAATTAACGACTTTGGCCTAGTTTAGAAGCTGTTCTTTTCATCTGCCGTTTCATATGCATACAACTAAAGACACAATCGACTTAGTCCGTTTGTATTTGAAACGTTCATGAAAATAACGTCCAAACTATGCCTTGTATGTTTTGCCGGCAAACCATAAACAATTTAAAAGTTTTTTACTTGTGGGTCAGGTCGCAAGAATACGAATTCAGCTGTATCTGAATTATAAATCTTACCTTTCCTACAAGTTGTACGATTTCCGAGAGATCCTCTTCCTCTTGTAAGATTTCTTTCACCTAAACAAATGTCAGACAAGGGCCTTAATCTAATACTTCCCGTAAATACGAGAGGAAAAAAAACCCAGAGGACAAAAAAAACTTTGGTATAATTATATTCGAGGAAAAATTATAAGATAAAATCTCGAAATAACAGTCTAAAAACCAGGCTTTCCTATTCCTTCTACAATCTCGTAATAATAATAATAAACATTTACCTTGGTTCTAAGTGCAACAAACTCTGGATAATTCTTCTCGTAGTAATCATCCAAAGCCCTCATGTACTTGCTGTAGCTAATAAGCCAGTTAATGGAAGGAAAGTGCTTACGCTGAGCCAGTTTCTTGTCCAAACCCCAAAACACCTAGATACGAACAAGAGTATACTGAGAAATCAATAAAGGCAAAAAAAAAGCCGAAATTTCCGTACTACAGGGGCGCGAATTCACAGAAAATTATACCCTAAAGATATAGTCTGTATCCAGACATCTGTAATTCTTTTCTAACAACAAGTTACAAGTTATTGGCGGGCCCTGGCTTACATGAAAACCCACTAGAAGAGACAATGAAGAATCTCACACAAACCCTTTTTGGTTTGCCAATTTCCTCACTTGATATATTGAGAATGATAGCGCATAAATCCTTAGTAGACCACAACTCTATGTGCAGGCAAGATTCACAACTGATCATATGTAGTGGCTTTTTAAAGCCCATAACTATTCCCCATAACACCGCATGTGGAAACATAAAATACATGTGGTCGAGTGTTATCTATAATAAAAAACAAACATCGAATTGGCTTATTTGAGTAGAGCTCATCTGAGATAATGAGGGATCGTGTAGTTTTTCCTGGATATACGCAGTACCTGTACGATATTCAAAGTGGCAGAAGTTACAGGATCAGAGAAGTCACCACCGGGAGGAGACACAGCGCCGACAATGGTCACACTTCCCTCCCTCTGGGGGTTGCCAAGGCAACTAACGCGACCAGCACGTTCATAGAAGGAGGCCAATCGGGCACCAAGATAGGCGGGGTAGCCACTGTCTGTGAGTAGATTACGAGAATTTAGATCATATTTGTTATAACAGCAAGAGCGGATCTAGGGTGTGGACAGATTACGAGAATTCATATCATCTTTGTTATAACAGCAAGGGCGGTTCTAGGGGTGGTCCGAGCGCACCCCCCCCCCCCCCCCCCTGGCTTGAAAATAACAAAAAATATAAGGAAATTCATGGAAAAACAATAAATCTGCCCCCCTTTTTTTAAACTGTTGCTTTGCCCCCCCCCCCCCCCATTCAAAATCTCCTGGATCGGCCCCTGCTTCGATAAAGAATCACGTCAGGTGTTTTTGTGTCAGAAAGACACACCTTTTCTCCTGCAATAAAACTGATAAAAACATATGTTACAGTGCAAGCTTCCATCTAATGTCTAAAGTACATTGTGCGTGAGTGTGAGAAAATAATGTTTGTCATTCTGGGATTGGCTTCTTAAAGGGCCTTTGCCGAAATAATCATAAAAAAAAAAACAATGTTGACTCACCAGCAGGCATCTCTGCCAGACGTCCGGAGATCTCACGCAAAGCCTCCGCCCATCTTGACGTTGAGTCTGCCATCATACTAACGTGATGACCCATGTCACGGAAATACTCAGACAGTGTGATACCTGATAAAACATTTTATCAGTGCCAAAATTCAGTAGTAATTTGCGTACTACATAGGACATACAGTCGTAATAAGTGTCAATAAAGCTATTAATCAGTTCTTTATAGCATAATAATTTCTCAAACTATAACTCAAAATTTTCACAATAGTGAGTAAAGATAGCATGGATTTAATTTAGACAAATATTCAAAGTTTCATCCTATGCCGGCACATGGCTTTTGGCCCTGTTTTTATTATAAGTTCTAATGAATTTTCCCATGTTACCCTTGCCACAATAGTATTAGTAGTCTGCAAATTATGTCCTTTTGAAATCATGTCCTATTGAATTTAAGTCTTTCAATCAGTTTTTAACAAAGAGCATGAGACAGGGATTTTCAAGAGTAAATGGTTACGAGTGGTGGATGACTATGAGAGTCAAATGGGATGCAAATGCTAGGGCATTACCTGTGTAGATGGATGCCTCCCTAGCGGCTACTGGCATGTTGGATGTGTTCGCCACCAGGGCAGTTCTCTTCATGATAGATTCTACTTGACCATTGATCTCAACTGTTAGCTAAAAACATGAAAGAAAGTTACATAGTTCACATGCTTGAAGATCCAGCGTACTTTGAAGGTGCTCCCAAAAGGTCACTCTCACGAAAGAGCTGCTGGAAAAGTTTATAACAATTTTGAGTTTTGAGTGATTGGGCCTTTTTTAAGGTGTGAATCGAAGGCCCAATCACAGCACAGCAGTGTTTACTTGTAACCTATGTGTAGCTGCCAGATGCTTTGCCTGAATGTATCAAGTTACTGTTTTGTACGATAAACGAAACTCTGAAGCCAGAACAATTGCTTGTGAACATTTGTCATACAGTCGTGGGAAAGAGCCATGTTTTTGCTCAGCTACCGACAGGCCTCGCTAAAAGCCTGGTATTTTAAATCTTGCCACTTCTTTTCAAAGAAGCCCGCACAATTGGCGACTCGAATGTTCCCGAGAACGCTGCCATTGTGGTCGTTTGCCCACTGAAGTCGATCATCCAACTGCAAGCAAACAAGCTCCAAGGGCATGGAGATTAGATCTATATTGAGACGAATTCTTTCTTTTAAGTAAACTTATGAGTAAAAAAATTGCCTGCTGGAGCGTCAGGCTGCAGCATGAAAATAATGTAAACAAAGGCTAAGTTTTCCACATTTTGTCTTCAACAGGGTTTCTTTCACGTCACGCCCCCAGAACTACAGTAGTCTAACTAGGAAACTTTCCCAGCGGCTCTTTCACAAGAGTGACCCATTGGGAGCACCCGCAAAGTACACTGGATCTTTGAGCATGGTTAGCTCAGAGAGCACATATAATGTTGAATAGACAAGACTGAGGTTCAATGAGAATATCAAGTGCCACAAGAAAATTTTTTTTACAACGTATACATGGAAAATCCTGTAAATCATTACTACAAATAGAATCCTATTGAGTCATAGAATCTTATTGAGCATGTGCTCTGATTCCTTAGACAACTACATACAGGGGCTATCATTTGGTATTGCATTACATACCTCAGGGAAATCCCTAAGTACTTCAGACATCTCATTTCCTCTCTCTCCACATCCCACATAAATAATGACATCAGAGTTAGAGAACTTGGAAAGAGACTGGGAGATGACAGTCTTACCACACCCAAAAGCGCCAGGGATAGCAGTAGTCCCACCCTGGACACACCTAATGAGGGAGAAAAACAATTTTATAGTGTGACGCTACTGTGGCCCCATATGCAAATTTAAAGAATATAGATCAACTTCTTCTTTGTTATTGTTTATCATTGAAAATCAGCGGCTCATTCGCAAGCAAACTCCAAAATAACAATCCACGAATTAAGTCTGATATGTTATTAACAATATTTGATTGAAAATATCTTTGTTACTTGCTTGAATTAGCCGTTGGAAATGGATGCTTTGTGCAACTTGGTATTGAGCGGGAGCATAAATTGGCAGCGTGATTGGCCTTCTTTAAGAAGTTGGCCAATGAGCATGCATGAATCAGTGTTTTGATTAATACAAAATATGGAGGAGGATTCATTAGCACTCTGATGTGCACTCAAGCCTTTGTTTGCCATGGTGGTTGGCTTGTCAAGTTCCTGTCAATTGGATAGTACATTTCTCATCTCATCTCTCATTGGTATTAATTGGTTTCCTTTAAAAAATTGTAAAGTTGGCCACCCCAGAATGCAAAAGGTAGCAAACTTAATATTTGCAGATTAACAACTTACGGGAAAAGTGCATCTAGAACACGCTGTCCTGTTAACAGTGGATGGTTGGCTGCCATTTTGTCTGTGACGGGCCTCATTTGACGAACAGGCCACACCTACATGCAAAACAAAAAAACTAAAGTATGCAGCAAAAGATATGCAAAAAGATAAGACAATATGAGTTAAGTAAAAAAAAATAGCTAAGTATGAGTTACTCCCAATCCCGTTGTGCTTTTCATTTCATGTTTTCGCGCGAATAACCCGATTTTAAATTTGCTTTTTCGAGCATAATAAAAGGGTGGAATTTCTTGAAAATCGGCGATGATAAATATTTTAGTACAATCTTTGGTATGGATATACTTTTAGGGGATTTCCAGCCTATACGATAACCTCCGGTATTACCTTAATGACTCTAGAGAATTTGAAGTTTGAATGTCAAAACTTCATCTAAGGTTATATTCATGCAATTGATTGTTTGATTTGTTGTTTAAAAGTTCAAAAATCCTGCATCTGACTGATCAGAACAAATCAAGAAAATATACAGTATTTGGTGATCACAGTCTTACTAGCACAATCATACTGTAATTTAATTTTTTTTTACCATGTAGTAGATAATTCTAGATTATCCTTTTCATTACCTGCAACATGCAGTGCTTGCTTTTCTCCCCATCAAAGTCTATCTCTAGGATAGTGTCCTCAATGTAGTAGTTACCCTGAGGTGCTATGTAAGTAATGGTGCCTTTGGCTTTAGGATGAAGCATGATGTGGTGCTTGATAAAGGTATTCTCCTGGACGTAGCCATAGATGTCACCACCTGTGATGTGATCACCGATCTAAGCAACCAAACATTAGGTTTCCATTAGTACCTAAAGACACATCTCCAGAAGTAATGAGAATGCACACTTGCAGATGCAATAAGAACACATATTGATAATAAAAAAAATTCCCGTATCTCTGTATGAGTTGTAAATGAGTTGTTTCTATGAGTTAAGATGTTGGAAGTACTGAGAATGCATACTGTAAATGATCTAATAAACGCCCCCTATCTAAAGAACGCCTCCTATCTTAATGAACGCCCCTCTCTAACAAATGCCCCCCTCTATTTAACGCCCCCCCTACCCTTACCCTAGCTTAAAAACAAACAACATAGGAATTTTGCTAACATAAATCAAATTTAATTAATCTGAGTTTGGCTTCTACTGGGTGAGACTTGCTCAATGTCAAAAAACGCTTGCTATGCAGGCTATAATTTAACATGATCCTGACTGAGACTAGAACTCCACTGCACATGGGTTTGTTGTATTTTTTATAGTTTGTGAAGAGCACCCCTCTATAATAAATGCCTCCTATCTATTAAATGCCCCTCCTCAGAACATTGAAATTCAATAAATGCCCCAGGCGTTTATTAGATAATTTACGGTAACATTACAATTAAATCAAAATGATGAGATTTTATTTTTACTTCAATACCTCATAATAATTTTAGGTAAATGTAAGACAAATATTGTTATTATTTGTTGTTACAATTGCTCATTTGTACAATGAAATAAAATTTCACCAACAAGGTACTGGTTGCACCAATTTTTTAGTTATCTACAGTATCAAACCCTGTCCTACAAACCTTGAAGTTGCCAGGAATGAACTCCCACTGTACCGTCCTGCTGAGGGATTGAGTGTTCACTCCACGTGGAATATAAATACTTTGTGTCATCTCATTGATATCCTGAGGAAAAAAAAACCTTTAGATAAAACTTGTATATCATAGTCACAGGTATAACATTGCTGTTTTAGTACCTTTAGAGGTCTTTGGATACCATCAAAAATGCTGCCCATAATTCCTGCAAAAAAAAAAAAAAATATCACATAATTTTACAAATACCTTACAGTAATAATTATTGAGTTCCATTAATAGTGGCGTGGACAGCTGATTTGTAGGTGAGTTGAAGAGATAAAAAGCATTTGTGTACACAGCAAAGGATTGTGTGTACACCAGCCAACTGCCAGCTGAAACCAAGAAAAGGGGCGATGAAAGAACCTTTTCCAGCTATATTTTTTTGGTAGATTTGTAATTAGCTGGATCAAATTCGGTGTATCACTTATCACCCTTGAGCTTCATTTTTATTTTATTATTGCTCTTTTACCTGGACCTAACTCCACAGACAGAGGCTTCTTTGTTCTCAATACAGGGTCCCCAACCGTTACACCAGCTCAGGATGTGTCAAGAATCACAACATATCACACTTAATCAATATTTTAAATACTGTAGCCAGACATCATATTCCAAGAAGTACTGTATGTCAATTACTGTGAGTTGTAAACGTTTATTAATTTAGCAATCTATTCAACACAATCTTTCTTACATGTAAATGTATTTGTTTACTTAAGGATACCATAGACCAAAGCGGTAATTACCCCGATCGTCCCGGCAAAATCGCTCGCGCTCGCGTCGGATTAGAGCAAATGCCAACAAACTATATATCAATTTAAAGCTTAATGATTGAACTTTCCTCCTAAAATAATCATTTTTTATACGCGCTTAATTTTGAGTGCTTTTGTGCGAAATCGACCACTTTTAAACATGCGAATTATTTATACACACCAAAAGCGCACAACCTCCCGGGATCTGCCTTATATCTTTCGTCATGTACTGAACTGACAAACCATGTCTACAATTGACGTCACACAGCCTCGTTGATTAATAATCAAGGGTCAAATTTAGGCATGGAATAATTTTGCTTCTTTGGCTACAACGCACTAATTAAGTCCGTAGCAAAAAATGCTATTGATTATCCGCGACAAGGTGTGACAGAACAATATCTATACAAGACACTTGCCAAGTTGAGCAGGAATCGGGGGGTTAAAAGTGTACCTTTAATTCATATATTTAGAGTAAGATGGGGTGAAATTTGATTGCAAGATATCGGGGATTTAAGTTGTGTAAACATTAGAGGCAGCGTGACAGTAATGACAGACGAAGAGCAAATAGAGCCGTGTGTGGCAACCAATCACATTGCACGCTATACAACGCAGCGGGAAAACTCTTAGGCACTCAAATTTATAGCGCTAGTTGTGCAAGAGAAGGAAGATGCCTAGACCGATGTGAGCTTGCACTGAAGAAAAGAAGAGCACGGAAAATTTAAAAAGACCGCGAACGGAGACAACTCAATGTTTTGGGCTATCTTCCTCATTTAGCCTTCTTCAAAGGAAGCCAAGGATTCTTACTTAATCTTGGCGTAGTTTACAAAAAGCCGTAAAACTAAGTGGCGGAGTATTTAAGATTTTGGTGGTATTTTTTTGCTAACATCTAGAGTGTGCCTATTGTCATCGAATGGCATAATAAAAAAAATTCACCCGAAATGAAGCCATTTTGGTCTACGGTATCGTTAATTAGGATAAAAAACATGAGGTTCTGCTATAAAAGGGTAAGCTCCTCCCACCCCTGGGATTGATTTTGCAATTATAATCAGAACACTGTCACACTAGCAGTCACAAAATCATAAGTCTCCTCTAAAATCCCTTATCTCTGAGCCTCAGTCAGCTGGAATAAAACTATTTTTGCACAGGTAACAAGACAGTTGTGTTAAAAGATTGATAAATTAGTCATTTGCTGTCCACTCATGTTTTCAGTGTAAAATTTTTAATTTTGCGCTTCTTAAATTCTAACGCACATGCATAAATTATTCTTGCCCTGTTAGTAAAATGTTTAGAGCGCACACAGCTTGGTATAGCATTATTTTACTATAAAAAGAAAGAATTATTTGGACAAGTTTTGGAAATGATATTTGGTTTAGAATATGAAAATATGAAATGATATTTGGTTTAGAATATAAAATAGCTCAGAGTTAATGTCCGTAATGACGTGTTGATTTATTGACGGCTAATCGAAAACTGATTGTTCCCAGGTTTGGGAGGAGCTTTCCCTTTTATAGGTGAACCTTGCATTTAAAGAAACCAAATACATTTCATATCTGAGATGACCATCGTTTGACCGTTGCATATCTAAACAGAATAGTGTTTTCATCACTAGTTTAAAATCAGAATCAATATTAAATCAACTGTTTTATCTAAATAAGGAAAAGGATACAAGTTTCCTCGTATACTTGAATTGTTGCCATGTCTCCCTCTAGCCGGATAATCTCCCCAACCAACTCACTATGGCCGACACGTACCTATGATGTACAAATGTAGGTCTTTGTTATCTGTTTCAAATTTATCTGTTACCTGTTCTAAACTTAAATGTTTTAATTTTTTCAAGCCAATTAACTATACATCAAAATAAACGATGCACATATTCTAAATACATGAGAACTATAGAATAAATTGTCAAGTGAAGAGTTAAAAGTCCCCACCCCCCTAATTTCTAGGAAGTCCCTAGGAGCTCTTGTGTTAGGTACCTCAGTATTAGGTATCAAATAAGCTGACAAGTAGATTGACCTTACATCTAATGTTATAACCAAATTAAAAAAGAAAAACAGATAAGCAAGGAAGAATTGCAAGGAAGGCAATTGAGCCAAGTCAGAATTTTCCATTGAAAATGCAAGCAAATTTTATTGTGAGAATATTTTTTTCAATATTGTTACAATAAAGGTGCAATAACGCCTTGATCTAAATATGCAGTGCCCCAATTTTCAAAATTATTAAAATTAATTGATTTCTATTTTCTTTTTCCGTCAGTTTACAAAATCGTTCTGATTCAACACAATTATATATTTTTTTCAATTATATTCTAGTTCGCCTTGCAACTATATACAAATTGTGTTTTAAAGACAGAATTGGATAATAAATACCAACTAGGTAGAATAAATCTGATAAAATTCAGTGTGAAATGAAAATGTCATGTGATGAACGTGATGATTTGAGTGATTTCATTCCAGAACAGGTTTGAGAAAAATCACAGATCATCTATCCTTACCAGCTCGTACATAGCAGCACCACTCATATTCTCCGCTATAACCACTGAAAGAAAACACAGTTTAACCATAAGCCTTGATTTATAAGATGCTCTCGAAAAAGTAAAAGAATTTAAAGATAAACCGGCAAAATTAAGAAACCCACCGGGCCCAGAGACGCCGAACACATATCCAAACTTGCTGTCGCTATCTTGATCCCGTATTTTCGGCAGCTTGTCCGCCATATCCATTGCTCCCGCCTGGTGGGAAGAAAAAATTGACGTTAAGTTTGTGGGGATTTGTGAGGAGATAAAAAAGGAAAGAGAAGGACAAGTAATGGACCCACCATCTTGGAAATGATACAATGATCACATGGGCTAACACCGAGGTCACGAGTACTGCTCTACAGGGGTGGGGTGAGCTAGTAATTATTTAGTTAAAATTTAATTGCGTATTTGCTGGGAAAAAAAAGGATTGTAAGTCATCTAAAATAAGTGAGATATAATCATTAATACTTTACTCTAAATTATATTTTTGTACTTATTATTGTTTGTGAGTTAGGAATAAGAACATTTTTTTCGGTCCCCTCCCCTTCCTTGTCAGCTTTAATCTGAAGCCCAGTCCCCCTCCAAGGAAAGCAAAGGGATAAAACAACAACATGGCGGATTTGTGGGGTTCGCGAAGGAAATTTCATTTCGCATTACTTCTCGCCCAAGTTACAATAATACTTCTATCATTTATGAAAAATGGACATATTACAGCTACAAGCACAGTGCCATTACAACCTACATTTTCTATTTCTATAAATTCTACGCCATCTTCAGGTCTAAACTCTACCACTAACCCTAGCAGTTTAACTTCGGTTGCATCAACTCCCAGCTTAACGACTGTTTCTCCGAGTGTTCGTCCATCTTCTGGTTGCCCTGATGGAGTTTTTTGTAGCGATCTCGGTGCATCGTGTATTGACTGCCAATATAATGACTCTTGTGTTTACGGAGAAGAAGTTAGTGTGTCATGTAAAGCACTTGATTTTGTTGATTGCAAGGTAGGAAATTTTCATAAAAAAATGCTAAAAAAATTTTCTTTAAAAAAGCTTATTCACATCAACTCTTGTAGCTTGCATTGCAACCCAGGGGAGGGACTCTCGGAGTCCCCCTCCCGGGCATTAGAACTCCTTTTGGGTTATGCTGAGCCCTCTCCCTTCTGATTCAAATAGCAATGTGTCTGAAATTTTTCAATTTGTTTCAAGTTCCCATTTATCTCTGCCTGTTTCAATGCATTGCTGTTTGACACAAGAGAAGAGAGGGGATCAAAATGGTCTTTGATTTGAGATTATAGCATCAACATCTACAAATGCTTTTTTGTACACAAAACAGATACAATAATATACATTAATTTATGAATAACCACATACTGGAGATTGGCAGTTGGAAATTGCTATAGGCTATACAAGTGTGACCAGCTGTGATTAAATGGAAAGGGAGTGGGGAAGACAGCAGAGCTTGTTTGATCTCCATTACTAAGCCATCCCTATGCCTACAAGCATGTCATAAGATTTTAAAAAGGAAATTGGTAAAATATTAACCACAATCTTAACCAAGGAAATAAAGGGCTGTAACTATTAGGTCATATACAAAAAAACATGGAAGCATGTTGCTGTTTGATTTCTGTCTTGTTTTACAGGGACCTAGAAACTTTACAAAGACATTCAGTTGTCGGTACTGCTTTCAAACTCCAGAAGAGAGCTATCATTGTATCAAGAAGACTACCTGTAAGGTAAGGTGATATACTCTTGATAAGTTCAGATTTTTGCCAAAGAAAGATTGTCCTTATTTATATCTTTTTGTGTTCTTTTTTAGGTTGTGTCAGCGGTCAGTGACCCACCAAGATATATCACCAACTGCACTGTGAAGGAGGAGGTGTTATGCCTAGGTGAGGAGAAAATTACAGATATTACAAGTCCGTTACCATCAAGAGTGGGGGGTCTAGCCCTCCACCTCCCCCCCCCCCATGTTTTACTTATCTTATAAGGTAAATTCTCAATTTTGTTGTATTTGTAGATAGTACAGTTTCCTCCTTTTTAAAGGTATAACAAAACTATACCATCTGCTGTATAAGACAGTACCTATTTTGTTCACAGGGCATAATACCCTTTTTTTTGTTTCTTCAGGTAACAGGACATTTAATAAGCTCCTTAGATGTAACTGGACGTCTGGGTACAGATGGTCTACTGCTGTTCTACTAAGGCTGGTGGATTTTAATTTTTTTTCTTTATTGTTATGGTTAGAGTGGAACCTGGATTTTACTGGATTTTATGATAACCTTGATTTTACGATGACGTTCCTTTTTCATGGCGGAAATACAGTAGAAAATATAAGTAATTACAGGCCTGTACCCAGGATTTTTCTTGGGGGGGGTGCAAAATTCGAAAAAGTGGACCTAATTTTTTCGGGGGAGGGGGGGATGAGTTCTCTAATAAAAATCTGACCACCCCAGAAAAAACAACATGGGATTTTTTTTATGCCTTTGCAGTATCTTCACAGGACGTTTATTGTCGAAATTGGCTACGTACCAAAGTGACCTAGCTTATGCTTTACAGTTTTGTCTACAAATAGCACGTCCATTGGGAACCTAAAGTGGACCTTCGGCCGTTGTGGGGGGGGGGCATTCGCACCCCCTGCACCCCCCTGGGTACGGGCCTGAATTTCCTCAATCTAACAATATTGGTTACAACAATTTTCTCGATTTTACGATAGAAATCTGTTCTCCCTAGCATAATTTTGACCTTAATACAAAAGTACTACTTATTCTCTCTATCAAAAAAAGAAAAAAACTCAAGACACCACACACAGTACAGTTAATCGATTGACAGATCTTGTCAGTCTAAAAGAGAGTAGCTGTACAGTCTTACACAGAGATACGTTACAATATTATTATTTTGTAAAAGTTGATACAAAACCCCACCTCGCTACAATGATATTTTCAATGGAGTTTCCTTTGTAGCGTAAATTTGAGGACCTCTTTGCAACGATACCTTGATTTTAAGATACATTTTCTTTCTCCCAAAGCATATAATAAAAACCAGGTTTACATAAGAAGATCAAGTGGAATTATCTCTTTGTCAATATAAACACAGGCAGATCAAGGGATGGGGCTACAGAAGTTCTCAAAACTTCCCAAACCTATTCATATTATCCTTTTTAGCTACTTGCCTATTAGGAAATAACTTTTCATTATAATGGTTTTCTGACGCTCTGATCATAACTTATACAATTGTCACAACTTATTAGAAATAATAATTGTGTATGATTTACTAGGTTAAAAAAAACTGGATTGTTTTTTTTCTTTTAGTCTTACACTTGGTGGCTTTGGAATTGATCGTTTCTATCTTGGTCACTGGAAAGAAGGGCTCGGCAAGTTATTTAGTTTTGGTGGCCTGGGGGTGTGGACACTGATTGATCTCGTTCTTGTTGGGATTGGATACATAGGACCAGCAGATGGGTCACTCTACATATTCTGAACAAGAAGTGGACAAACAACAAACAGGACAAGCCTTATTTACAGGCATCTCTTGCATCTCTTGTACAGTAGAATCTTAAGGGCTTACTTTGGTATGCAGTGCCGTAGCAGACCTCGAAATATTACATGTGGGGGCACGATATGGAAACAATAGGGAAATATTTGGGGTCACAGCCACGCCTCTACTGGTTATTTTCTTTATATTTTTTACAATATTGGGGGGGGGGGCACGTGCCTCCAGTGCCCCACCCCTGCTACGGCCCTGGTATGACCAGAAATACAGTAGAACTTGCCTAAACTGGGCTTTTGTGTAATAGATGCTTGCATATAATGGTCAGATACCCATGCCTTAGTTCTAGTTCCTATAGAATTACCTTGCAACTAATAAGGGATTTTATTTTTAACAGACACAAATCTTAGGCCCTAAATAGTCTACTCTCATATGCAGCCGTTATACTGTCCCCTTTGTCAGGCAATGCACTTGAGCTTAGGTACTCCAAAGGTACTCCAAAGGTACTCCAAATGTACTCCAAAGGTACTCCAAAGGTACTCCAAAGGTACTCCAAAGGTATTTCAAAGGTACTCCAAAGGTATTCCAAAGGTACTCCAAAGGTACTTCAAAGGTACTCTAAAGGTACTCCAAAGGGACTCCAAAGGGACTCCAAAGGGACTCCAAAGGTACTCCAAAGGTACTCCAAAGGTACTCCAAAAGTACTCCAAAGGTACTCCAAAGGGACTCCAAAGGTACCCCAAAGGTACTCCAAAGGTACCCCGAAAGTACTCCAAAGGTACTCCAAAGGTACTCCAAAGGTACTACAAAGGTACTCCAAAGGTACCCCAAAGGTACTGCAAAGGTACTCCAAAGGTACTCCAAAGAGGCAAATGGCTCCAATCAAAAGCACAATTTCATTCAACAGCTATAGAGATATAAAAGCCTACCTTTATTATATTGTACAAAGAGACTGCTTGCTAAAGCCATGATGATGTATATACTGTATATATTTTAAAAGGAGGTTGCTTTGGCTAATGGCCTTTAAATCCCTCTAATGCATTACTCAAATATAAAGACAATTAATAAAATGTAAGATTTATAATCTACCAAGGAAGAAAATTTGTGATTAATCTAAAATTTGACTAGGGCAGTCATAGCTGTCAACTATTCTGCATTAGGCGGGAGTCTCAAGATTTTGAACCCTTTCTCGAGCCTTATTTTCTTGAAAATAGCCTGCTTGCAGGCGGTACTCTGTGTCTGGGGGTGAGCGCAAAAACGGAGAGGGTTTTCTGCAATAATAACACCGAGTACCGCCTGCAAGAAGGCTGTCTTGAAAATATACATACATTTACTGTATTCTCACGCATTAGCTATCATTTGGTACTTCTGATACATTCACTGTATTTTCTCAAGATTTTTCCTAAGCGAGGATGACATCTATGGGAAGGAGGGGGCTCAAACTCACTAAAAAAAAAATAGCTAAAATAATAGCAATAAAAATAGCTAAAAAGCTGGAGATTTGAAGCTTGATGCGGGAGAAGCGGTCCAAAATCTTGACAGGTATGGTGTTGTTAGTGTGATTTAATAGGACCTTGGCACATATGAAGGTCAAGGATGGTGTATTGGCATACCTGTCAACCTCTGAAAATCTCAAGGCTTGAGAATTCTTTGGGGGGAAGGGTGGGGTATATTCTTTTTTTGTGAGGAGGGGTGGGTTTAACCTTGCAGGGGTTTGCTGTATTGAAAGGTCTCTTGAACAAATCCAGTTATGGATCTCACGAGGGTGTGCGCTACGCAAGGGAATTATTGTTTTAAAAATTTTAATAGAAAATAGGCAAAATCACGATTTTCTATAGAATAATTTTTCGGAAGCCATAAAAATCGCTAAAAAAAAATGGGAGACTTGGTGCTCAACGCGGGAGAGCGGGAGAAGGGGTCCAAAATCTTGAGACTCCCGCCTAATGCCGGAGAGTTGACAGGTATGTATTGGGAAAGCATTTCTATTTAACTTGATGATGGTATGCTGTCATTTCTACATGTATTTTCTTTTGGAGGAGGGGGTGTAAATTTTCATCCCTTTGTATTTCTGAGGGTATGAAAGACTTCTTCCAGGTCAGGGGCTCATAAGTAGGGGCAATCATCTGTATTATATAAATGTCACAGCGTTTCCTAGGATCAGTCTATTTTTAGACGCGCACGCACGAACGGGCCAATCAGCTACTTTGACGTTGGTCGCGCGCGCGAGTGACGCGAGGCTGCACGCGCAAATTGCAGTTAGGAAGAATATATTTTTATCTATCATCCGTCGGTTTTGTTTGTTCAACAAAAGAATTGCAAGCCAGAATTCAAAGTCGTAGGTAGGGTTGGATTCATATTAAAGAAGAGAGCAACAAAAAGTCAAAGTACCGAAGAGAGAACATAGCTTTTTGTCTGAGACTGCGCGTGCAGTTGAGCTCAGCCAAAACGTCAACACAAAGGTTGAATCTGATTGGCTCATCCGCGCGTCTAAAAATAGCCTGATCCTAGGAAACGCCGTGACAGTTAGTATAGTACCAGAATATGGGGAAGTTGATTGCCCCTACTTATGAGCCCCTGTCCAGGTTTATAGCCAAGGACCAACCGACAGTGAGATAGAGAACACTGCCAACGTTCCAAGGGTGTCTATGTCCACCAATACTTTTTTACTTCCCCCTTTTTCATCGTGCCTTAGACACTGGAAAATCTTTCAATAATTTCTGGGCCCCCTGTTTTATCCCGTCATCGTGAGGTCCTAGATCTAGTGATCTCCCGCGCGCCGCATGCCGGGATTACACCAACCATGCGGGAAAAAACATGGCTCCCATTTTGAATTGAAAATCACGTTAAACTTATAAAACAAGGGAATCTGGGCTGGAATTTCATGGCCCAGAGCGCCAATTCGCGCGTAGAACTAGAAAACCATGACTGTAGAATATCCTTCTTCTATGAAAAAGGTAGGGCACTTATAGGAGGGGTTTAATTCAAGAATTCCCGAGAAGGGTACGATCGATTTTCTCGAACACCGTCAGTTATTCCGTAAATTATCGATTGTTGTCAACTGACTTTTTTTTTTAAATCCTGTGTTTTGATTCCTTGATCTATGATGCTTAATTTGGCGAAGTTCAAATTGTATCCCGTCATTGACCACAAAATCTTCAGTTTTTATGCGCCAATGCTTGTTGAGGTTTTCCACTTTTGATTTGTTTCGGTTTATATTTCACTTTCAGCGTGCTATTTTACTTAAGTATATAAATCTCCAAGCATGTTATTGCTCGATTATTATTCACTTGTCATTTTGGTTGGCTAAAACACCTCGAAAATAGTGATTATCTTGAAAAATGACTTGCATATAAAAAGTGTGAAACCACAACTTCACAAATCAAAGGCGTAAGGCCACACGGGAAGTAGAAAGGACATATTGGTTGTTCCTTGATTGATTGAAATATTCAACCAGGTTACACAAGAAAATGAGGCCATCCACCAGGTATGTGAGATAACTGGAGTCTCAATCGAGGAAGCACAGAATGCTTTTGCTGTAAGTATAGAAATGCTATGGTATTTCATACAGTAAAATTTAATTGGATGAAGTAAGAAGCCATTTACAGACCTTTACTGTAGATAGAAGCAGGGCTTTCATTAACTTTCAGAGTAGGCGTTTGAGAATGATAAGTAGAGGGTGGAAGTTATTCTATCTTTTTAGTTCAAAGAAAACTTATGTTGACTTTTGAAAAAATTTGCCAATGCTCGGTGGAAAATAGCTGGCACTTCCGCCGGCTGCTGGGGCCTAAGGAAACCCCTTCGAAGGTCTGAAATTTATACATGCAGGCGTGTAGCTAGGGTTGCCATATAGGGGCACCCCCTCCGCTACCAAAATATATGTGTGATCCATACTATTAGTATACACTCTTTTCCTACAAGAACATCAAATGGGCTGTTCTTACTATTGGAGTATTCCAAGTCTGAAAATATTCTTACCAATGCCCAATGAGTGTTTATAATACCATATAATAACCCAATAATACCCAATAAATTATTTGAAGAGAATTACACAAATGATCAAAAACAATAAAATTTTCAATTTTAAAAGGTTGTTATTATGAACACAATTTGATGCATTTTAGAATGCATCAGACTAACAAATCAATATCTTTCTGCAATCTGAGCCTTAGCAGGTTCTTTAAATTTGGTGAAATTTCAGATTGGACTTATAAAAAAGGTTCTTTTAAAAAATAATATATAATACTCAAACATGAGAAATCCTTAGTTACTAACTTGACATATCTAACATAACTTGATCATATAGGCTGGCAATTACAACGTTGATGAAGCAATCTCCATTCTCACCCAGTCCAACCTTAAGGTATAATCTTTATAACCGCTTTTAGTCTATGTATTTGAAATATCCCCCTGACCCTCTCATTTTATTTGATTTCAGAGTAGCACCACTCATCACGGTAGGTTGATAGGGTTTCTGACACCTGAGGTTTCTCTGTGACTTCTGATAATTCTCTGATAAAGTACTTTTAACATTGTGTGGACCTGATAACTTTTACAATTTCATTATTACAGTTGTCAAGAAAACTCCAGTTGAGCAAGGTAGGATTTGTATATTTTATATTTATAGGAGTTTTGGTTTGATAGATAGCATGCAACCTTAACACTATTCTAGTAGTCAAAGTTGCTAGAATAAGACCTCGGTTGCAATAGTTGTAAGACACCAGAATGAAATGATTTTGTGGTAATATGTCCACAAACTTCAAACAGATTCTGGTAAATATTTTTAAACATGCTGTTATGATATGATTATCATAATCTCTATATTAATGATATTAGTTCACGGTTTAGTGCTTTCATACAAGGATTTTGTTCTGTAACCTTTGTAGAAGAAGTGATTGACTTGACAAAAGATAAGGATGATCGGGATGATGACCTGGAGAAGGCCATTGCATTAAGTTTACAGGAATCCCAGGCTGGACAGCCACAGGTAACGGGCTTAGAGGTGTGACTAGGGAGGCAGGGGGGTTTCAGGATCAGGGTGTTACAGTTTTGTGTTGCTAAGATTAAATGAGCCTTCATTAAGGTACAAACTGTAGATTGTATCATGAGAGGTCTCACTTTATCATTTTTGGCCCAGTTTCCCATCATCAAAATAATCATTGTGACAAGTATAATTTGTTATTAGGGAATCACTGCTGAAGAACAAGATATCAGTAGGTAAGTCATTTTATTCATTCTAGCAACCAAAAACATTTTTTAGCTGTTACCCATTTGCAAGTAATTTCACTGCATCGTTGTCCTATCCCAGGGTGCTGGAAGCCAGCTTGATTGAGAATAAGCCGGGTCAGAAGAGGAAGCGAGGAGATCCATGGATGATGTTTGTGGATCCTGTCAATCCCTATGACAGGAAGAGGGTGGAGGGCACTCCTGTTGGGTTCAAGAATGTCGGCAACACTTGCTGGTTTAGTGCTGTCATACAGGTACTTAGAAGGGGAAATTCATGTCCATTTATCAATCAACAGGGTTGTACTTAGCCTGTTGATAAACTAGGACAGCAAAAATATATTGTTATGACGGGGCACTAAGATAGTGAATTGATTGTCCTGTATATAGTGTAATGAGATTGGCCCTGAGATCATGACTTAGCCTTTACTCTTTCTGTGCTACCTTTTATGATCATACACTGTGCAATTTACCATGTTTATCTGTAAATTTGGCAGCCTCAATCACTATTCTAGCATCACCAATTGTTAACAATAGTAAACAAGGTTGCTACAGTAACCATTCAGAGTCAAACCAAGTTTTCCATGGACCATCACCACCCTTGGATTACAAATAGATTCTGGTACATTCTGGCTCCTTTAAATGTAATTTTTTTTATCCCTGTGTATAGTATATGAATTCAGTATTTTGCCTATTTCTTTTTGATGTAATGGGATTATTTTTTGCCTGGTTTCAGGCCTTGTTCCATTTGCCAGTATTTAGAAAATTGGTATTGGGCTATCAGCCTCCATCAGCAAATGAGCAGAAGTCAAAGGTTAGTATACCTCTCTTCTCAATGTGCTAATCTCTGCAGGCCTGCTATTTCCCTGTAGTTATGGGAAGTGTTTAAACCTCCTTCTTCAGGTATGGCTCTGTTATGCTCTAGTCATTTGAAACTCCCACCCCCATGGTCCTGGGGAAATGTGGCGTTAACGTGGGGGTTTAGAGCACTTTTGAACAAGAATCTGTCCCCAAGGAGTGGGGGGAATGACAGTTTTTTACTCTAAGACTTGTCCCCACCATGGGGGCTTGGGAACAGATGAATAACATCACAAATGTACTTTGCAAACGTCATGTCAGTTCCTGGTTTGATACTCTTTCTCTTCTGTAGCAAGCAATTCCATGTGTCAGCGTGTGGCAAGTTGCATGCCGAAATGTGTGAAAACAAATATGAATGATAACTAACGCCAGATGAAGATAAATTGTGTTTTTTTTTGGTAACGATATCTTCATAGTTATTAAGTACAAATGTACTCACTGGAATGTTACTGGCTTTGAAAGATAAAGGCTTATTTCAGATGACTTCAGTTGTCTGCCTATGCTTTGTATCAAGAGGGGTAGCACCATTTGACTGCGGTTTTGTCCAGAGGGAGTGGTGGCTTTTCTCTGTTTTGTAAAGAGTCAAATTCTAATCCCCCACCCTTCCCTGGAACCATGGGGGTGGGAGTTTCAATTGACTAATGCATTATAGGGGATATAGTTCTGTACCATTTTTTTCAACCTTTCTGTTGCAGGATGCCCATCAATTGCTGTTTATGCTTGAGCTGAGAAAGCTGTTTGCTCTCCTTGTGGCGAGCAAAAGGAAATATGTCGACCCCATCAAGGCAATAGAGGTAACCAATCCAGCATAGACAAAAACAACAGGCCATTCTTGCTATAAGCTTGTGCGCCCATTATTTAGAAACCTACCTCAACTACCAGAATGCAGTGCGGGCCTTTATAAGCTTGCACCAAATGAAGCGCTCGCAGCATGTCAGTAGCTGATGTCAAATGCATGGGCAAGCTTTTAGCTGGAATGGCCAATTCCTGTGAATCATTCCATTTATGTATGATTTCACTTTGATTTTGTCTTAGTACCCCAGTAAACAAAAGCGAAACTTAGCTGGTAACATTGTTTGTGTGTTTGCTTTGCTATTTCAACAGATTTTAAAGGAGGCGTTACAGTACAATGGAAGTGAAAGTAACCCTGGTAACCAACAGGTAATATTTGATATAATATAATAATAATATATAATATAATAATAATATAATGATTTGAAATGCAGACAGGCATGTCTATATTTTCAAGGTTGGCCTTGATGTGTGCATATCCCCCCCCCCCTTTTCCCTCCCTCAGACTTGCTCCAAGTCCACCTCAGAGTCAGTAATTGAGCGAGATTAACTAAGCAAGTGTAGCAAGATCAAATGAGGATGTGAAGGGGCCGTGGAACACTTGTATCACCTGAATGATTTGGAATTATAAATACTGGCTCAAAAATATAATAAAATAATAATGACACCATACACAATCATCACATTCTTATTGTTTTCTCAGCCTGACGGTGTATTTTTCCACTGGTAAATTTGGTACAAAACATGAATAAAAAGTTGCTTAAAAATGGCTTCTAAACCCCAATTTTTTCCCCATTTTTAAAACGACTTTGAAAAAGTCGAACCCCTCCCCATTTATGTCCACAAAGAAAAGCAGACCTTTTTTCTCAAGAATTTTCAAATCTTAATTTTGTGTATAATCCCCATGACTGCATGAACACCCTAAGCATATCCCGGCTGTTTGAAGTTTGAAAGTCTAGGCAGCCTCAATCACTGTTCTAGCATCACCCATTGCTAATGGTTGTAAACAAGGTTGCTACAGTAACCATTCAGAGTCAAACCAAGTTTTCCATGGACCATCACCGCCCTTGGATTACAAATAAATTCTGGAACAGCATTTCATTACCCAAATTTTTAGCACTTTCAAGTTGTTTTAAGTTCACTGGGAAAACAGGACTTTTTCAATGTATTCTTGTTAAAAATACTATTTTCATGGTGCTATCCCTGTATAGATATGACAACGACTGTGTGTTCTACAGCTACTATTACTGTATGCTAATGCCAATGGTCTTTTTTCAAGGATGTTAGTGAGTTCACCCATAAGCTGTTAGAATGGCTTGAAGACACCTTTAATACAGAATCCAAGGAAGAGGAGAAAAGCCAAGCCGATAGGTAAGTTGAAGACACCTTTAATACAGAATCCAAGGAAGAGGGGAAAAGCCAAGTTGATAGGTAAGTTGAAGACACCTTTAATACACAACCCAAGGAAGAGGGGAAAAGCCAAGCCGATAGGTAAGTTGAAGACACCTTTAATACAGAATCCAAGGAAGAGGAGAAAAGCCAAGCCGATAGGTAAGTTGAAGACATCTTTAATACAGAATCCAAGGAAGAGGAGAAAAGCCAAGTTGATACAGTAGGTATGGATGGTCAAAAACACATCATCAAAAGACCAGTTTAGACAAAGTGGTGAAGCATGCAGCATTCACCTTAATAGCACTCTGTCAATGGTTAGAATGACAGTGTGTTGGTGATGATGATGTCCGTGATGGTTTGATGGTTATGATGTTAGTAATGGTTATGGTGATGGTTATGGTGTTGGTGAAAGTTAAGGTGATGGTAATTGTTATGATAATAGTTTTGATTATTCTTGTGGTGAGGTTGGTGATGGCAGTGCTAATAGTTTATGATGGCAATGATGTTGAGGCTGCCCCCTTTCTCTATTTGCAGCTCATCTTCCAACCCTGTAGTAGAACTATTCTTTGGCCAGTCAAAGGTGGATGGAGTGTATGAAGGTATCTTTGAGTGATTTCTCTGATTTCCATGTATTGAATTCATATCTCCATTTAAATGCTGCATGTTTCTCTAGGCAATCGCTTCTCGAATATCGAGACGTTTGGGGCGTGCCCCCTGCAGGTGCAAGGCTACTCCAACTTGCATGACAGTCTAGAGGGTGGCATGGCCGCCAGAGAAATAGAGCCTGCAAACCACGGCGACACCCAAAATTCAGGCCAAGAGGTAGGTTATATGAACCTGAGATGGGATTTATTATGGTGGTTGTTTTGAGATTTCTTTACATATTTTCTGTATATTGAAAATAATAACAAAGCTGTTGCTGCCTGGGTCTCTTTCTTCAAATAGCTTTTTTAACATTTTCATTTATAAACAGTTTATATAGCTAATATTATAATATTGTCATAAATTTTCTCTCCTCAGCATTGGTTCACAAGATTACCACTGGTTCTGACCTTCATGCTTTCTCGCTTCCTGTTCAACCAGTCCATCGGCAGGGCAGAAAAAATTCATGAGAAATTTTTATTTGATAAATGTATTTACATGGATAGGTAAGAAAAATGAAATATATGGTTTGACTTTGTTGATTCTTTGCACCGTTACATTTTGCAGAGATCTTACTATTTTGAGCTCCTTTTAGATATATGGAGCGTAACAAGGAACTCTCTAGAAGACGAAGAGAAGAAGTAAAGACCCTCAAGGAACGACATCAACTCTTGAAGTCCAGTCTAGATAGGCAAGTAAATAAAGTACATAATAGCAACTTAATTGCTCAAATAAGCACCTCCCCCGAATAAACAAATTGCCTGGGACATGAAAAATGAAATAGGCACTATGGCGCTTATTCCAGCAATCATGTTAT
This sequence comes from Nematostella vectensis, assembly GCF_932526225.1. Lineage (NCBI taxonomy): Eukaryota > Metazoa > Cnidaria > Anthozoa > Actiniaria > Edwardsiidae > Nematostella > Nematostella vectensis. Next base: position 9,072,277 of record NC_064042.1, read on the forward strand.
GCAAACTGCATTATTAGTTATGCTGGCAAGAACAGAGTTGGTGGCCCTGTTTGTACATGTCTGAAGGTGATGTGAAGTACTGTAGTTTACACACATTTCCAACATTTCGTCTTGCGATCAGTCAAGTAAGGTGGTGCAGCAGTGCTGGACATTGTTGGTTTCGTTTCGGCTGGTCTTTATAGTCTTTTAGACATGCTGAAAGTTGATGCCTAACAATCCATAAAAAAATGGATTGAGTCACCACAAGCATTACCAACTTGTTTTATACATTTTTGTCTTGTCTGTCAACTGACTTTATAACACTTTCTGTTTCCATAGATATACAAATTATGGATCTGGAGCAAAGCGATCCCCTATACAAGACATCCTTGATAGTGCTCTCAACTTTGTCCGAAGCACCCCTCCCTCGGACAGTACAGATGTAGAGATGCATACTCCTATACCGGGGTCTCCGGTCACCTTTGGTGCAACCTCTGCTGGCCCCTCCACCCTGTTCGATACCCGGACACCCTCCCTCCATCCTGCGCCTCGATATGTGACAGAGTCGGAGCTAGAGACGATAGCGACCGCGCTCAGACGCTGGAGGACAGAGGTTGAACAAGATGTTTTAGGTGAGAGGGGTATAACAAAATAAATAAATATAACTAACTTGCGTATCCTTTCCATTCCCACCCTCCCAATGAAGCTTTGATAGTTTTCTTTTCTCATTCCCATGATTAAGCATCCTTCTGAACCCTTCCTTCCCTCCCCTAGAAGCCTTGTTTCCCTTCTCCCCTAAAAGCCTGGTCCCTCTCCTCCCCTAAAAGCCTGGTCCCTCTCCTCCCCTGAAATCCTGGTCCCTCTCCTCCCCTAAAAGCCTGGTCCCTCTCCTCCCCAAAAGCCTGGTCCCTCTCCTCCCCTAAAAGCCTGGTCCCTCTCCTCCCCTAAAAGCCTGGTCCCTCTCCTCCCCTAAAAGCCTGACCCCTCTCCTCCTCTAAAAGCCTGGCCCCTCTCTTCCCCTAAAAGCCTGATCCCTCTCTTCCCCTAAAAGCCTGACCCCTCTCCTCCCCTAAAAGCCTGACCCCTCTCCTCCCTTAAAAGTCTGGTCCCTCTCCTCCCCTAAAAGCCTGGTCCCTCTTCTCCCCTAAAAGCCTGGTCCCTCTCTTCCCCTAAAAGCCTGGTCCCTCTCTTCCCCTAAAAGCCTGGTCCCTCTCCTCCCCTAAAAGCCTGGTCCCTCTCCTCCCCTAAAAGCCTGGTCCCTCTCTTCCCCTAAAAGCCTGGTCCTCTCCTCCCCTAAAAGCCTGGTCCTCTCCTCCCCTAAAAGCCTGGTCCCTCTCCTCCCTAAAATCCTCGTCCCTCTCCTCCCCTAAAAGCCTGTTCCCTCTCCTCCCCTAAAAGCCTGGTCCTCTCCTCCCCTGAAAGCCTGGTCCCTCTCCTCCCTAAAATCCTCGTCCCTCTCCTCCCCTAAAAGACTTGTTTCCCTTCTCCCCTAAAAGCCTGGTCCCTCTCCTCCCCTAAAAGCCTGGTCCCTCTCCTCCCCTAAAAGCCTGGTCCCTCTCCTCCCCTAAAAGCCTGGTCCCTCTCCTCCCCTAAAAGCCTGGTCCCTCTCATCCCCTAAAATCCTGGTCCCTCTCATCCCCTAAAAGCCTTGTCCCTCTCTTCCCCTAAAAGCCTTGTCCCTCTCTTCCCCTAAAAGCCTGGTCCCTCTCCCCCCCTGAAAGCCTGGTCCCTCTCCTCCCCTAAAAGCCTGATCCCTCTCCTCCCCTAAAAGCCTGGTCCTCTCTTCCCCTAAAAGCCTGGTCCCTCTCCTCCCCTAAAAGCCTGGTCCCTCTCCTCCCCTAAAAGCCTGGTCCCTCTCCTCCCCTAAAAGCCTGGTCCCTCTCCTCCCTAAAAGCCTGGTCCCTCTCCTCCCTAAAATCCTCGTCCCTCTCCTCCCCTAAAAGACTTGTTTCCCTTCTCCCCTAAAAGCCTGGTCCCTCTCCTCCCCTAAAAGCCTGGTCCCTCTCCTCCCCTAAAAGCCTGGTCCCTCTCCTCCCCTAAAAGCCTGGTCCCTCTCCTCCCCTAAAAGCCTGGTCCCTCTCCTCCCCTAAAAGCCTGGTCCCTCTCATCCCCTAAAATCCTGGTCCCTCTCATCCCCTAAAAGCCTTGTCCCTCTCTTCCCCAAAAAGCCTGACCCCTCTCCTCCCTTAAAAGCCTGGTCCCTCTCCCCCCCTGAAAGCCTGGTCCCTCTCCTCCCCTAAAAGCCTGATCCCTCTCCTCCCCTAAAAGCCTGGTCCTCTCTTCCCCTAAAAGCCTGGTCCCTCTCCTCCCCTAAAAGCCTGGTCCCTCTCCTCCCCTAAAAGCCTGGTCCCTCTCCTCCCCTAAAAGTCTGGTCCCTCTCCTCCCTAAAAGCCTGGTCCCTCTCCTCCTCTAAAAGCCTGGTCCCTCTCCTCCCCTAAAAGCCTGGTCCCTCTCCTCCCCTAAAAGCCTGGTCCCTCTCTTCCCCTAAAAGCCTGACCCCTCTCCTCCCCAAAAGCCTGGTCCCTCTCCTCCCCTAAAAGCCTGACCCCTCTCCTCCCCAAAAGCCTGGTCCCTCTCATCCCCTAAAATCCTGGTCCCTCTCATCCCCTAAAATCCTGGTCCCTCTCCTCCCCTAAAAGCCTGACCCCTCTCCTCCCCAAAAGCCTGGTCCCTCTCATCCCCTAAAATCCTGGTCCCTCTCATCCCCTAAAATCCTGGTCCCTCTCCTCCCCTAAAAGCCTGACCCCTCTCCTCCCCAAAAGCCTGGTCCCTCTCATCCCCTAAAATCCTGGTCCCTCTCATCCCCTAAAATCCTGGTCCCTCTCCTCCCCTAAAAGCCTGACCCCTCTCCTCCCCTAAAAGCCTGGTCCCTCTCCTCCCCTAAAAGCCTGGTCCCTCTCCTCCCCTAAAAGCCTGGTCCCTCTCTTTCCCTAAAAGCCTGGTCCCTCTCTTCCCCTAAAAGCCTGGTCCCTCTCTTCCCCTAAAAGCCTGGCCCCTCTCCTCCCCTAAAAGCCTGGTCCCTCTCTTCCCCTAAAAGCCTGGTCCCTCTCCTCCCCTAAAAGCCTGGTCCCTCTCCTCCCCTAAAAGCCTGGTCCCTCTCTTCCCCTAAAAGCCTGGTCCCTCTCCTCCCCTAAAAGCCTGGTCCCTCTCCTCCCCTAAAAGCCTGGTCCCTCTCCTCCCCTAAAAGCCTGGTCCCTCTCCTCCCCTAAAAGCCTGGTCCCTCTCCTCCCCTAAAAGCCTGGTCCCTCTCCCCCCCTAAAAGCCTGGTCCCTCTCATCCCGTAAAAGCCTGGTCCCTCTGCCCCCCTAAAAGCCTGGTCCCTCTCATCCCGTAAAAGCCTGGTCCCTCTCCCCCCCTAAAAGCCTGGTCCCTCTCATCCCGTAAAAGCCTGGTCCCTCTCCCCCCCTAAAAGCCTGGTCCCTCTCCTCCCCTAAAAGCTTGGTCCCTCTCCTCCCCTAAAAGCCTGGTCCCTCTCCTCCCCTAAAAGCCTGGTCCCTCTCTTCCCCTAAAAGCCTGGTCCCTCTCCTCCCCTAAAAGCCTGGTCCCTCTCTTCCCCTAAAAGCCTGGTCCCTCTCTTCCCCTAAAAGCCTGGTCCCTCTCTTCCCCTAAAAGCCTGGCCCCTCTCCTCCCCTAAAAGCCTGGTCCCTCTCTTCCCCTAAAAGCCTGGTCCCTCTCCTCCCCTAAAAGCCTGGTCCCTCTCCTCCCCTAAAAGCCTGGTCCCTCTCCTCCCCTAAAAGCCTGGTCCCTCTCCTCCCCTAAAAGCCTGGTCCCTCTCCTCCCCTAAAAGCCTGGTCCCTCTCCTCCCCTAAAAGCCTGGTCCCTCTCCTCCCCTAAAAACCTCGTCCCTCTCCTCCCCTAAAAGCTTGCCCCCACCTCCCCTAAAAGCCTGGCTAACAACGCTTCATACTAACAAGAACAACAACGCTTTTAGCAACAGTAATAGTAACTAACAAAAGTTTATCCTTGTCTTCTCTAGATATCTCAACAAGTTTGAAAGAGGTTGAAGAGGCTATTTCTGTTATGTATAATGATGAAGAAATGAAAACGGTAAAGCATTGTCCTTTGCTCCCTGAATGTGCTTCCTATACCATCAAATAGGATACATTCAGTGATTCTTGCAGGATCTATTTCAGGCTGAACTCAGAAAAAAAATGACTGGAAATCCAGCATTATGATTTGGGTTTCTATTTTTAATTTTTTTCCTCCAAGAAAGTTTGGTGGATATATAATGTGCTTTTCAATTTATTTCCACGAAAGTTCATAACATAAGAGGAAGAGGTTTTTTAAGGTTTATTGGAGAAAGTACAACAGAGGTTCCCTTTTTTTATTGAAAGTTATTAAGGTTTTTAGTTTCGATGCTGTACGAAGAAGAGTTTTTTTAGGTTTATTTGAGATGGTCTAATTATTTAAGGGTATGTATCCTATTGGGGGTTATCACTGTTGTGTATTCATATATGTAGTTCTCTATACCCATAATGGTGGTTGATTGAATAAGCATTGTTCTGTTCAGATACCTTACCGCCTATATGCCGTGCTTGTCCACGAGGGGCAAGCTAATGGTGGCCACTACTGGGCCTACATTAACGACCCACTGGACAGACGGTGGCGGAAGTTCAATGACATCACCGTAAGCGAGGTCACATGGGAGGAAGTGGAGCGTGAATCCCTAGGGGGGTACCGTAATGTCAGTGCCTACTGTCTGCTGTACTGTGATGCACGGCGGGAAGAGGTGATACGAGCCGGCAATACGCCAGAAGTGCTGTCAGCAGAGTTGCAACAAATGGTTAACGAGGATAATGCTAGTTTTGAGCAGGAACTGAGGGACTGGGACGAGAAGCAGGCAAAAGCTGCGAAAGGTATAAGTCGATATATGGACAGTTTTTATATGTTAAGGGCTTAGGCCTGGGTCCCCCTTCTAGCAGCCAAAACTACAGTAAATGTATGAAACATTATCTAAAATACAGGAGAAAATGCCTTGGAAGGGCCTTTTGGGCCCCCTCCTGTTAAAAACCTGTCTACGTCGCTGATGTTTGCAAACTTCTTAATCTTCAGCCTACAACGATGGACCTGGAATTATTGTGTATCTTCCTTTGCTTTCAAGTTTGGCTTTGGATTTCTATTTTTTGTCTATATTTTTCCAATAATTCTAAACCCTGAAATAAATAGAAGTGCAAAATATTATAGCACCAAGCATAGTTCGGCCAGATGACAAGTGCAAAACGTTTAGGTTGGACATACAATGAAACTACTTTGTGATGAAATGCAACTGAAAAAGTATCTTACATGCTGCCATTCTTATCCAATAGTTCTTAACTGCTTCATCATCATTGTTTTTATATAATGATAACTAACTTTTAGTTTATTGGTGCATAGAATGTGTGTCGAACGTATGTCAATGTTTTCAAACAACTACTGTATAAATGCAGCAAGCTGGAGTTTATGCTTTTCTTATTAGTACCTTTGAGGTAGACACGTTTGAGGCACCTGGGGCTCGTTTCTCGTAACACCCGAGAATTCTCGGGCCCGAAAAAGTTTTATTCCTTAAATTTGAAAAGCTGGCTAATTCCTATAAGATTTATGGTATCTAAATGTGTTGAAATATCGTCAAACATCGTATTTTACCACAAAGATTCATGTGAAGGATAATCCTCTTTTTGGTTTTATAGATTTTGATCTTTCCCGAATTTCTCGGGCCCGAAATTCACAGGCTTAAATATTAAGAAAGTTCTCGGGACCTCGCAGTCACCCGAGACTTTTCGGGTATCTTTTTGGCTTCAGCAAAACTTCGAAAATAGCCCTATTGAACATAATCATTTGAAATACGAACGAGTGGAAGTTCAAACTGTTCTAAAACATGAAAGTGGTTCTCCAAAATAAAAACATGCGAAATTTTGAACAAAAATGCAAAATTAGTTTTCGGGCCCGAGAATTCTCGGGTGTTTCGAGAAACGGGCGCCAGTACCGCAGGGTGACCACAACAGCCTCTTCATTACCTTCCTTCACTTTCAGAAGCCAAGTCCCAGGCTCTAGTTGTCGCACGGCCGGACCTGGTGCTAGACGCCGAGGCATCATGTGCTGTGAGCCCTCGTGCCCACTCTCCCGCTGCAGCTCGTTCAGAGTCGGTGTTGACTGCCAATCTTGGTGTATTACCGTCACTTGTCGACTCTTCTGGAAAGAAGCTCACTATTGACGAGGGTAAGGTCGCTTGTTGGGAACATGGGTATGCAGTTGACAGTAGTACCTGTGTGTCTACTGGGTTCCGGATTCGATTTCCGTTTCCTACGTGAATTAACTCAGATGGTTCTCAGCTTCACTCTTTCTCCAGGTTTTCTTGCAGAAATCCAGGTTTTCTTGCTGAATTACGCTTAAGGCCATGTTTCTTTGGACATTCTTCATAAACCTACATCAAGTGTCGCATAAGTACCTCTGGGCGACCTGAAGCATCCTATTAGGGGAAATCTTAGAATTTAGATGCGCTGTTATCTTGGATGCAATACTTATACCAGGCGCGTACCCAGGATTGACAAAGGGGGGGGGGGGGGGGGTGCTCAGTCATCATATGGGAAAAGCATAGTATCCAAAGGTTCCCTTATAAATTGACCCACTTTTTGGCTGCAGGGGAGGCAAGGGAGGGTTCACGCGCACCTTGTGCACACCCCCTGTGTATTTGCCTGAATGGCTTAGAATAAGCTAGGTATGTTGGCCAGTGGTACCATTTTCAGTCGGACGAGTCCTCAGTCCAACGTTTATATTTTCGTTTCGTTTTTTGATAGCCATAACACAGTGGTGCATTAACGAGAAGACAAGACTGGACAAACTCGCCCGTGAGTACCCCCCAGAGTACCCAGGAGATGTGCGCCTGGAGCATCTTGGGATATACCTGATGCGGTGCAGCGCTCCTGACTTCACTGTGGAGTGGGCCATACTGGAGTCTGTCATTGACGAGGTGAAGGCCAAGGACCAGAGGTGAGCAGCTCTTTAGCTTACTCTGCCTATTTTGGAAGAGGCCCAGTTGCGCGCGCCTCACTAAAAAATTCTTAGTGCAAATCATAGCCAGGTCGCCTTAATGGGAACTGTTAATCTCCTCTCTTCTTGGGTAATGACGTTAAAGAGTCTCTACCAGCCGTCATTTTGTCCTCCTAGCAAAATACCAACCGCGAGAAAGTGTCCGTTTCCATCGGCTGATTTTTTTTTTTTTGGGGGGGAGGGATTGAAAAATTAGGTATTAACGTTTTTTAGATGGTTATTCCAACCTTCCAATACTGAATGTAAACAATAACAAATGTGGCTGATTAGACACCCTTTAAGCCTGAATGCATGCCCAGCTCCTCCTCGCATTGCATTAGCCTTTATTCTGATTGTCAATGTAACTCAATCATAACGTCTTTTTGAATATTAAAGATTTTCACGTCTTTTGGTGACCTAGTTTGATGCCGTACAGAAAACGCGTACAGGAATTCCTGGAAACAGAGAAAGGGACGGATCGTGCGGCGGACTACAAGGTGGGTATCACAAACTCCGAGAAAGTAAAACAAAGCCAGAAAACTTAATGGTAGATTTCTATTTTAAAGCCAGTACTTTTACTTAACACTCCGCTGACAGGAGTAAAAAATGGCAAAGTTCAAATTGTAAGGTCGTGTTAGATAATATTCGCTTGATTTTTGCATAGATGTTCCTTGTGTAATATAAAACAAAATAAGCTTTAGTTATTTTTGGTAGATAATCCGTACTTGAGATATTGCAAATTGTAAAGCTCTTGATTTGTCTTAAATTGCCTAATTTGGGCGAAATTGCTACTTTTTTCATGATTTATGGCATCTTTGCTCAATCATATCTTAAGAATAGATCATCTACCAAAAAATACTAAAGCTTATTTTGATTTATATTATGCAAGGAACCTCTAGGCAAAATATTAACAAAATGTAAGCTAACACAACCTTACAATTTTAATTTTGCCATTTTTTTCTCCTGTCCACCCCGCTATTGTGGACACTCGCGATAACGGAAAGCTCGTTATTACGGTAACTAGCTATTTCAGACAGCTCGTTATTACTGACAGCTCGCTATTACGATAACTAGTTATTTCAGACAGCTCATTATTACGGTAACTAGCTATTTCAGACAACTCGCTATTACGGTAACTAGCTATTTCAGACAGCTCGCCATAACTGACAGCTCGCTATTACTGACAACTCGCTATTGCGGACATTCCGCTATTACGGACAGCTCGCTATTTGATGACATTCCGCTATTACGGACAGCTCGCTATTTCAGACAGCTCGCTATTTGCGGACATTCCGCTATTACGGCCTTCGCTATTACGGACAGCTCGCTATTGCGGAAATTCCGCTATTACGGACAGCTCGCTATTTGCGGAAATTCCGCTATTACGGACAGCTCGCTATTGCGGAAATTCCGCTATTACGGACAGCTCGCTATTACGGACAGCTCGCTATTACTGACATTCGCTATTACAGACTGCTCGCTATTACGGACAGCTCGCTATTACGGCATTCGCTATAACGGACAGCTCGCTATAACGGACAGCTCGCTTTTACGGACAGACAGTAAAACCCAAGCTAAACAATTGCAAAGACGTGAACAGAGGTCACTAAAACACGCTTCCGAGGCAAGAGTTTACCGTTTGTATTCAGTGGCCTTCTTCCTTATTATGTTGTATTTTTTGTTTCCATGGCAGAGATGGAAGGAAATGTACATGACTTTCAAGTTGATCAACTCGTGTTTTCTCACTGGTCTAGAGCACTTTCACAGTCAAAAGTAAGACAAAGTCAAGTTGATCAACTCGTGTTTTCTCACAGGTCTAGACAACTTTCACAGTCAAAAGTAAGACAAAGTGGTTTGCATGGTAATTCGGCAGCCAGGGTTATGCTTGGGGGCAATTCCACAATATCCGTCAAAAAATATTCACATCGGGATTTTGCAATGTACGGGTGTTTAACAGTTAAGCGTACATTTGTTGTCTATTGAGGGGCACTTTCGCGGTTATACTTATAAAGTGTCAGATCATAAGACTTTACTACGATTTCCGAAGATTTCTAACGTATAAAGCAAAAATATCCTCCGCAAAACCGAAAAACGATATAGATAAATGAATAAGTAAATGAAATAAGTTTAGCTCTTTCTATTAATCACTCTTGAATATAAAACTTGGATGAAATGAGCAGGAATATTTTGCGCCGTTTTGTTGCACACATCTTGTTGCACATCGTTTTTTGTATGTATATATTTTTTTTCTCGTGTAAGCGTGCGAGTGCCCCTTTCAACAACTGTAAGAAAACCACGAATTAGCTTTTTATGTGTCTACAAAAATGACTTAAGGGCAAAAAAAATAATAAGAAGAAAAAAAAGTGGGTATGGATGCTATCTTTTATGTACTGGGTATCGGATGAGTGGTTTTAAGGGGCCCAGGGGCTACGTTACGTGAGCAATGGTCCACGGGGCATTTCGACATTATATGGTGAGCTTTGTTGGACCATGCTAGACTCTGTGACGTTAGAATGACAAACCCGTTCTTTCACAGGTACAAGGAGTCGTTACCATACCTCGTGCACGCGTACGAACTCAACAGAAAACTAAGCGACCCCACGAATAACGCCCGCAGTATGGACCAGCGGTTGCTTGCTCACTGTCGGAGAGTGTGTTTCTTGGTAAGACCATGATGCTTTGCGATCTTGTCTGTGCGCCAAGTTTAAGTCCTGTCCCAATTTGCTGTATTCTCGTCAAATCACTCCCATTTTTACACAGAAATTGAACGAGTTACGAGCTATGAACATGTCTATGGAATCCTTACCATTTTTTACTGTTCATGTTAATCAAATTACCCATTTTCGCACAGAAACTAAACGAGCTTGCCATTTCCCTGTTCGAGTCGGACGATTACAAGACGCTATGCGAGGGACTGGACCTAGTCAGCGAACAGGTCGTACCATGTATTCCCCAGCTCGTTACCAGTCCCTACGCGGAGGACAGGGAGGCCGTGGAGCATATGAGGAACAACTGGTTTACTTACCTTGGGGGAACTGTGGACGGTGAGTTGAAATACGCGTGTCACTTGTTCTACCGTCCGCCATTACTCTGAGAACGAGCAGTCGACGGGTTAGGGTACTATATATGGCTGAACCAATCAGCGCGTCCCATTCGAGTACCCTTTGTTTTTTTGACCAATCAGAACATGCGATTTAAACAGTACTTGTATCAGGCCCTTCTCTTGTTTCTCGCCGGCGCGATAGAAACATAGGAGGGCCTGATACTCAGGTTAATAAATAAATAAGTAAGTAAGTAAGTAAGTAAGTAAGTAAGTAAGTAAGTAAGTAAGTAAGTAAATAAATAAATAAATAGTATTATTCCTCGCTCATTCGCACATTCCCTGATTTTTATGTTTCTTTAGAAAAGCGCCAGGAAAAGCTTCAAGACTTTCTCCCCAAGCTCCTAGACGGCTCGACCGACGGTAACTTTGAAGAGATGCGACCTCCTCCAGTCATGAGGCCCACTAACTCCAAGGACCTCTGCGAACGGTTCACCAGAGCCATGGAAATAGTTCATGCAAACATGCCCTTCGCTGCTAAGGCCTGAGTTAAATGGACTTCTGCGAAAGGTTTGCCAGAGCCACGGAAATAGTTCATGCAAACATGCCCTTCGCTGCCAGGTGCTTGAGCTATGTCGTATGGTGGATTGCGGACCTTGATGTACCTACCTGTTGATGTACCAACCTGTTGATGTACCAACCTGTATATGTACCTAATCTGGGAATCCGCCATGGTTGAATCTTCCGTAAGGGATGTAAAGGAACCATTGTTTATTATTTCTATTTTAACCCGAAAATATTTTAAAGAGAACGGTTTTTTTTTGGACAGTTGTTAACCGGTATGATCACATCACTGTACATAGTTATCGCCATCTTTCTTTTTCTGTTTTGCGGCTGTTAGAATAAAAGCATCTCAGCCCAACCGTCAGGGCTCATTTTGCCAGTTGTTCATTTTGTTAATAAGGGACGGGATGTTTGATACTAGCCCCGTCCTTTGGCTTCCATTGGCTGAGCCGCTTATCGGTTAATGACGTCACTTTTAATTCGCCACCCGCCTTGAAGCCTGGCAAAACACTCGAAATCGGCAAATCGACGTGTCTATGGGCTCGTATGGAGCGAGGTTCAGATGTCTATGGCTTATAAAGGGGCTGTCGCAGGAAGCCTGGGGCTGTTACAAAACTCCTGGGTACGAAGCCAGTTTGATATCTGATGGGCTGGCAACGAAGTCTCATTCCGCCCCCCCCCCCCCCCTCCCCTCCCAACTTTGCATTTCTTTCATTTCAACCCACTTTGAATATGGCCTACCGTAATTCTCGGGGCCATGTAGAAGCTATCGGAAGATTTCACCACATTGGATTGGTTTGGATTGATGCAACACAGACGAAGAACGTGAATACAATAGAACAACGAGGGTAATCTAGCCAATCATGTTAGGCTTACGAGCGGGATTCTACACTTCTCGTGTCCATAAACACACACTAATTGAGAAAATAAAACTGTTTATTTTCCTTCAATGCCGAGAGTCACAAACAAGTGAACGCAAGTCCTTCCTCTTTCAGTACGTTATTATTTCATTTCTAACATCATCGAATGTCCCTTAAAAAAATACTGAGCTGGATTGGATTCTGCAATTTCGACTCCACTCGCGCCCCAGGAAGTTCTCACGAAGTCTCATCCTTGGCGATCCCCGAATCTCCCGAGCTTTTTCCGCTACTCTGGCCGCTATCCTGCGCCTCTTGCTTACTTTTGGAAATCTCGTGCTGTGGAACCTCATCTATCTTAGCTGCGTCCGAGAACTTGGTCCCCACGAACCACGGATGGCGCCTGATAGAAGCAAGATCAATCCTTGTCTTCACATCAGCGACCAGCATCCGTCTGACGAGATCCTTGACCTCATCCGAGATCTTCTTTCTACGGGAGAACACCACGTCTCTTGACACCTGCTCGAGAAGGACCTTCAGGTTCGTGTCATCGAATGGTAGGCTCGCGGAGACCATAGTGTACAGCACCACGCCCAGGCTCCAGATATCCGCCAGCGTTCCGTCATACGCAATGCCCCGTAAGATCTCTGGCGGCGCATACGCGTACGATCCGCAAAACGTCTGGCTCAGTCGCCTTTTACCCGTATCCGCCATGACGTGCTGTGTGCGCGCGAAACCAAAGTCCGATATCAAGATGCGGTTATCGCGGTTAAGGAGGATGTTCTCGCACTTGAGGTCGCGGTGCACAACCCCTTTATTGTGTAAATACTCGACCGCGTCCACAAGCTGATGGTAGAACAAGCGCGCCTCGTTCTCCGGGATGGCGCCGTTGCTTCGGATGTACTCGAGAAGGTCGCCGTTATCCGCCAGGTCTAGTATGATGTAGATACGAGAGCTAGTCTCTATAGCCTCGTGCAGACTTACCACGTTCGAATGATTCAAGTGTTTCATCACTTGGATCTCACGGGGCAGGAACTTGGTCAGATAATCATCCGGTGCTTTCTTTTTTGTAACGATCTTGACGGCGACTTGCTTTTTCAGTTTTCTAGAATAAGCAGCCTTGACGACCGCGTAGGAACCTTTGATAAAAAAGAGGTGTGAAAAGTATAAGATGTTGAAAGATTGGCATATGAGTTAGTGGTTCGCATAGTGCGGAGTCAAAACAGTAACACCCACCTGTAACAAACCTGGCCAGTAATAATTCCTAGGCAGGTTTTCCGTTAAAATGATTTTGGCAAAATTTTCATCATGTTCACCGGTGGAATTTCCCCCCAAAAAATTATCATTATCTGTCTATTTCCGTTAGAGGGCAAATTTTCCACCAGGTCAGAGTGAGATTGAGGGAACTCTGCCATGGGGGAGTCTGGAAACTCCGTTGAGACAAAAAAAAATCCACCAGGTCTGTAGTAGGGGGTGTCGACAGTGCTGAAAAACGCAAGACTAGGTCCAGTACCGCGCGGTTAAACCAGCCTTTTTGTTTTGAAATGGCTGGGTTTTACCGGCGAACTGTCACATTTTGGCGAATGCTAAGAAAACCTAAGATCAAACCTAAGGCTAAAATTTTCTTTATGACTCCCTCATTATCAAACAAATCTGTCATCTATTGTACAGTATGGTTTTAATGCTGTACAGTAAGTCAAAACAGCGACCGAAGTCAGCCTTTCGTACCTTAACTCGAACGATTCAACACTGAGATTTTGTTTGTTTTTCCCAGAACACGCGCATGCGCATACGTTATTCAGCACTGTCGGGGGTGTCACAGAGACTTGGCACCTGGTTTCTGGAGCTAGTTTAAAAGGTGTATTTAACTATACAAAATATATATTTCGTCCCATCGTGGGCTTGAACCATCAAACTTTCGCTTAACAGCCGAACGCGCTAACCGACTACGCCCAGTCTCGTACACAGACGCCGCGCGATGCATTTTGGGGTGGTTGAATAAGCGCACGGTGCATGACGGTCAGCTTCAGAATTTCTGTGGATGTCCCAGCAACAGCAAATGACGACTGGGCACGAGTCTGGACTGCGCCACAGACACTTTGACGGTAACTGAATTTTACTCGTTGCACCTAATGTTTTTGTGGTACTTCTAATAAAACAGCGTTAAAAACTATGCAAACATTCATATTTCGTGTCCCTGGGTGGGCTTGAACCAACAGCCTTTCGCTTAACAGCCTAACGCGCTACCCCACTGCGCTATGTTGAGGCCACATATGTAATAACCTGCCACATTTGTTATAACGTCCACATTTGTTAAGGTAGGCCACATTTATAATAAACTATCTGATATCTCATGAAAGAAACATCGTACGACGACCAAACTTGGTAGGTGTCATGTGGGTGTCAAGGGGGGTGCAACCAGGTGGTCACGTGATATGTGACGTAATCAATGACGTCACCAAAAACAAAAATATCCATATCCCATAAAAGAAGCACGTATGACAACCAAACTTGATAGGTGTCATGTTTGTATCAAGGAGGGTGCAACGAGATGGTCACGTGATGTGTGAAGTAATCGATGACGTCATCAAAGGAAAAGGAAACAAGAACTCAAGAACTGAGCTTACCAAGGCAACCAAACTGAGAGTAATTTATGTTATTGATACAGTGGAACCCCGATCTACACGCGCCCATCTCTTGGACGAAAAAATATTATTTCAAGATCCACCACTCAGTAAGTCGAGTGCAAACGCTTATTTTTTAACCGGTCTAGAAGGGCGTGCATTGTGATGCCTTGTGTATGTGTCTAAAAAAGATTTTTCGCCCGAGATAGATGGGCGCGTATGTAATGTTAGATGGACACTTGTATTATTGTAATCACCTGCTATCATTCTTATAACATGATAAGGCGTGCGTTTTATTGTTATTGAGTTAAAATGATTGTTACTTTGATAAGAAATATTTTTAATTACTATTACTGTTGGGAACACATTGATTGCGAAAATAATAGTTGATTATAATGATCAGAATTGCCCTTGTTTTTATCATGATATGACTTACTATGCATTTTGTTGTCAAGAGCATATTAGTCTTTCTTTTACGGGATAAAATATGATCCTTGATGTTTGCCTTATTGACTTGAGTTTGCATAATCGATGGTACTTCATTTTGATTTATTCTGTCGCTGTCTTCTTTGCCTCTTAGAAAAATTAAATTCTTTTTGTTTACCAGATAACTTAAGGCACTGCCTTTCATGAGATATCGGATATTTTATAGCAAATGTGGCAGGTTATTACATATGTGACCTCAAAACGCCTCAGAGGCTTTGACTGTATTTAATTTGTTATCTAGTAAATTCATAACGTATGGTTTAAGAAAAAATACTCACGATGCCATATCTCTTTAAACTTTCCAGGAAACATACCTTGCACACCCTATTGGCGGATTAGATCACTCTTCTAATCATGTGACCAAACTTATCAGCCAATCAGTTCAAAGGTGCTCGAGATATAGCTCAATGAATAATTTCTCAATTGTTTCTTGCTAATGAAGTAAATTGCCCTACAAGTAATTGAATCACTGTATGGCACAAGCAAAACTGCCTAATTATTAAAAGACAATAAGAAAATTATTCATGATGCCGTGTCGTATTGATTTTAAAGGAAATTTCCCCAAAATTTAATATTACATTAGACGTACCCTGTCAACCACGTGATCCAAGCTTTGATCCAATCAGATGTAAGATTCTCGAATTATTTCATCATTAATAATTTTTCTATTGTTTGTTGTTAATGAGGTAAAACTGACCTGTATTGCAACGGCTGCATCAGTGAAGAAAACGGTCCAAAATCCCTCATTACCCAAAAACAATAGCCAAATTATTCATGGCGACGTAGCTCTTTTGATTCTAGATGAAACTTCACCAAACTTTCAAGATAAATTTAGCCTGACTTCTTGATTACTGACCCAAGTAATTAAGAATTTAGATAAGCGTACTCGAGTTATTGAACTATGAATAATTTCCCCATTGTTTTTACATGAGATTAATTTCAACCTAGACTGGGGCTGTTGAATAGCCGTGTAATACCTCATTATCGCTTAGAAGAAAACAAAAATACACGAATCTAAGACTCGAGTTATAAAACCATGATTAATTTATTCATTTAATCTCGTTAATGAGTTGTGTTCGCTGCCACAAATTATACAAAAAAAAAAACGATTTTCGTCCCTAAGCGGGTTTGGAACACCAACCTTTCGGTTAACAGCTGAACGCGCTAACCAATTACGCCACGAAGACTTGAACGGCCAGTTACCTTATCTTGTGGTACTTAAAGATTTCTGGCACTACTTTTTTATAGCAGTGTTGAACTATGCAAAAATGCAAATTTCGTCGCTGGATAGATTTGAACCACCAACCTTTCGGTTAACAGCCGAACGCGCTAACCGATTGCGCAGGTTTTTCGTAAAAACTGTAAAAAGCACACTAGGTTGGCACATTTTCACCACTTGGAATTTTCCAGTTTGTTTTGTATGTCTATTTCCCACCAGGTCAGAGTGAAATTGTGTCAGCGAAGATAACGGGGTCAACAGTTACCGGGGAGGCAGAAAATACACCCGGTAGGGCAAAAATCCCCACCGGGTTTCACCAGATCAGTAGTAAAGCCCTGTACAAACTGCGCCAGCACAAGCCAGCATTGCTGGCGAATTCTTGCTCGACTGACCACAAGACAAAGGAAAAGTTCCATTCCCCATTTTGACATTTCCTTTGTCCTATAGTCAGTCAAGCGGGAATTAGCCAGCAATGCTGGCTGGTGCTGGCGCAGTTTGCACCGGGCTTAAGGTATACCTCTAGCTAAGCCTCTACTCTAACCTGTGATAACATCACCAAGCACTACGCTCATTGTTTATAAGAACGTCTTATTTTCAGTTGAGGCTGGGCCGTTTTTTTTGGAGCATTTCAAGGATAAAAATAGTCTTACAGATAAATTTTAGTGCATATAAATATGATGCACAATAAATTCATAGAAGAGAATTTTAAAAAATGAAGAAATGATTAATAACAATAGTATTTAAGGTTGTTATCATGAACATAATTTGATTCTGCATTTTAGAACGCATCAGGACTAAAAAAGAAAAAAAATGCTATCTGAGCCTAGGCATGTATAGCCTGTGTAGCGGCCGCGCGCTCGCTTTTTCTTCTTTCGCCCCTCTTCCCCCGTCCCTCTCGCTTGAGCCGCTACGCAGCCTCGGCATGTTCTTAGCATGTTCCTAGAATTTGGTGAAATCTAGGCTGGACGTTCTTAGAGAAAAGGCTTTTATAAAAGAAATGTGTAAGCTTACGCGCTTTGACTAGCCGTACCTTTGCCCAGAGTATCCCCGAGGGCGTAGCCATAAGCGGAAAGAACGGGAATCGCAGTGTCAAACGGGGCAGTCGACTCTGTGCTTTTGCTGCTCTTGGCACCGGATTTAGGCCTTTTATTGTCTGGTGTCTGTTTGGCTTTGGCCTCACTTTTGACTGCGGCATTCTTGCTGCTATCATTGGACGCCTCCGGCGGCGCAGATGACATGCGTCGAAAGTATTGCAGAACGCGGTTGTATGCGATGCCCCAAATCGTGTCGTCCGCGCTGATAGCAGGGGGACATGCGTCGATGAAGGCGTTCGTGTTCGCGGGTGGAAGCTCCTCGCACGCGCCTTTGCGTCAGAGCGTCCCCGGAGTTTTTTTCCAAGTAACTTTTTTCCTGTTGATCGAAAGCGCGCGCAACTCCTCGCGCCGTTGGAACGGCTAATTAGAGACAATAGAATCTGATGACGTCACTGCCTGTTACGTCATAAGTAGATCAAGGGATTTATTGATAATAGGTGACTCGCGCTAACAGATCACGTGACCTTTCTTGGGGGCAAATTCAAAACAAAATAATCAATCAAACAAACAAACAGAAATAACTGCACCCGTCACACTAGAGAATAACGAACAAATAAAACCTCTAAGTGAAACTAAACTCTTTCTGAAAAGAAAAGAATTCTGGCATTTATCGTAAGCGCTGAAAAAGTTGCTTTTTGTTGCTGTTATTTTACCGCTAAAAGCCTGAGCGCGAGGTAGTTTGCCACCCAAACAGTCGCGTGATATCTTAGCGCGAGTACCCTATTACTCTAAAGAGTAACCCAATTCTCATGAATGCGCCCGGATTTATTCTTGCACTATCACATGATTGCGCCTGGTTCTCAATACGCCGCAAGCGCAGCCCACAGGCGCGTACCCGGGGGTATCCCCTTTAGCGGCCAAAAAGTTCTTATTTAGGAATCTTCAAATGAAATACCTATGACTACGCGTAACCCCTTAGCCAATACTTGGTACGCGCCTGGCGCAAGTAATTTCACGATTCCTACTGGAACACAAACGCATTAGCAGATGAAAATGCTACTGCTTTATAGCACTTGCCTTTCACCAATTCTTAGTTATCTTGCTATTACACGCCTGCACTCTGCTCTTATGCTTGCCTCTGAGAACCAGCCTTTAGTAGCAGTGAAGCAATTTGGACCAACATCAATATCTGGTTCTCAGAGGGAACGCAACTGTTGGATTAAATTGCGTCAGCCCGATACATTTTGCTGCGCGTTGGTGAAAAAAACACATACACACAAGAGAAGAAGATTTTCATTAGCTTTTTCTATGACGTATAGCCAAGCGCATCCCAATTTTGAGGACCGTTCGCCGGGATGCTTTAACTCGGCCCATGCGCACAAACACTTTACGGCTTTGGTGAAAGAAATATAAGCAAAACGGCAGCGTATTTGTTTCCCTGTCATCACCAACTCGAACTTCCCAGTTGATAAAGAAATCCCGACCGGTACAAACGCACACTTCGTGACACGACCTTAAACTACATAATTACGCAATGTTAATGGATTATATTAGACGCTTGGGCGTTTCGTAGCGGGGATTCATTAATCCTCAAGAAAAGGAGATTTTCAGAATGAACAAATATCTAATGAGACTTTCCTCACGCAACGTTGCTTAAAAATAAAAACGGTATAAGAGGTCCGACAAAAACATCATTACTTTCTAGGTCACAATTTCGCGAAAAAAGAAAAAAAGTAAACAAGTAAACAACGTTTTGATAAAAAGAAAATTATTGTTCTGTTTTGTTTACATATACAATACAGTAAATTAAAAAGAGATGTTTAAGAGAATAATGGTTGTTTGGTGTTTTCGCTTATTCTTGCATAAATACTGTTATAAACTTCTAAAAAAACATCACATAACAACACCTAATTGTGTGAAGAGGATTTTCACAAATCATTTTGACGGGTGGTTAACCAATTTCAGGTAATTTTCTAGAAAATTCGGAGCCTCTAATTAAGTTTTTGGCAACCGCAAACCAAGGTGGTTAAAAATTTTGAGAGTAAGTGGATTTGTAATTAAGAGAGATCCACTTATAAGTCATATTTCGAGTAATGCGCATTCGCTTTTCAAGAGTTTTCAGCCAATTGTTGACTACTTATTTCGGTTATTCTATTTTTTTAGAATATTACCCCAAACAGTGATAAACACTAATGAATAATTGCACGATATCGAATGCGAGTTTTGATTTATTTATTCGTCTCGCCTGTGAATATAGACGTCTCAATTGCCTCGCTTGTCCCAGTTCACTAACTTTGCTATATCTCGCCGTGCTGTGAAGAACAGAGAAAATTGAAACACAGAAATATGATCACCATGGATGCTTTGGACGAGCACTATCTTATATTCGAGGACACCAACAAATTGAAGTACAATCGCTTTCGAAGTACGGAATTTCCACCGGAGAAAGAATGCAATGAGCAAAACACATCCAGTTCAGCTACCAATAGCCATGAATCCAGCGGCAGTTGCAGTCCAACAGAAAATAACAACTTGATTCTAAACAATTTCCCCAAGCAAAATCGTCTACAGATAAAACACAACAACCACGTTTGTGAATGTGGGTGTCAAATCCTCAAAGAAGAAATGAATAACCTAGAGCATGAGGTTTTTACGCTGAGAAAACTCGTCAGCTCTAAGAGGGATATGGAGGCAATGGACTGGTTTTCGCCGAATATTTTCGAGGAAAAATCCAAGCTCAGAGAAAAGGAAAAGGAGAATCAGTTGCTTAGAGATGAGATACAAAAGCTTAATTCCGATATGAAGCGTTTGTATTCGCGATTGGAAGCGCTAGAAGTTGGGAATTTGGCTCCGACATACAATGCCAAAGATGAAATTCTGGACCCAAGAAACGAGGCAGTTGTGATTTTGGGGAATTCTTTCGTCAAGAAACTAAACTCGGGAGAGTTTCGCATTATGGTAAAAGATCTCCCAAAAATCGACGAAAAGGGAGAGATAATTTCAGTCCCGAATAAAAAGCAAATCGAAAAGCTGACCATTCATGTTGGCTCCAAAGGGGTGAAAGAACTAAACTCGCAGCTCGGGAATACAAAAGGAGTAGAAATCAGAGAAATGAATTACGAGCCGCCAGTAACAAAGAAAAAACCCAACATCGAAAAGATCACAGAATTTTCTACAGATAAGGTGAGGTTTTTTTTCGCAAACAGTAAAGTATTATGGAGCTATTAGGAGAAGTTAGCGCGGGAACGTTTAGTGAAATTTCATCATTGCGCGCTGCGGTTTTATCTCCATGCCACGGGATAATTTATTGCTGTGTAACGTAGGTAACTGGTCCTGAATGGACCCCCTCCCCCCCCCCCCCAAAAAAAAAGGACTATAGCCTGATAATTGGTCTCTATTTTCCTACAAAAACGTTTTCTTTTCTTTTTACCCTTTTACCTGTGAAGCCTACTCCACACACGTTCATGGTTCCGGTTCGCTAGAGCTTACTTTAAAGAGCGAAGTTTTTCGAGTCTACTTTGTTTAAATGAGAGTTTATATATCAAAAAAAGGTCTAGAAATTATAAAAATATTAGAATATACTAATTCTGAAAGGAGAAAAAAAAAAACTATGCGCCCAACGTGGGGCTCGAACCCACGACCCTGGGATTAAGAGTCCCATGCTCTACCGACTGAGCTAGCCGGGCGCTTGATGAAATGAAAGGCTCGAAATGTCCTAAATATTTCGAGTCAGCTACCAATAATTTATAAATAGGTCACGTGGCCGTAACCCTCTTCCCGCCAAAACCAAGTTTTCGCAGCTAGGAAGCAAGATAAAGTTTGTAGACTTATATTGACTTCTTTAGGTGCATTTCCTTCTCTGCTAGCAAGAAAAAAGTACACAGGGACACCCAATTATAGACTATATCCTTTTACTAACGGCCAGTGGTGTAAATAACCTCTCGTAAAAGCAAATTCACACAAAGAAGCAAGCCAAGGAGTTGAGACAAGAAGATATCTCCTCAAACTTATAAAACGTGATTTTGAAACGTCGGACACAATCAATAGCATAAGGACCGTGGTAATTTAAGCTTGCTTAGAGTTGCTTCAATGTGACAAGAGTAAATCGCAGGTCCTAACTGATAGGACTTGTGAGTTACCTACCAACATACCTGGCATAACATTAACACGAGTTAATCAGTGTCAGAGAGAAGGGGGAGCCCACACAAAGAAGAGGGGGAGGGAGGGGGTGATGGATGGAATGCGTGTCCACCATGTCATTGCCCAAGTAAGAGTGAATGGTTAAACAAATAATTTCACACTTTCTAGGTAAACACGAATGAGATGGATAAAAGAGCACCTCCTTGTGGTGGTTTCCTACAGTGCTTGTCAATAGCATGTGGTCTGTACGAGCCAGATCCGCCTGCTCGAGTGTAGATAAAACATCTTGACCAGAATAACAATTCCTCCATTACTACTCCCTGTGTTCATCATATTTGGAGAAAGTGACCTTGGATGTTTAGGATGGAACCATTTTTGGCATTGGCAAAATTCACTAAGTGTTTATGCAGGCATGTACCATGTACCAAAACATGTACCAAAAGTCTGCCCTTTAAAATTAAGGAGGGTGAGGGATCAGAAAGGGGGGGGGGGAATAAAAGATTTCAGGTTGTAGCCAGGATTTTAAATAAAAGAAGGCCTAAAGTGACATTTTCTCCTGTATTTATAATACCAATACATAAACTGTTTTAAGGGGGGTCTTGGCAGCGCGTCGGTAGGTCTAGGATTTGTTTTTATTTTAAGGGTGTTCATTTTATGATTCATTTATGTCAAGCTGAAGTACAGTCCAGCAGCTTAATTATTTATTGGTTATTGGTTAGTAAAACAGTGGATATGCAGTGCAAAACTCAAAGGCTGGTTATATTTGCTAAACATGTACATAGTTTTTATTTATAACTATATCTAGATTGAATGTGTTTTTTTCTAAAAAAAAAACCTGTGAAACAATAATTGCCAAAGCATAGTTGTCAACACAAAGGAGAACAAAAACAGTGAGGTTACTAGAGCTAAATAAGTGTATTCCACAGGTTTATGACAACCACTCTGGTAGTAAAAGAAGAATAATAAAGTACAATAATTATGTTTATGTTTATCATGCACAGAAAATACCTGCAACCCTTCACTAGATTTTCTTAAGGTCTGTCCCAAAATGACCTTTTGATCTGCCCCATACATACATTTTTGTGCCATGTTTAACTTACATAACTGGATAATAATGATTGAAGAGTTACATGGGGAATTGGGTCGAGTTGATATGAAAACAGCATTCTTGGACGATTTTAGGGGATGAAATTGTATGGTAAAATGTTGATGTGATATTGAACGAATGGTAGGTTTTAGAAATTTAGCACTCGGAATAGTTAGATTGACAAAATCAACATTTGCATTGTTCAACACCATGTTGAATTTCATCGCCTAAAATCATCCCAGCCTGCTGTTCGCTTATCAACTCGACCAAGAATGGCAAACATAATCTTGCACAGAAAATTACGTCCTTTCTGTTTATTATACTTATTTGTATGTAGAAAAGGATATCCCACTTTGTCGTCTTTAAACCATGCAGGTGCGGATTTTCAGTCTCACTTTGAAACTCAAGCAAAGTAAGTTATTGGGACAAAAAAAATAAGAGATGAAACAACAACAAGACACAAATCTGTAAAGGAAATTGAAAGGACAAAAACTCTACAAGCAGGATAGGATTTCAGATTTTGCTCCAGCACCTCTCCCATAGCTACACTTATATACATAACCCAAACTATTTCTAGTTAAAACGACATTCTAAATAAACTGAAAGATGACTTTGTAGAGTTATCTGTTGTTAATATTCCTTTAACAATGTTCATATAAATTTCTTGGAATATCCAAGAATTTACATACTGTTCATAAATTACAAGAAACTATTCCACTACTATACCTTAAGTAACCTATAGCATTTCCAAGAACTTCTGTCCACTCTTGGAGTTTTCCAAATATTAAAAACATTCTATAGGAATATATCTGTCTTTTTGATTATTCATTTATACTTGTTATCTTTCCATAAAAAAGTATGAGCCCCTAAAACCTCGTTTTTTTTCCTTGCTACATAATTTGCCATTTTCTGGTTTCACCATTACAATTGCATTAAATTCAACATTCCATTTTGGACGCAGAGTTGGGCAACATTCTGTAAGCTCACCTAGCGATTTATATTAATTTACATTTAAAAAAAATGATATTGACATTCAGGGCTGGATGCTGCTGTCCATTCGACTGAAAATTCTTGTTCTTGTGGAACCCTGAGTGGCACTGGCAATGACCTCCATCCATCTGTAGAATAAAGAGATCTGTCAGAAGACTTGCAAACAGATGTAGGAAAATGTCTTTATTTGCAGTATTCACAAGATTGTTGTTCTTTTTTTGTTGTCATTACATAATCATGATAATGAATGATTATTCATTTGCTTTGTAGCTTTGCGTCTTGACGCCTTCCAGCAAACTTAAAGTTCTACTTTGTACGAGGGTTAATTTCAACCAAATAGTTAGAATGTCTGGATCTTTAATCAATTTGTTATTTGTAATTTTTTTCATATTACAATCTTCAAGCCGCCTGTTAATAAACGATTTGCTGACTGGCTCTCCTTACTCGTTGTCATCTCGTTATTTAGAAAATAAATGTTTTCTATTCGGCTGAGCGCAGTGAATTAGAATAGAACAATCATGTGCACATTCTACATCATGCACCTTTTGGCTTGCTTTTGTGCCTTGCACCACATATTGGCTGCATAAAAACTTGTAACATTTTTGTCTTAATAAAGGAGGAGTCAGCTACCAGTTTTTTTACCATATAAGTTTCATACCATATAGGTTTCTTACCATATAGGTTTCGTACCATATAGGTTTCGTACCATATAGGTTTCGTACCATATAGGTTTCGTACCATATAGGTTTCGTACCATATAGGTTTCGTACCATATAGGTTTCGTACCATATAGGTTTCGTACCACATAGGTTTCGTACCATATAGGTTTCGTACCATATAGGTTTCGTACCATATAGGTTTCGTACCATATAGGTTTCATACCATATAGGTTTCGTACCATATAGGTTTCATACCATATAGGTTTCATACCATATAGGTTTCATACCATATAGGTTTCATACCATATAGGTTTCATACCATATAGGTTTCATACCATATAGGTTTCATACCATATAGGTTTCATACCATATAAGTTTCATACCATATAGGTTTCATACCATATAGGTTTCATACCATATAAGTTTCATACCATATAGGTTTCATACCATATAGGTTTCATACCATATAGGTTTCATACCATATAGGTTTCATACCATATAGGTTTCATACCATATAGGTTTCATACCATATAAGTTTCATACCATATAAGTTTCATACCATATAGGTTTCATACCATATAGGTTTCATACCATATAAGTTTCATACCATATAAGTTTCATACCATATAAGTTTCAAGAAAATTGTCTAGTTGTGATTTTTGCATGGTTGAATCCAAACATTCAATCAGATATAATTAAAAAATTAATAATTAAATTTCACGCATGGCACCAGACTTGGTTGCTAGAGAATTTCAATAAGTATCAACGGGAATGTTCAGACGTGGAAAGCATGCTAGAGAAACAAAAATGCAAACAAGTGCTCAGGATATCTAACATCAACTAACCTAAGTTTTCGAGTTTTGAGTGACCATGTTTAAGAGAGGGATGCAGTGCTTTAAAGATAATGTTGGCTTAGTGCATCTCCTAGCACCAAAAAACAATTTTGAAAAAACGAAAATAAGAACAAAATAAGAGCTGATTAAAATAGTAAAGATTCTTTACCTGTGGAAGGAGTATTCATTCTCGCTGCGGAAGAAGTAAACATGTGTTTTGTACTGAAGCTTGAACACCAAGTCCTTCTCAATGTTGTCACCCTAAAAAAGATGATAGTCGCTATGAGGATGCTTGACGTTTTCTAACTTAAATGCTTGAGGAGAACACATAAGCCATGACAAATTTCAAATTTTTGATAATAGCAAACAAAATTACATCCTTAGATTCAAAACATAATCGAGCATCTATACAAAAGTTGAACACCAGCTATGTGAAGAAATTATATAAATACGCCTTATTACCACCAGCATTTTTCAATCTTCAAAAGCGTATCTTATTTTGCCTATATTATGTCCCAACAGTTTTTTTTATGTCAAAGTAGCCATATGCGAATTTTGGCTACTTCCAGTGCAAATGAAAGACAGCAAACAAATTTGATTAAAAAACAATTTGGACAAAATGAGATACCTATTTGAAACGATTTTATAGTTCTACATGTATGCCAAATTTTATGAAATTCGGATGAATGCTTGTGGTCGACCATTAAACGAATTTAACTCTCTAACTCTCCAATTTTTGACATTTTGGCAACTTAAAACATCTCGTGCGTCAGTCAAATTCACTTTACTGTATTTGTTTTTAGTTTCTGAGATAATAACTTAAAAATCATTTTTGACGAAATTTTCCCCACTATATTTCAGGTCCAAACCTGAGCTATAGCCTTTACTATCCTTACTACCCTTTAAGTCCATGCCACAATATGACATTGTAATGTTCATTCGATGGTTTGGGGTGTCAAAAGCATGGCATGGTGATGGAGTGTGTAGTGTTTTTATCTGTTGTCATATGCTGACATTATAAATTAAAATGTTGTATACTGACCTCTGAAGGGCGGTCCACAGTATAACCAATAAGTGGTAGATTTGCGAGAGGGAATTCATCCTAGAAGAGATGTAGAGAAGTGTTCAAGAACTGTTAGAAATTTGCAGATTATTGCAAATTTTTCATCCTGGGCATCCATAACAGACAACTGAGTGATAAATTCCATACCTCGTGTGTTTTGTAGAAGAACAGGCAGAAATTTGTAAAGACGACCCATAGCTTCTGCCAACGATTTCCTGTCTTAAACTTCCTTAGCAGATCACCACTCATTTGATTCTAAAAAGAAGAGAATGAAAATAACACTCCAAGGTTTCTGCCAAGATATGGTATCAATTCCTTTGTGGCTTACTTTAACTGCAATTTTCAATATTCTTTGAGCTCGTTATTGATTTCCAACTGATAAATCCATTTATGGCCTCCGTCATTCAAACTAACTGAATAAATAACAGTTGGAGCTTTTTAATTGGTCAGTACCTTGTGTAGAGATGGCATGATTCAAACCATTTTCAGTCCTTGCCAATCAAACAATTTTGAGGATTTTGGATGCTTGAAGCGAAGAGATTTAGCAGTTGAAAATAGATGGTGAGAATTCACAGAATATCGAACATCGCAGTAACTAGGAAGCATGACGGAGCAAAAAAATGGCATGAAATTTTCCAATTCCCGATATATAAGCTCAAGATTCCGCATACTAGGAGTTCCTCTTAATTCCAAATTTTAACGAAATTTAGAAGAAATTTAATTTAGATATTAGCGAGCAAAGTTGGCTTGATTTTTTATCAGAGCCCCACTTCTTCCTAAAAACGAGGTGAATTAATACTTTGAATATTTGAAAATTGCACTAATAAGCCTCATATCTTGAAGACAAATCCATTAGAAAAAAAACACTTTTTGATATGTTGGTTTACATAACATAAGTAACCTCTATGCAGAAATTTTAGTTTACCAATGTTAACCAGACCTTATTTTGGGAAAACTTGCCATTTTTTTTGCTCTGTCGGGCAACATATTTTGTCACAGCTGCAATAAGGGTCTACTATGTTCTATATCATCAACCCTTGGCGCATTGTCAAACTGCAGTACATATAACGTTAATTTAGAAATTGAAAATTGAAAAAAAAAATGTTCAGTAACCACATAACATGAGCAACAAATATATTAGCAAAATATGCAATATAACAGTAATAAGTATGCATTTTCGCCCAATCTTACCCGAACTGAAAGAGCATGCTCATGCATACTGACGCTTGTGTTTCGGTGCCAGCACACCCGACGAGTGGACATCGTATGACAGTGGGCATGTCTCCTATCAAGGCTTGTAACAGGACTCGTAACTGCTGCGTCATCATCTGATTCTCCGTCGCTGAAGCTACGGTGGATGTTCACCGGGGTTGGGAGGGGGAAGATTTTGCCAACACGTCCAACAACGTGGTGGTCGGATTCGCCATTTCGACAGGAGTCTGTTAAAAATTAAAATGGAATGTTCAATCTTTGATGAGCTTTGCATGGGCTCTCCATCAATAGACAAAGAAGACTGAACCTTTATTCACAGTGAATATTGCATTATCATTGACCACCCTTCAAACAGACTACAAATACCTACACAAAATTGGTTAAACTCAGTTTACAGGTTAAGAAACAAGTGAGAGTAGAATTAGAACGTCTGTGGATTGCAAAATAAAATTCTCTTCACAAAGTATGTAAGTCCTCTGTATCGTATAGGACGATGAGCTAGTGTCCCCAGGGTTTCACTTCACAATTAAGATCTAAGCTAACCCAGGCCCAAAGCTAGGAGGTATGTAGGGGGTCACCTTAACCTCGAAAAATGGGCCATTTTTATTAAAAGAACATAAATGTTCCCCTTTATAAGTGACACCTACGATGACTGTGCACCCCATCACCAAATCCTGATGTGATGCTTCCAATAAGCCCATTTCACATCGACTAAGGCAGAGAATTTTTCTAAGTACTTAGAAACTTATAGCAAACAAAATATCAAGTGCGACATTTTTTTAAATTGATTCAACTTTTTGTAAAGTGTCATTGAAATTTGAGCTTTTCGTCCCTGAACACAGGGACGAAAAATGATGATCATGGAAAAATTATCTTAAAAAGCCAAAATCTGGTTATGTGCACTTCAGCCTCGCGTTATTTGTGTTTTGAAAATCAGTCCATAATACAAGGAACCTATAGCCATTGTAAGAAATTGTATCTTCTCTCTCTATCTGGAATTGCACGTTTTCCAGGATTTTCAGTCATGTCGCTAGGTGCCTGTAACACTCCCTTCTAAAAAAAGGTTATACCCACCATCATCCTCGTTGTTGATGATGTAGCATTCATCACACAAGTAAGTAGTTCCATGTAGATTAGGAGCTTTCACCATCATGTTGGCTCTGTTGTACAAGCACTGCGAACAGGAGGCCTGGCAAAAAAAATAACATCATATCAATTAGCACCTGTTTACTGTAGACTTTTCGTATAAAATGTTAATAACTGGAGAATCTGTTAGCTGAGTGACCCTATTTACTGAATCTTTGTTCTCGGATCTTCGAGACTATTTCCTTGACAAGATGGATTTACTCACACTTTCCTTTGCTTGCCTCACAACAACTTGCAAGTCCTGAAAAACAAATGAAAAGTCAGCCACAGTCTCTTGCTTGAAGGGGAGGCTACACCATAACCTGTTTATTAGTGAACTTTTTATCACTGCAATTAGTAATGGAAATCCCTCAGATGAATCATTTACAAAACATACACTAAGCTTTAAAGAAGGCCAATCACGCCCCCATTTTACACTCCCGCTCAATTCCTAGTCACACAAAGCATCCATTTCCAGCAGCTAATTTAAGCGAGTAACCAAGTTATTTTCAATCCAATATTGTCAATACATTATCAGACTTTATTCGTAGAATAATTTCTATAAACCGTTGTATTTTTGATGATAAACAATGACAATGGAGTGGTTGATCGACATTTTTCTTAAAAACAGGTGCTATGCTTACTGCATTGATTTCCAAAGGTTATTAAACAACAGGATTATCAAGCATTGAATAGCTTGAGAGCCCTACCTCAAGCCATTTGTACTTTTCCTCCTCCGAGGGAGCCGCCACTGTCATGTGCTTGTTCGAGAAGTTGATGTTGAATGGGAACAAGCCATGTAACTCTGGACCAGTATCCTCAAGCTGCAAGCAATAAGACAAGCATGAGAACTGCATCAACCCATAAAGAACTCCAGAATTCAGGGTTAATGGTAAATGGCATGCAAAAAATAAAAATGCATGAAAATTACGGTAGTGGAGTCCTGCTTGAGCTCACTGGGGCTCATAACCTTTGATTGTAAGAGTTTGCAAGAATTAGTGAAATATGAAATGGGCTAAATACCAACAAAATATTTTTTATATATTTTTTTTTCTAAAGATCTGTGCAAACTGCATAAACATCGCCAAACACTTCAGTTCAGCCTTAATTAGCTGACCAAGGGTAAGGTCAAGTAATCTACAGCACCTGCCAACAAAAACTGCTGTTTTCTCCAGCAAAGCTGCCACTGTTTGCTCAGACCTTAGGCACTTGCATTATTGTACTTGTAAAAATCAACAAAAAATACAAGAGGGTGAAAGAAAACAAGTTAGAACCCCCTGCTGACTTCACTAAAGTGTAATAAATAGAAAAAAATATTCTGTAAAATGGATAATATGCAGAAGATCTTGTTGGTTTACTCTATCCAATTTCAACATTGGAGCAAACATATACAGTCTGCCCTTGAACCTTCAAGCATTATTTTAAATCCATTCCCATCTGCTTGATGTGAAAAGTTCTAACCACAATATCGTATTTATAAGTCTTATAATAAGACTTATGAATCATTGAAATAGGCACAAAGTGTAAAAAGTCCTTACCTTGACTGTATGAAGCGGAA
Organism: Nematostella vectensis; assembly: GCF_932526225.1. Classification (NCBI taxonomy): domain Eukaryota; kingdom Metazoa; phylum Cnidaria; class Anthozoa; order Actiniaria; family Edwardsiidae; genus Nematostella; species Nematostella vectensis. The sequence goes on from NC_064042.1 coordinate 9,101,752, forward strand.
TCTGGCCCCGTACTCGGAACTGGTTTGTTAGAGTAACGCCTTTACATGTATATAGAAGTAGATCTGAAAACTAAATGGAATAATACAATTGGGTTACCACAGGCTAAGATGAATAAATAAACAAACAAACAAAACAATAAACAAACAAACAATTTCCAAACATTGGTGCATACAGATTGATATATTAACAATGTAGCTAAGCAATTGTGGATATTTTGGCTTGTGGCTAAATCACAAGGGCAGCTGAAGGCAGTCTATGTGCAAATGGGTTAATTTTAGGCACAGCAAAATAAAAAAACTCACCAAGAAGAACATTCTTGGCTGGGGTCCTTTCCGAGTCATCTTTTGCAAACAGCCTTCCCGGATGAATTCCTAAAAGAAAATCAAGGTTTTCATAAGCTTATCCCCAATACACACCCAATGAAAGGCAAAAGGCCATTGACATCTGTCATTATGAATCACAGACTTTTTTGGCCTTAAAAAGTATAAAACATAAAATATATGAATACCAAAAAAACCTACAAAAATTGCTAAAAATCATTAACTTTTTTTAATTGTATACAGACCAAATGCCACGGTTTGGAAATTCTAAGATTTGAGATTACGATATATGCAAGACAAAATATTAAATTCACAGGTCATTAGCAACAAAAGAATTTAACAAACCATGACTACAATTTCACTGTTTTTTACAAATAACAGAGCAAATTTGGATCTAATCGTGATTCACAGAGAATCCCTCTGCCCTCCTGAGATCTGACAATCAATTCTCACCCTGCCTTGCTGCACTAGGTTATCCACACCAATCAAATCACGTTGAAGCTCGATTATTTTTTGGAAATTCTCCTGCACAAAAAGTAACATTTTAGAATGCTAGCTGAAAATTAATACACAAGTTATCATCAACAGCACATCCTTTATAAACAAAAGACCCTGATCAATGCAGTAATGAAACAGAGGATTTCCCAATGACTTGAGTGGTAGGAGCAATGTTGTATACCTACCAGCTTTTTCATGCTTTCCTCTGTACTTTTGACGGCTCCTACAAGTTCTTCTAATGCTCCTAATAAGAGTAAAGGGAAAAAGGTTGTCATGTGTTATGGCAAGTGCTATGGAGGAATAAAACATTGTTTACCTTGAATATCCTGAGAGTCTTCACTGTCACGAACACAATACTTGAGCAACCCTGTTCATAACAAAAATCATAATATATATAAAAAATAATAAGAAATTCATGATAGTATAAGAAATAGACTGCCATTAATGCTTGGCAAATACAGTAAACAATTGCAGTTACAAGTGGAGACAAGATATTTGTATTCAAATAAAGTTTTACTCACTTTCCAGTAGGAATCTGTAATGCAGCAGTCGTTGAGACGGTTTGAGAAGAAAAGCATTCAATGGAAGATAGCAGATTTTTTGTGTCTAAAAGAACAGACACATTGTTGAAGGCTATGACACATTTTTGAAAATAACAAACAATAATGGTCATTTTATGCCATTTGTTTACCTCAAATTCTTTGTACGCAAGCTCAAACTGCTTGAATTTTCTCGTTGCTGCCTCAAGTTCCAACATAACTTCATCATGCTTTTTTAGATGGTGCACATAACGCTGAAAAAAAAAAAACGCATTAAAAAACAGCACATTTTGAGGGCAGTTAAGTTTGCCTTGGAGAATACAATATAAGTCTCTTGGCCAAAAAGTCATCTTTTATATATTTTTCCCTTTTACTTTTTCAGGATTTGGAAAATCATCTTATTAGACCTTATGTTGTGTTAAAATTCCAACAAATTAATAGAAATATGATAATGAATCCCTAATAAGGGTTTTACTAGGGAAGAAAGCAAAGACATAACAGTTCACCCGTATGTGAAAATGGTGTAAACACTTGTAGTTGTATCATTCCATTCATTTTTCCCCTTTTCCTCCCCACTTGCATCTCCTTCATGCTAATTTTCATAATTGCAGTACTTCTTCCCCATCTCGACTTACTTAACTACTAAAAATAGGCATTGAATGTTATCATCAACAGGAATCTACCAACCTTTATCTGCTTCATGTTCTTGTGCATCAAGTCGCCTATTCTTGGCTCTGTTCCTGTGCTAGTAGTAAAAGATTGATCCCACAAAGTCATGCGCTCCTCAAGCTCACTCAGGAATGCGCAGTGGAAATCATAGATTGGGTCGATGGTTGAGAAGAGTAGTTTCTTGGTGGCTTCTGGGAGTACCCCAGGGGATGAAACAACTTCACGGAAAGCCTACAGGTGAGAGGGCAATGGAATCATAGGGTTGTGTAGCAGCTCTCAGAAGATTTCACCTCTTTGGATTGATGCACCACAGACAAAACAATGGGGGGAAAACAGTAGAATGGGAATACAATAGAACAATTAGGCAATCCAGCCAGTTACGTTATGTCTTATGAGTGGGCAAAACATTACAGTGGGGCCTGGACTTAACATTACAATACAATGGGTTTTTTTTTCTATCTAACAGGGGCATTTTAATAATATTTTCATTCTTCCACACACATAATATGCTAGCTTTTTAAGAAAGGATATTGTAAGACAGATTAGTGTAAAATCCAGATTCCACTCTAATAGAAATGGTTGGCTTGTTAGAAGCACATAACAAGCTGTTTACTTACAATTGTTATGACCTCGAGATCTTTGACGTACCTGAAAATAGTACCATTCTCATCAACCTAACTTACTTTTCACCTTACCAATCAAACGCATGGGATAGGAGAAGATGGATCGCAGAAGATAGATTTTATTACTATACAATAGCTAACAAAATTGCATATATATATATATAAGAAGGAAGTGATAATAGCACTTACGTTCTTTCTGTGTTTAGAAGTTCTTTGGCGATATTGTAGGCAGCACTGGAGCCAGCCTTCACAATGAGACAATTTATTAAAAGTGATATCAAAGTAAACACATGGGACTTAATGCAGGGAATACAATGCAGTGCCACGAACCTGTGTTTTACAGCCAGATTTGCTATTTCTACTGGGCATTTATCCAACTTTGTATGGCATGTTTTTTTAAGGCTTCGAAACCATTGCAAACTAGATATTTATTTAGTAGAAAACTGAATCTGCTCGAATCACTAAGAAATACACTCCACTCTACAATGAAAACAACTCAATTCTATTCCTAGTGTGTCAAATAATGAAGGTAAAGTGCTATTTTCTTAATGATAAAAGTGAAAAATGTCATAACTTTGCCCCCCAAACTTGACATCAAATTACCTTTGAGAGCATTTGATCCGACTTGAACATCATCTTTGGAGATGATGGCGGTGAATACTCATTATCGCTGCGGAACTTAGGAGAGGCCTGTTCCTCAAAGACATTGTCACGATTCTCTGTCTGGGTGTCTGGGTCATCATCAGTGCTGACCTGGGAGCTCTGGCTACCTGTGGTAGAGAGGAAAGCCAATAGTCAACTTGGTAAAATGCATATTTTGATTTTGAAGACCTGGTTTACAACAATTTCATGATTTACAAGATTACAATTAATCTGATTTGTATTTGGATACAATTTTCCATCACAATGATCACTTTGATCATACCTTGATGACTCAATTAACGACTTAATAGATGACTTAATCATTTGTATCCAACCGTCAAAAACCTCAAAGATCTGAAAAGGGCTGCAACCCTATACTCAAAACGGAAATTTAAAGGAACAACAACAACATAGAAGCATTATAGACATCACCTAGACTAAAAATAAAAACATCTTTGGCATTAAGTTTTTGTATGTTAGTCATTCTCTATTTCAAGGGGGGTGCGGGTGGTGTGGGTTCCAAGGGCGCTGTCCTCCACTCCTCCACACCCGGTCATGCCAATGTGGTTATTCATTATGGAATATTATCATGTTAGGATTTCTTTAGGGAGTTTAGTGTATTATCAAAAATACTTATAACTAGCCTCCCCTGAATCTGTGTCACGACCCCATAACATGTTTTTAACTTGTTATCAACGCAATTAGTTACGCCATAAACCATAGAATGACTAAACTGTCATCACCGTTACTACTGTCAGAAATTAAATGTGTTTTGGAATTGAGAGGTCAAGAAAAACAGACCCAAAAATATGGATAAGCAAAGTATTTTATTTGCAAAAAAAATAAAGATAAATATTTAACAGTTAATAACCATTCTTCTTTATGTATGATATCTGCTTATTAAAATATATGCTATGTTACAGCTCTGCTATCCTTACAACCAAAATTAAACTTATGAAAACAGTTTGTAAGCCTTTGTAAGTAACTCTATTTCTATTTCCCTACATAAAATGCAAGGAGGCTGATTATGGAGGTGTTAGCTATAGCTTCTCTGGTTAAACAAGTCTACTATATGAATGCCATTTGTCATTTTGCTGTTTACAAAATTGTATAAAAAGATTAACATTAAATGGCATGAAATATAAAAAATAAAAATTAATGTAAAACCCAGAATCTTCAGGTCGACTTTAGTTGTTTACATTGTCAACCATGCAACTAAATGAACTAGTTTTCCCTATAAAACAGTATACAAAACATATTATATGGATATGACATGGCCCAATTATATGGATATGACATTTCCCAAAAAGCTCATTTCACATCAAATAAGGCGGAAAATTCCCCTAAGTACTGAGTGAGCAATATCAAACAAAATATCAAATGTGATTTTTTTAAAAATAAATGCGACTTTTTGTCATTGAAAGTGTCATTGAAATTAGAGCTTTTCTTCCCTGAGCTCATGTATAGCGCAAGGATAATCCAACAAAAATTCTAAAAAAAATCTTAAAAGCCAAAATCTAGGGATGTGCATTTCAGCCTCACGTTATTTGCGTTTTGAAAAGGGAAAATTAGTCCAGAATACAAGGAACCGATGGTCATTGTAAGAAATTGTGTCTTCTTTCTCTATCCCTCCCAATTTTTTTTGTCATGTCTATGGATATGTCAATATAACATTCCTGAAGAGGAATACTAGTCTGTAGCTAGCAACCATTGCACTTGCTTTCATCAATGACTGTTTGTATGTCTTCAGCTGGGGAGGTTAAAAAGCAGAAGAAAACAAAAATTGGTTATGAGGTGAGAAGAATTAGTAGGTTAGATTATATAGAAGACAAGAAAGAAGTTATTAAAGCACCCACAATGAAGTTGCTTGAAGGAAAAGCATTATAACACAAATGAATTAAAGCAGAAGAGAAGAAAATGTCAAAAATTATTATTGAGGTGTTAAAAAACCATGGGTTGTAATGTAGGTGTAGTATTATTTTTGTTTAATGTGCTCAAATGAGTGGATAAAATATGATCAAATTTAGCTACTCTGAAAGATGTTTTTTGTTTTATTAATGTTACCAGTACTCTATTTAATGATATACACTGTAGCACACGATTATGGAATGTCATATTCCACATGCTATTTTATAGGAAATACATTTTTCATGACACGTTTGTTTAACTTAGGCTTAACGTATGTACAGACTCTTCCAAAATGCACCACAGGCTACAAGACAGCCTCTGCCTTATAACACATATTGCACTAAACTATGTGTATTCATGGTTCACTAACACATTGCACTTGGTTGATGCACATATAAGAACATGAGAAGATTGGTACAAAATCAAGGGGCAGGGGTGATGGTGTATTCATGGTTCACTAACACATTGCACTTGGTTGATGCACATATAAGAACATGAGAAGAGTGGTACAAAATCAAGGGGCAAGGGTGATGGTGTATTCATGGTTCACTAACACATTGCACTTGGTTGATGCACATATAAGAACATGGGAAGAGTGGTACAAAATCAAGGGGCAGTGGTGATGCTCTTGCAGGGCCCTTTTGAACCCACTGGCAATGGCCCCCCTGGCAACAAGTTCTAGCTTATGGTATACAGTTGTTTGTGTTGCTTTCTTGTATAGCATTTGCCTTATTTATATTGATATTGTGACGGTTGTAAATGTGGGTATGTTTTATTTCAATGAAAACAGCGCATTTTATGCGAACATGGCACATTTTATGATACAAGTAAACAGAGAACACAAGATTAAAGTTGATTCACATAGTCCAGTGAACATGGCTGGTAAAAGGGTAGCTATTTGGATGCAGATAGGTCTTAGTATACCATAATTGGTTACATATTTAAAGCACTCCCCTATCCATAGGATTTGACCCATTTATTCCTTTTACTGCCTATCAAAAAAAAAAAAAGGGCATATTTCCTATAATGCCCTGTGTTTTGGGAAAGGCCCTTTTGAAAAACCAAAGCATGTGCCTGAGTTCGCGAAAAAAGAGAGTCCCAACAGCTTACCTTTGCCGTGCCGGACAACCCCACCATTCTGGACCTTGACTTGATATGAGGTCTCTATGCTTTGTTCCAAGTGGAAGCCATTTTGGTGGATACCATTGGTGTGCTCTGATTTCCCTTGCAAACTTAACAACAAAAAGAAACAGTATGAGGTACAGAAATGTTTTCGTTTGTCTTGCCATCATTTCAAGCTCCGGATAAATCAAGTACAACCAAGCAGTCAAGACTTTGAATAAAGACATTTAGATAGTGAAGGAACTTTCCACGACAACTGATAGCAGTAGCTGATCAAGACTTGATGGGAAAAATCTACAAGCACTTACCTTTCTGGATCAGGGCTGTCCCTAAGCAACTCTGGGGGAGGAGATGGAAGTGTCTCAGCAGGCGAAACAGGGAACTCTTGAACCTCATCTACCAACTCCTCACTGATATCATCCTCCTCTGGGGGCGGGGGAGGTGGGCTTGGTGAGTCTATTCCATCTACTTCAATAGGCGTTGGTGGACGTGGCTGCGGCTGAACAGCAATGTGATCGACACCTGGAGGGATAATGATGTCGCTTTTCCTGTTCTCCTTGCTCTCTTCAGCGCTGTATACTATCTTGGGGGTAGGGTATCGGTACGAAGTGCTGTTCTCGTCTTCACCTTGATGTTCTTCTTCTGGTCTGTCCAGCTCTTCCTGCCACTCGAGATCATGGACAGACTCCGCTGAGGAGGACTCGTCTTTCATCATGTCTGGTTCATCGTCTAAGTCTTTCAGAGGAATATCTTCGTCAGGGTTCTCTGCTGACTGGACCTTAATGACTGGGCCATTGGGCTCTGACTCTTCAATTGGGATGTCTCCTTGTTCCTCCTGCTCATTATCTGGAGGAAGTTCAAAAGCTGGTACTGGTACCTCCTGTTCAGGTTTTTCTTGTTGTTCTGGTACTTGCTCTTGAGGAGGCATGGGTTCCACAATCCTGTTTTCTGATTCACTGTATGCATTGTATGGTCGAGGGAATCCTGAAGCACTGGACTGGCTGGTGTGAGGTAAGTTGTTTCTGGCTGGGGTCTTCAGGCTCTGAGTTCTGAAATACAGAGAAAATTGTTCAAATAGCCATCAAACTAATATCTAATGCTACATAGGTACAACAAAATACAGAAACAATTGGCATTTTTGAAACTCTGGGGATTAACATCTGCATAGCTGTGTGGCTGACAGTTTATTCCAATTGTCTTTAACATTGACAAGTAGCTATTTTCCTCTCTCTCCAGGCTCTATTTTCAGCCTTGATGCGCAACAGTACATATAGCTAGCAGAATAGTATTTGTATTATGCACAGTATTTGTAATATGAACAATTAAGTCTTGGGGCGGTTCTCTAATAATGTAAATGAGTTGGACCTCTGATAACTTCAACCAAAATATTTTTCGAAAAATAACCTTGAGGGTTTAAGCTCACAGGCTTACAATCTCTATACTATACCTCTGGAATGAGGGCTGTGACCTAAAGCTGTCTTGCATGGAGTCGATGATCTGCTTTTGCGTGCGCCCACTGAACCTGTACGATGACCCTCTGCTGAATACCCTTGGACGATGACGTGGTGGGGACTGGCTCTCCGATTGCCTGAGTAAAATGTAGCAAAGAGTTTATAACCATCCATACAAGTATACACTGCAACAAGTGTCAGTATCCTTGCTGAAAGGGCATTTATGCCAGTGATTAATAGTTTGCTGGGCTGGAAACATGCAATCTTATGATTGGAATACCGCATTCATGCACTTGTGTTTATGTATTGTTCATACATAACAAATGCTGCTTTAAAACTTGTATATGGAAATGTCATCTATAATAATGAGCTCTAATAAAGTGCGCTATTGTGCTATTGTATTGCAAGCTTTTGCCCTTTACCGATTTACTAACAAACAACAAAGACAGACAGGCTGCAAATGCACGTCAACAAATGTTGGCCGACTGAAAAAAGAGACAGCAATATTGTTTGTTGGTGTGATGGTACTTGACCACTGTTTAAGAACAAGACTACAAAATAGGCTGTGTTTGTGGCAAGAGGGTAGGGGGAGGGGGTAAATATCAGATCTGGACGTATTTGGATGCTCGTATGTAAGAGATGAAAAGGTGCCAAGTAAAATAATTCAATTGAATTGAATTTAGTAACTTGAGATGAAGATTCAGAAATCAATTATGACCTAGGATGGTTGCCTTACGACTTGTTAATTGCTGTTGGGCAAGCCACTAGCCTTGGGTGCTTACGGGACAATAAAAGACTACTTCATGATTACCTGAAGAATGCATGTGTAGATATAGCCACTTTCCAGAAACTCTTGCATGCATTCCTACTGGCCATTTGGAATTCAACAACATCTTTATAATGTCCCTGAAATACAAGATATCATAAAACGTGCTCACAGAATAGTAAGAATACATATACACTTGTTTGGTAGGGTTTGGAATGCTTAAGAGTCAGGGGTGATGAGGAGATGAAGAGTGTATGAAATAGTTCGGGGTTTAAGGCAAGTAGAGTGTATAGAATAGTAACATTGCATAAACTAGTTTAGTGAGGCAGTGTGAGAAACTTCAGAGTGGAGAGAAGCTTGGGGTATACAGGCATGGATTTAGCAAAAACATGTTTTAATTGTTTAATTGTGTTATTCATAAGAGAAAACCATTTGTGGTTGTCATGGAGCATACACTGTGATGCATTGCCTGAGTGTTCGTTTAATTTCTAGACAAAGCATAAAGGAAAGAAATACTTACAAATATTTCTGGGTGTAGCTTGATTAGAAACCTTTTTCTTTTGAAACTAAGTTTTCGTATTTTTGCCCTGGAAGAAAAAAAAAAAAATTAGGCCACAGCAACAGGGTGCAATGTGGAGTATGTATTATAACTACCATGAAAGAGTGTTTATTTTAGATCCAGACTGGAACACTATTATCCCCATGTTTGCAGCGGCAAGTTCAAGATCCACATTATCTTTATCCTGAAAAAAAGTTGGAAAACAGCATTAAAACAATAAATTAAATATATTAAAATAAATTAAACTGTTCAAATCCTTTATAGAATAATCATAAGCTATAATCATAATAATTATTGACTTTTTCACCTAATTACAGCGCGACCAAAAAAACCGTGAACCCCAGAAATATGTATGGAATGTTTGTTCTGACCAATCACTCATGAGATATTCAAACAGTCAACTAGAAACATGTCTCAACATGTCTCAGTGTCTGAATTCTCGCGTCTGATTCATCAAAAGACAATAAACATTCCACACATATTTTAGGTGTTCAGGGTTTTCCTGGTTGCGCTGTAACACCAGCCTTAGACCCTGTCTTTGCGAAATTGAACGGCATATTTTTAAACTTTGTGGAAAGATTCTCTTGACCATTTGAAAGAAGTATATATTATAAACTATGTATTATAAATTTGATTGTCACGATGGAAAGGGTGCTGGGATGGTAACATACCTTTGCAGGGTATAAAATAACCCCATACATCTCAAGTCTCCGTGCGACATCCAAGAGATTATAATCACAATCAGTTGGTGATAGACTCCTGTAACAGTTCCATTAAAAAAAAACAGACATGGTATTCTAATTACATAGTAGTAACATCAAATAAAATGTTGTAAGCTCACAGAATACCTGTGCTGCTTGTGGAAGTCGGAAATTCTTGCTTCAGAATCTACAGTCTGTAATAGGGATACAAATAAAGTTAAACAACATAAGTCATCTTTTGTCATTCACTTCTCAGTACTGATACATCATTGACAGCTTTATCCTTTGTACTCTAGGGAAGTGTGAGACCAGTTTTAAAAGCAACCCCAACATCGCTCTCATCAAACTTGTCTAATCATCTTCATCATTGTTATTACCATCATTTCAACCATCACCACAACCAGCACTACAATCATAACCATCATCATCATCATCACTTTTATTATCATTTACATCATTGTCATTACCACCACCATAATCATCACCAACATAAGCACCATCACCACTTCCACCACCACAATCATCACAATCACCATCACTTTCATCACCATTACATCATTGTTATTACTAACACCACCATAATCATAATCATCACCATCATTACCATCATTGTCATTACCACCAAAATAATACCATCAGTCCATTGGTAGAGCCATCACAAGCTAAGTTAAGGTTTTGAAACACAACAGCTGAAACACCATTACGGACATAACATCGCTATTGTATAATAATAGCAGAATACTGCACCTGTTCTGGGAAAAATTGGAAGTCTGCAAGGTAGCCAGGTCTACAGGATAAAGTATCAAAGTCACCAAGTTCTCCTAAAGGACAATAGAATAATAATCTTATTATCAAAAACATGCAAATGGTAATCATATTGGGACAAAAGAGCCTACCTTGCACAACATATGAAGCTAACAATGCAGCAGTGCTTTCCGAACATTTCAACCTAAAGGAAATAAACAATGAAACCATTTGGATTTTGATCAAACAAACAAAAACAGAAAAAAAACAATTCTACTTACAAAGATAACAAAAATACTGTTTATGGCTTGATAAGAATTAAAAAGAGATCATATTACCTCCCGTTTACAAGATCCTTTTTGACTTGTAATGCAAAAAGGTATCTGCAAAAAAAGGTAGAGGAAATAAAGTAAATTTTCAAGGAAACCTTTTCAAGTCCTATATCGGCGAGACAGACGGACTGACCAACAGACAGACAGACCTATAGACAGATAGACAAACCGTTAGACAGATGGACAGACCAACCGATAGACAAACTGTTAGACAGATGGACAGACCAACCGATAGACAGAAAGACAAACCGTTAGACAGATGGACAGACCAACCGATAGAAAGACAGACAAACAGTTAGACAGATGGACAGACCAACCGATAGACAGATAGACAAACCATTAGACAGATGGACAGACCAACCGATAGACAGACAGACAAACCGTTAGACAGATGGACAGACCAACCGATAGACAGACAGACTGTTAGACAGATGGACAGACCAACCGATAAACAGACAGACAAACCATTAGATGGACAGACCAACCCATAGACAGACAGACCTTGTGTATTCTTCTTGTAGCATTGCAGGGTCGGCAGTGTAGAACTTCACACAAAATCTAAACAGGACTTTGCCTATTTCTAATAAAAACACAAACAATCTTTTGAAATGTAAAAAAAACATGCTGCATAAAAAAGAAATAGGTGTTCAATATGGATAGAAACTGACCTTTTACTTGTTTTTTGATAGGTTTTAGCTGATCTAGCCAGAACTGCAAAAAAAAGGTAAAAAAGAAAGCAGTATGAATAAAGGTATACTATAAGATTTGAAGAAGATATTTCAAAATACTCACCAAATTGTCAGACTTATCATAGTAACTGAGCCCAAAATATTCCCGCTCATCAAGATTCAAGTACTCATAAACTTGTTTGTAGAGGATATCACCTTTAACTTTAGGCTACAAAAGACAAATTACCACAATTAGATTTAATGGCCAGGGGTTGGCATAGCATGTTACTTATTAATGTGAAAATTTCCATCAAGTGAAAAAAAAAAAACACATTCAGCAACAATTATGCTACTAATACAGTACTGTATACCATTAAAGGTACAGCCTAAGACCGAGGGGAGAAATATTCTTAAAACACTACTTTCTCATACTTGAGTAATTATTTTAATATTATACTTGAGTGATTATTCTAATATTTTGCTTCCCTCTACCAAACAATGTTATGCATGATCGCTCTTCATAAGGGTTTTAAAATCAACTTTGATAGGTGGAAGGAGGGGGGGGGGGGGAAGGGGCATGGGTAGTTGTGCACCCTGTTGAAGACCTTGGGGTTGTTTAGGGAAGATTTTGTATCAAATAACACCAAGTGCTTCGCCACACCCTGTTGCGCTTATGTATTCTGATATGTGACAGACTATAATATAGTAATTCCTTTGCTATAAAGTGGAAGAAAATTGTTTTTTGTGGCACAAAGATAAAGGAGGAGAGCAATGCATAAAAATTGAGATTGCACTGACAGGAATGATTTGCATATTATACTATGACTATTTTTTGTCATACAATTAGTACTTGTAGTCAAATCCATTGAATCTAAAGTCACTAAAGCCATACTGTCTTTAGATATGCTGATACAAGTATGCTGTTACTATCATAAAAAGAATCATTTAAAAATGTTTGCATTTAGAGGAAGATTGTTGCACTAGTGATAATTCATACTAACCACATTTTATCTAAACAACAACCAGTAAAACTTATACATGGTTCAGAGAGGAAGTCTGTCAATGATTGATAAAGTATTATTTTTTCCAGAATATACTTTCCTTATATTTTTTAAATTATAGAATACTTTTAAGAGAGTGACAATTTGGCCTAATGAGATGACACGGTAATAGCTCTGGTGTCCTATAACAGTATGTGAGATCACCAATAGCCACAAGGGATAAATACTAACTCCATGAAATCAGCACATACAGCATCAAAAAATAAACCCAACATTCCAGACAGGAAATAACATTAACAAATTAAACATTAATATTATGTCTCAATGTTGAAATTAGAGGTGCAATCATGTACTGAATCTAATAAAGAAATAAAACAGAATTTCGTTGTTGTGATAGGAATCTTAATAAGAGCAACCCCAACACATCATGTCAGTTCTTATCAAGAGAAATATTACATTACAATAGTCGTAACTACTAGATTTCATTGAATAAAAACTAAGCTGTTTTAGCTTTTAAACCATAAAGTTGGATTTCCATTAACATTTGTACTTTTCTATTCCAAGATTGTTTTAAGGCAAGTTTTCTATTGGCTAAGAGTGTTTAAAACATAACAAAAAGAATATCCCTAAAAAATCTCAAATGTTGACAACATTTTGGCAACAAATTATAACAACAAAAATGTTCCTCCCTTAATTATTTTCATATGGAGATTAGAAGATGAAAGCAAAATCAAAAAAATATTGAATTAAACTGTTCTTTGATAAAATAGAGCACTAGAAAAAAAAAAAGAAAAATTCATATATTTGAGCATTGTGATTTTGACATTTTCCTGTGTGATTCCCTATTGGCCTAATAGCCAGGAAGCAACTCAGATATCATCACAGTGATTAAAAAGTCAATTAATTTTTGCTCTTGTCTACCATCTACTAATACTGATCAATATCTGACAAGAATATATTAAGTTCCACGACAGTTGTAAGCATTAATGTAGAAAGAATAAAACGGACATCAAATAAAAGATACCTTCATAATTTTGTGATTTTCTTGTTGTGAAATTATAATAAAGTAGTCAAAGCTTTTTCTTTGCTAATAACAGAGTCGCTGAAATGGGGCTATATAGAAAATAATGAGCTAAATAAACCATCAACTACAAAACATTTTCAAGGGCATCCCTTCAATTAAAAATTATGTAGAGAAGTTTAATTTTCATTTCCAGACTCATTACAATTTTTTGAATACAACATCAAGATATTTATACACCAATATTTACCATTGATATTTTTTATGAAATAAAAAAAAAACCAATCTAAGTAATTTGCTTCAAAGAGCCATTAGCATACACAGGTTATAAACTTATCAACAACAGTACATGTATTTAACCACAATAAAAACCAGGGAAAAGTCACTTCTACAATCCTAATTATTTATTGCTGTTATTGTTCTGTATAGATAAGTGTAAGGAGAGGGAAATAAATCTACAGTTCAGTACCTCTTTTTTCGTTAATACCAAAATAGCATGTTAGTTAGCAAGGGAATTCAGGGAGCTTCAAAAACCATAATCTCAAAATCTCATTTTTCTACAATACATGGTACTGACAAAGATTTAGACCATCGCTTAAGTACAAGGGATAAGCGAGTTTTCCTTCGATTTTTTTTGTATTGTTTTGTCTGCCAAAGGATGAGATCTAAAAAATCTTGAATACAAATCAATTGGCTTACAATAGCTCTATAAAGTCAGTAAAAAAATAACCCTGGAGCTTACAATATATCCAATAATCCAATTAAATGTCCTTGGATGAGTCTCAAACAACCACACACAGAGGCCAGAGAAAAAAAGGTAGGTTTATATCCTGACAAGAGGCACCATTCCCAAACCTTTAGTATTTGACTTTTAGTATGTGGTTTTGAAAGTAGAAAGCAGAGTGAGACAACTTAGAAAAGATCAAATCCTTAAAAAAATTGAGGAATCAATTAATTTTTCATGGCATTTAAGAGGCACATGACGGTAATAGATCATATAGCTTGGTATATGTTACAGAAGATTAGTGGACTCAAGAAGAATGGGCTTTCACTTAAAAGTCTAACACCTAGTCATAGGAGCACATTTATTAATCTTACTCAAAATAGAGACAGTATGTATGTCAAACAGTGCTGAATAACAAAAAAACTCTTGTTTGTTATATTTTCAAGGCACATTATTTCAAAATCTACCAGCCTTCCTTCTTGTAAAACACCAATCATAAATCACGTAAAAACAATAGGTAAGAGGTATAATATTGTGGAAGAGTAGTAAGAAAAAAGAATCCAATCCCATTAAGAATGCATTTTGAATGAATGAATCATTGAGTGTTCTGCTCAGTAAGACAGGATTTCAAGATAACACCCACTGATATAGGCTTTAGTACGATAATGACTGATATTGTTATTTTCAAAATTTTGGAATATTATGAAATAAATAGGTCATGAAAAAAATTTTTTTATCAAGTTATCGGATGCACTTTTTCTTAATGTGAGAGGATGTTGGGGTTGCTTTTCTGATTCAATGACCTTTATCAATGTCCAACTCTCTTAACAATGGAGAATTTTGGTTAAGAGCTAGAAAGATTTTATGTTTGCTGCAAGGGCAGTTGCTCTATCTCTCCTGTTAGAGAAGATATATTTCTTTACTTTGTTGAAGAGGTTAACTTTTAGGAAATAAAGATCTACAGAGTTCATCAAGCAGGATACATGAATTTGGATGTGCAGCTAATTTCTAAACAATATCCCTAATCCTCAAAACAGAGACGAAATATGAATTAATTCAATTCAAAATTAAAAGTTGTCTCTGTAACACAAATATCCTGAGGGCAAAATAGTGAAAGCTTGAGGAAACGCTGCTAGATTTCTGTATTCTTTATCTTCAGAAATTCCTTGAGTAGAAAAAGATCTCTATCAAGGAACAGCTCAACTTTTCCCCCTTTATTATGCTTTATCAGAAAGCATCAAACGAATCACGTCTAGGTTTAATGCAAAACCATTGCAGCAAACCTTCCTTTCTAGTGGGCAAAACTGATAGAAAAATCAGATTATATGCCAATGGAATACTGGCAAAATGCATATAAATGAATGAAAAAATGGGATATTCTTTCATTTTAGATATTCCAAACTGGGAACTAGAAGGGATTCCAATTCAGTGAAAAAGCTTTTGAGAATTAAATATATTGTAAAAATATCATTTTTTCTAAAGAATGGAGGAAATACTTTCCTTGCTTCTGTAACATAACGATGCCTAATATTCAAGACAATTAGGATGTAAATAAAATCTGTAACAAAAACATCTTTTTTCATAAAATAATTACCCTTCAATTTCCCATCACTTCGGGACCATAAAAGGCCCCGAGATTCGTTTGGTTTACAATTGGGGAAAAGGAAAAGTAGCTTTAAATTCTTAATGGGGGTCGGACTCAAGTGGATCTGTAAGGAATTTGCAGGTGGATGAAAGGAGAAAATAATTCGGAGATTTTTGTCAGCTGGCAGGGAATTGTGTTCGATATAAGCACTCGAAGATCGCCGATCCGAAAAAAATCCCTAATTATTTACATCTTACAGTTGTTCAGTCCCAAATAATGATTAAAAATGCAGTAGAAATGGTACATTATAAAAGATTTCTATGTATTAAGCGAACAGAGTGAATAGAATCGACCCTCCTCTATAGTACACTGCGAAGTCGAAAATGTAAACATCCAAGTGGAAATCAACTTGCTCGGTCAAACTGTGGCTGGATCGTTTAATCGTCGACGGATTTCTATTCTAGTGTAAAATCTTGTGGTTTTTTGTATCCCCACTCATTCAGATTGCTATATTAGCCATGAAATCACCAGATCTAGTCAGCTTTTTAAAGGGTATAAGAAAATCTCTCCAAAGCACAATAACTGCGACTCAAATCCCCTAACATATCCGAAAGATAATGGTTCATTTTCGACCGCTAAATATCTCCGACGCGATAAAACAAAATATCTCAAGAAGAAACACGCTAATACAACATCGACATCTTTTTGGCCGCAAACTAAGCCAGTTTGCTACCTTTTTCTAAAAACAGATTGGGCCTAATGGAGAAAATTATAGGGGATAGCAGGCAGATTTCATGGTGTCATGTATAAACACATGGAGCCGGAGAAACGATCATTCCACACGAGATACGTTTAGTTAGAGAGCCGAACTTGTACACAAATCATCTGAAATTGCATCAAAATTTCCAAACAGAATTAGATAATGTAGGAAGTTCTCAGGGGCACAAATGATTTCCCTCATGAGAGAGAGGGGCTTATAAATAACACAAGAATAAAAGAAAACACGAGTTAACACAGAACAGCTAAACTTCAGACAACGAATAACCACTAGCGGTATTACAACTTTCACTGTTTTGGTCGCAAAACATTCCCAGATTTATTGTGTTGCAGTTAGGAGTAATCGAGCCATTACTAACTCTAATCTAACTGAAAACCATTTAAAAAAAAACAGCGAAGTTGTTCACAGCTGTTATAAAAAGCAAGGCCATATAGCCGCTAAACTTGGATACCGTGCACGAGTTATTGGAAGTGAACCACCACAACTTTCATGCCACCAAGGCGCTTAAATGCATATCACTGATGATGTGGCTGCATGAGTAAGTTGTGAAGGTGTGTGAGTTAGCGATGCATTATACCTCTATGTCGAATTTCACCACGGAGTCGTCTAACATGCACACTTTGACGGTAGTTTGACCGCGTCGTCTTCCACGGCGGCCACCACTCCCCGGCTCATTCACATCGTAA
The DNA here is from genome assembly GCF_932526225.1 of Nematostella vectensis. Lineage (NCBI taxonomy): Eukaryota > Metazoa > Cnidaria > Anthozoa > Actiniaria > Edwardsiidae > Nematostella > Nematostella vectensis. The sequence goes on from NC_064042.1 coordinate 9,119,090, forward strand.
CGTCGAGCCATTCCAAAGTAGAGCAGATTTGCTTAATTAGCACCAATATAGAGCTTGAAAATGACCCTCGAACAACCAAGCTCCAGCCTTGGAAGGAGGCGCTACAGCGCTTCCACACAATCCAACAAGAGATTATCAATCCAAGTTCGGACTTTATTGAGGGGAAAAGGACAAGAACATTGACGGCCTTCGAGGCTTCACCGCTACCCACGTTCTGATTGGTCGATACCAGAAACTATCGATCATAGCCCAAATATGGAATCCGAATCATGGACGCCGGAACCGGAAGTGAAACCTGAAAGTGAAATTTTACTCTAAGAACAATACTATATTGATCCATATATGGGCAAAGGTGCGCGCGCGAAACTTGACCGGAAGTTATCAAGTCGCATGTCTAGAATTTAAATAGTCCTGAGTATTCGTGAAATGTCCCGACGGTGTTGAGCGATGGATCAGATAAATCGGATAGTGTTGAGTTGTGTTTGAAGTATGCTAGTGGCCATAATAAGGCCGCAAGCACTTCCGGTCTTTCTCACAGACAGATGGGATTGTGCGCGCATCCAAACACAGGATCTTTATGAAGGTCCAACGAAACAAAATATAACGAGATTACTATCGCTTAAAGACTTTGTCGCAAAAAAAAGAAACAGACTACGAAATCAAATGCTAAGCGCATAGGGTAAATTTTAGAGAAAGACGAAAGCAAATAAATGTATAGTTCTGTTACTTCCAGGTTATTGTTTTCATATAGTGAAAGCGCTCCTGTTTCCGGCCGACTGGTCAACCTACTTTTGCACCGTTTATGCTTCCACCCTTCCCTTCGCTCGCTCCTACGCCTCCATTGACGCCTCTTCTTTGCCACAGGAATCTACAACACAACAGTCAATCATATCCATATTTGGGAGTCCGCTTCAATCATTCTTTCGCTTTTTAATCGCTCTAGAGCTCTGTCTCGATAATTTCCACGTAGACTTGCAGGAATTCGTGTTTACTATGATTTTGCTGGCAGCCATCTTGAAAATGGAGCCTAGTCCCTAACGTTTTTGAATATCACAGGTCTCCCGCGCGCTCGCCCCAGGCTCTTTTAGGTCATTTATAGAAATTTGGCCTACACTCCTAACGCCTTATGTGTTTAACAAATAGAAGGGGATCTTTTAATTCGACAAACAAATGTCTTCAATTCCTCAACAACCAACATCAACACTGTTAAGGCTGCCCCGCGGTTCGTAATCTTAACCAGAGGACTCTCTCCTGTTTGTCACTATTTAGAAAATGGTTTACTTGCAATAAAGCTCCAAAATAAGATCAATGTCTGATATGGTAGTGTCTCTAAAAAGACTCTGATGACGCTGTTTTCCATAAAGGTTTTACAATTTCAGCGTTAAACTACAAGTTCGAAAATGTCGATATCCCCGGGAAGCATGCCGTCTAAATCCCGTATAAATTCGTCACCAGTTCCTGAATTTCGAATATAAATAAACACCCCTCCCCCCCTTCCCCCGACACTAAAGATGTTGATTTTGTCTTGAGGCCCCTCCCACCCCATTTGAGCTGGCTTGTTCGAGACTGATTTCAAGAAAGGACTTTGCAACAATCAAAATCAAGCGAGGGTCTTGTGAAGAAGTCATCTGCTAACGGCATATTCCCCTTTCCGTAAACGGTCGTTCTGCCTTCTCAACGCTAACTGCAGTTGCCTCCGGTAGGGGGGTCAATAAATGCAACGACAGTAGAGAGTAATGACCTGCCAAAATACCATCGCAGGATGAGTGAAGCAGCTGTGTGTTCTTTTTGATAACTAGAAAAAAATTGCTGAAAAGTTTGTTCACCTAAATGACATTTACAATTTTAACAAATGTCACGTGAGGAATATCGTATATACGATATTTTATGCATAAAGACTTCTACAGTGGACCCCTTAACAAATGGTGGTAATGTCAATTTCTACGCGAAGTAAATGAATATTCAATATGAATATGAATTTATCATCATGACGCATTATTGCGACAATTCTATCATTGAAAACGTCTTTTTATGTAATGCAAAAGAGCATTTTTTTTTCTCAACCGGAAAGAATTTACGATGAATACTAATTAGCTGTGGCGGTAATGGGCCAGAATGTCGAAAAAAAAATCATTACTAAACACTCTATAAGTTTTTTTTCCATATAATAAATATCGTCTTTTGTTTATTTAAAATGTGTATTCTAAAGGCTTCAAAAGACTTGTAAGTAAAACGCCTGGGCTCTAGTACCCAGGCTACCCTCCAAGTAGTCGTATGGAAAAGTCACATTCTCTATCACTAACAACTATTTGCCAGGCTTGGGTTGAATACACAGCCTCACGGGCGGACAAAGTCCCATACTCTATCACTAACTGCTATTTGCCAGGCTTGGGTTGAATACACAGCCTCACGGGCGGACAAAGTCCGAGGACTCCGTCCTGTAAGCTGTCCGTGGAATTTTTCACTTGTCGAAGAATCATCTTGTTTTGTTCGTGCGGTGAGTTTGGGATCACAACAGCGTCTTCGTCGATGTCTGGCATGTATTTTAGAACCAAAGAGAGTTCTATGAAGCATGACTCTGAGAAATAACAAGGAAAAAGACTTAGTATGCAAAAGCGTAAAAGTCCCGATTTGAAATTGTCCGGCGGATATGTGTTTGAATTGCGCACTTTTTGCTAAAGTTACCAATTTTAGCATAGTGATAGTTTTTAATACCCTTTTCAAGATAGGCTATAGAGCAAAGCTCAGATCAGCTTCAATTTCTAATTAATAAGGAGAATTGATTTGGCCGCCATTTTGTACCGGAAGTACACTACCTACATTTGCACATTTTGATACTGTTTTTCACTTGACAACTAATATGAAAGTCAAAGAATGTATTTAAACCCAATATTTTTTTAAATAACCGCAAATTTATCATTTCTGGAACTTTAAAGGTGATAGCCACTTTTAACCGGAAGTAGTCGAAAGTAAAACCTCGGACGTTTATTTCCCCCCGCGCCCTCTAGCAAAAGACACCAATTTTATTGCAGTTGTAGGTTATTGCAACCTAAGATAAAATCTGCTTTTATCAACGACTAATATGGTTTATTATAATTGCAGCCATTTTGCACTGGAGATTAAATTTGGCATTTTTGAAAGCACAGAGATGCACATCTTGTTTAAAAGTCTACGACTAAAATATTCATGAAATCCATTTAATACTTGTAAGTTGTAAAAAAAGGCAAAACTGATTAGGTTTCTGCTATAAATTTTACCTTTTTTTAAACCGAAAGTAGGTTTCCAAACCTGTTTCTGCACACTCTAATCAAACTAGGTTAATGCATATACGAATAAGCAATGAAGAATTTTTTTTAAAATAGAATTGCACAAATGATAAATGCACCAATTTAATATAAAGAAAATGTTTTCTTGCTATGTGAGCTTCGGCATTTTGTTAAAAATTAGTGAAATCTTAGTCAGGCTGGACGTTCTTAAAAATAGATGCTTATAAAACAAAAAGAGTGTGGTTCATAATACGTCGGTCTAACAAATTCCGATGAGAATTGTTTTCTTTATTTAATGCAGTTCAGATATCTTACAGCTTTATCGTTAAAACGATTCAATGGAGCTGCAAAGGGCTGAACATTTCAAGCTGGCTTTGGTGCAAGTGCAGCATGCTGGGCAGCCTATCTTGCATCTAATAGCTCTTGGTTCCTCATCTAATAGCTCTTTGGCTTCTTGGCACGCTTTGAAAAGCTCTAGTAACGTTTGTCGTAAGCGGCTATGGCAACTGTTGTCCATTGTGCTAAAAAGACGGAAGTATTGAGACCGGGAGGAGTGCTTTCCCCAAACAATGGCCTGCTTGAAAGGCAGCTTTCTTGGTGTGTTGTATGATAGCTGCCTTCGTCGGTAGAATGACATCAAATGCTGTTCCTTTCTTCACGAAGAGCTGCATTCTTGCCTTGTCTACTTCCGATTCTCTCTACTTGTTCGGTCGTATAGAAGCAGTGGAAAGCGCTCAAGTGTTGCCAAACATTCTGTCTTTTATCTTAACTGGCCTGAAGGCTAGCTCTCGAAGACCATCTGTGGCTTCGGGTAATACAGCAAGTACTTTCTTTTCCCCCTACCCGCACAACAGGACACAGTATCACCTGTAAATGCGTGAAATTCTAATTGGCGAGATACTCCTTTGACTCTTCCGTAGAAAAAGGAAGAAAGGCAAGAAGAGTGATAAGCGCACACCCGAGGCCACTAGATTAACAGTTCCTACTGTTAGAAACTGTTCATCTTGTAGCACTTGCACACATTCATGTGTGCGGTCGTTTACAGAGACGTTGAAGTCAATTGGTGGAGCGGCACACTCCCGGGGTACTTGGTATCCACACCAGGCTTGTCACATAAGCAGTTTCTTTTGTCTTCTTTCTTTTCTCTTGATCCAGCTATTGAGCGTGAATGTTTGGTATACTTGGGCTAGCTATATGTGTCTTTTAAATCATTTGACGACTTTCGAAAAAAGTGAGTATCGACGCGTGACTTTTTACTTTCGGATTAAATTATCGGCCATTTTAGTATCCCAAGATAATCCGTGATTAAATCAGATTTTCTTTTGGCTCCATAGCTTATCTTGAAAAGATGACCCTAAACTACTCCTGAAACAAGTTTTTTTTTATTTTTGTTTAAAGGCGCAAAGCGAAACAAGCGTTCCAGTATTTACTCTTGACTACTTCCGGTTCAAAATCGCTGTCACCGTAAAAGTTATAAACATTAAAAAATCTTGTCACTTTAAGAACTCTTTTGTTAAGATGCATTCTCTGACTCATATTTTATTTGTCTATGAGTAAACTTTCTTAAAATGTGTGAGTTTATTTATTTTTTTAGAACAAGTTAGTTTACTTCCGGTTCAAAATGGCGGCCAAATCAATATTCATTATTAATCAGAAATAAAAGCCGAACTGAGCTTGGCTCTATAGCCTGTCTTGTAAGAGGTATCAAAAACTATCAGCATGCTAAACTTGATAGCTTTAGCAAAAAGTGTGCAATTAAAGGTAAAATCTGCACATATCCGCTGGACTAAATCCCGTATTTTACACCTATTTCCTAAAAAGGCTGCACTTGAGAATCCGTGTGTCGTGACCCGCGGTGGTTTATGGGTAGCGTATAAACGACTAAATCCTTATATTTGAAAGTCATGTGAATGCTTATAAGAACATAAATAAAAATGCTACAGCTTTGCTTGATACCCATGAAACACTGCGGGTTACGATACACAGATTCTCGGAGTGCAACCTTATTTGAAATAGGTATGTCACTTAGCTATAATTTGGGGTATTAAAACTACTCCTGGGTTTTCGAGGATAAACCAAGACAACGTATCTGTGCTTACCCAAGAATTCGTCCGATATACGATATCAAATACGTATGTCGGTCACGTGCTCATGAAATCATCGAAAACTGACCTCTACATCAGTGCTTACCTGACCAACCAGAATGCGAAACCACGACTGTCGTGACAAGTCGGTGTCGCATGTCGCTAAGATGCTGAAAGTCGTCTGTTTTGGGTGTGAACAGCTGGCGACGCATGTCGGGAAATACTACCTGGAAAGTATGTAGCTTTTAGCATCAAACGACAAGAGACAAAAAAATCCGCGCTATGCAAACTCAGTTTGCATAGTAATAGATTTTCCTGGGGATTGACTATAAATAGCGGGGCACATGTGAACAACTCATCACTTCTCTCGAGTTCGCCGGACTGAACGTGTACGACCGTGTACGTGTACGTGTACGACTATTGGGTGCAGATGACCGTTCATCTGATAAACACGATATTCTAGTAAGCTTATCTCACATAACGAGACGGATGGAAACCGATTGAAAATTGCACCTTAGTTTTGGTACAAGCTGTATGACGCCACGAGCGCTCTCATTAGTCGATTAGTAGCCGTTAGACCTGCTAAAAACAACACTTTACAATTAAAAACTCTTTAAAAACGCTTTTAAATAAATATGTTGACCTCGTTTGCTTAACACGTACGAGAACTTATGGAGCATGGAATTTTATGGCCGCGAGATTCACACTTGGGCATAAAACAATAGGAAAAATTATCGATCCATACATTCCAATACGGCTGGCGCATTCAATCAACAAGAGGTATATACTCAGAAAGAAGCAGTCCTTTTGCGCTATTTAGCCTGCTCTTAGGTGATTACCCAGTGTTTTACGCTAGGAGCCTCGCCCTCCTGTCTCTCTCCCTCTCCCATTTTGCGCTCACCCCGGCTTTCGCGCGGCCAGAACAGAACAAGACGGTGGCCACGACTCGGATTATAGCGAAAAACCTAACGAAAAACGCCGCGTACGGCTGTTTTGCTTCACTCCGTCATATTTGCTCACATTTAATAGAACCGTGCGTGTGCCTCATTGATGGCGAAAGCTGGGGGGGGGTTAATTGATTGTTCTTACCTGTATCCGTAGATTCGAAGGGTCGGGCAAATCCTCCAGCATCGCATCGATATCAATGCCAAGCGTGAGTCCCGCAGAGAAACTACGGGGGTTCTCGGACCCTCCCTGAGGTTCCGCCATTACTGCGCGCGACTCTCTTAACATGCTACTAATCTGCAATGGCGCCGGCCGCCGGGTTAGCACGATGGTCTGCAAGTATTCGGCAATGACAGCAGGTTTTGTGATATTCGACTCGAAAAATGTTTGAAAAGACATAATGGATTCGCAGAAATCATCCATAGCGGCTCCACATCGGCGCAAGAACGAAGAGAAGTGTTTTACTCTCGACAGGAACGACTGCCATACTTGTAAAGTTGAGCCGAGATTTTTCTCAGTCCTCGTGTCACAGCGCTGAGAGGATAAGATCAACAACGCATGCACGAGAAGCCGAAGCTCGTGTACTTGCAGCAGCTGCGCAGAGCTGAGCCCATGATAACAGTGCTCAATGCGGTATGTCTTGGTCAGCAGTTGTTCCACAAGTAGCTGTAACCCAGTCCCTTGCGCGGAGCACAGGGCCCCAGGAGTGTCCCATAATTTGTCGATCTGAGCCTGCAGTATTATAAGGTGTGACTCTAAGTATAAAGCGATGCAGCGGGAGTTAGATGAGAGGGATTTACTGATTCCTTGCGCGTGCTTCAAGTCCTTGATCAGGGTCTTAAGGAGCTTTTGTGCCGTTAGGGGGCTCAGAGCGGTGAGAGACTCGACGCGACGGAGAATCCCGCACATGAACGACTCGCCGCTAGAGGCTGCAAAGATAAATATAAATTTGCAATAACTTTCTATAGAAATAAAAACTACCATTAATATAGCTATATGCTGATAATCGTAAACATGGAACTGCTTAAAATGTGGTCTCCTAGGTTTTCACCCGCGGTTATGCTATTGGGAATCTTCCCAAAATTGAGTCCAAAAATGCTACTATAGTTCGACGCACGTGGCCACCAACACGTCTTTAATAGGGTTCGTTAATCAGAATGCGAGAAACACAGTTTTGATTGACTGTTGTTCCTCGCATCATTATTGGCTCAATTCACAAAGCTGTCAAGGTGACCACGGTAGTGCGTCGTAACAGACAGCACGCTTCTCGCATCCTTATTGGCTTATTTCACAAGGCTGTCAAGGTGACCACGGTAGCGCGCGTCGTATCAGACAGCACGCTTCTCGTATCTTTATTGGCTTATTTCACAAAACTGTCAAGGTGACCACCGTAGCGCGCGTTGTATCATAATGTACGTTTGTCGCATCCTCATTGGCTTACTTCACAAACTGTCAAGGTGACCACGGTAGCGCGCGTCGTATCAGATAACACATTTCTCGCATCCTTATTGGCTTACTTCACAAATTGTCAAGGTGACAACGGTAGCGCGCGTCGTATCAGATAACACATTTCTCGCATCCTCATTGGCTTACTTCACAAATTGTCAAGGTGACCACGGTAGCGCGCGTCGCATCAGACAGCACGTTTATCGTATCCTTATTGTCTTATTTCACAAAACTGTCAAGGTGACCACGGTAGCGCGCGTCGTATCAGATAACACGTTTCTCGCATCCTTATTGGCTTACCTCACAAAACTGTCAAGTAGGCCACGCTAGCTCGCGTTGCATTGTAAGATCTACATTTTGAAAGACATGGCAAAAGAGATTTGCAAGATTGCCATCGTACTTTTGACATTGGGCACTTAGTACCTTGATGTTGAGGAGTCAGCTCGACCTCTACCCCCTCTCCCTCAATCGGTAGCTGCGGGACCAGGTCTGGGTAACTATCCCTCAGGTAACCATAGTGACGGAGGGTGTGGCTAGGGAACATGGGGATCATCACCGGTGAGTTGACTGTGGCGTTGAAGACGAGTATCACTATGGCAACGTAGGCGGGGTCGTCGACCGAGGGCTCGGCAGTGGCGAAGTAGGGGTGGGTTGAGAGAAGTTCGGGGACGAGAGAGGAGGCTAGATGCTGGTGCTTTTTGCCAAGCTGCTGTGCGCATCTAAAATAAAATAAAAATAATAAAATTAAATTATATGCTTAATAATCAGAACTCTTGATCAAATGCTCTCAACATGCGGCAAGCTTTTCTTGACATTATACGCAGTCCGTATCAATGTAGGGAGTTCAAGATAATCTAAATGAAGTATGGATCTTGTAAAAAGGCAGACATTAAATGTGTTTGTCTTTTACATAAAAATGATTAACTGTAAGTTTTCCAATAGCTGGCTGTGATGCACGTTTTAAGTTGGCCCTGCATACTGGGGAAAAGGTTTATACGCATCCTTTTGTTAGGATTCTAGGAAAAAGCAGAAGGCTACTTGGTGCAGTGGCGATTTTTGTAAACTCTGGATTATCATCCAATTGACTCATTGTATATTTATTCATTTCCACCCCCTGTTCGTGGCCGAAGTTTTCCCACCTCACCCCAGTAATTTACATCTCTCAATCAAAAGGTTTAAGCTGATCTCTTTTTAAGCGTTATGTTGAAAGAAGAGATTGTTCTGTGTTCATCCTCGCCACGTCGCGGAGATCGGGGACACAGGAAGTGCGTGAGAAAGAATGGTCTTCGCGTCCCGTGGGTCCCCGAAGATGTATTTCCTTATTTTTCCTTATTTTTTTTTTCTGATAACCTATTCAAATGCATTTTTTCCAATACCATAAATCAATCCCTTAGACTGGTTTCTAAAAATCTTAAGCTTGTCGTGTTTATAATATTTGTGAGTGCGTTTTCATTAATAAATGTGCTAGGCTGGAATAGGCCGGTATAGGAGTCAAGAGGTTTAGTTGCTTTTCTTCTTGGTTTTCCTCTCTCCCAGACCTTATAAAGAGGTTCTGTTTTACATGACATTGCCAAACTGTAAGACAGCTCTATGCTTACAATCGTATCATGGATCAATTTTAGATGGTGGTACACCCCGTTTTTACCCCTTCCTCACAGACGTACCTCCAAATAGACGCCCTGTCTTGTGGGTATTTGCTTAGGTTGCTT